>NW_022437022.1:5276793-5535981 GCF_009761245.1 Sapajus apella | reverse complement strand
TTTTTTGTTCTGTGTTTTATAAGCTCTTTAAATTATTTTCCTTATATAAATATAAATATATAAATATATATAATTTATATATATATTTTTATAAATATATATATATTTAAAAACCAATAGATAAGTGTTTAGAATTTTAAAAAACACATAAACATAAAAGGAAAATAATTTAAAGAGCTTATAAAACACAGAACAAAAACTAGCCCTAAATATTTTTGAAAACCAATTATAATGTCATTTTAAATGACACACAGAGCAACACCAACATAGATTTCTTTGTCCAAAAGATAATTTTCTTTATGTCTTTTAATTTATCTAAAAAAATCATGGCGTATTTTTTTTTCTCCATTCCTTATATGAGAGTAGGTGTTCTAACTTATTAGATTTCCTTCATGGGGAAAATGTATGTAACTTGACACTCAGCCAGGTGATAGTTGACCACGTGCTGATCAAGTAAGGACACATGGTAAGTTTGGGCACTTTTTTTATATTCACTTCTCAGGAAAGAGACACTCAAAATTATGTGTCTTTATTAAATAATACACACAATTATGACAAGCAATAAGAGTTATGGAGGCTCTAGCTCTGGGGTTCAAAATGATCCTGAAACAAGGCATTAGAAACCGTCTCATTTCTTTCTAAGATTGGAAAAGTCACATGTCTTTTAAAATTAACAACCACATTATCATGAACAAATTTTCCCCAATGTAATCATCACTAAACCACGTGTGATTGACAGGTTTTCTACCCTAGATGTACATTTTTGGAAATGCGAATATACAATTACTTTTCATAATTGTTGCACAGCTACTAAAGGATGTACAGCCAATTCCCAAACTTTCAAATGGATAAATATTAGTCTAATGTGCTCAATCAATGCAGAGAAATAGCTCTAAGCCCTTTCCTGCAAGGGAAAATATTTACCGTATATCACAGATAGATTGGCCACAGGCCCTAAGCAGTGATGGAAAAGCCTAGAAATCCTTGTAAATGTCCTTGTACTTCAGTGAAGGACATCCTCCAAAGGCAGAAAGGAAAAGGAAAAAAACCCAAAAACTCTGAACGGCGTTACCTTACGCATTCTCTAAAACACAGCACTTAGAATCAGACCTGCGTCAGCACGCTGCTGCTTGACACACAGTGAGCCCCTTTGCATTTAACTACAACAAAACAACAAAGGTTACAGGGAGTTTTTGATATCCTTCATTTACCAGATTATTTATTCCATCCATAGCTTGCAGCACTGAATTAGAGATTGTTAATAGCAATAATAATAAGAAGAAAAGATTTTGACTATGGACTATGATGTAACCCGTCGTAGTGGACCAACTGCATAGTGAGTCTGACTAGGAAAAAAAACCAGTAAAATACCAATCAGATGCACTTCACATAATTTTGTCCTTTCAAATTGTGGTACAATATACATAACATAAATGCCCTTTGGGTTTTTTAAAGGGCAATTAGGCATACAGTGTGCAATTTATAATTGCTATGAAATAACCCTGCCCCTCTTTATTTGGGCAAAAATCACTATAGATTTTTTTTTTTTTTAATTTTTTACTGTAGAAAAGGATGGAATTTCCCACCTTTCCTTAAATAAGAAATACCAGACAGTCACCTCATGTCCACTATGTCTCAATACTCAGTTTTCACTAAGACGGCACGCACATCTTCTAACTCTCCAAATCTCTTTTTGGATTCTCAAATAGTGAATCTTCTTGGAATCAGTGGTTAAATGTCACACTCTTTCAGGTACACTGTACGGGTGACAGACTCCCTGTTTGCTAATGTGAGGATGAGAGTTACAGATTTCAACGAAAACTAAGGAAGAATTCTTGGCTGAGTTGTGCTGCATACAAAACAGAACTGGCTGCTTTGTCAAGTGGGGTCTCCCAGTACTTAGAAGTCCTGCACTGTGGCTTGATGCTCACTGGGGTTTCAGAATCTCCTGGGAGGCATTCACTAAACTCAGATGCCCAGACCACATTGTTAATTGTCCTCGGTGGGACCCAGGCATTGGCATTTCTTAAAAACCTCCCCAGGCGATTTCAACGTATATTGAAGCCTGTCTGTCCCTGGTGTAGTCAGAGCCCAGAGCCTCCCAGGTCAGCCCAGGTGGCCTCTGACATCTCTGCCAGCCCCAGGACTGTGGACTAGGACATAGTCCTGCCTAATGATCGGTTACATCATGCCTTGGTTAAGGGCAATAGAACTGAAAAGCATGGCACTGCCCCTGCTGGTTACACAAGGAATGGAAAAACTCCAAGGAAGAACCATGGAGGTAGAATATACTGGGAACCAAGGAAATTTATTTCAACCACCTGAAATGAGAGGTTCCTCTGTAACGATGAGCAAAGAGGAAACAGTTTTGATGTGATAATGTCCAGTCCAAGGGTAAACGCGATTCTTCCCTTCCTAACACTTGTGTTGCTTTTTGCCCACTTGTTGGTGTACTAGTAACCACCTATTGGGCACTCAGTGCTTCCCCAATCCACGTGTGCTCTCAGCAAAGGCCTGATCTCAGTTATTTACTCCAGCAAAGCGAAGGCAAGTTCACTGATAACCTCACTCAAAAGTATTGCATTGTGAGCCTTAACTCCACAATATGAAGACTCTGGGCCATTTGCAAAGGAACCTAAAGATGATTGAGAAGGCAGGGACATTTTTGTAGAGCAGAAGTCTTTCTCTGCAAGTCTGAGATCTTTCCACGGAAGTGGCTGCTAGAGGGAAGGATGGGAGTCAGGGTGAGGATTAAGGGGGATAAAGCCGTGGAAGAGAAAGCTGGAAATGGTACAGTCAACCATGAGGGCACAGGACATTGACAGAGACAGCAGTAAGAAGGGGTTTTCAATGCCATAAAATAGAAAATAGAAAAAGAGTGAGCTTAAATCATAGAGCAATCAATTTTAAGCAAACAGACTACGAGAAATAAATTTTCTGATTACATAGTGGACTGGGTGGTGAAGAGAGGCTGAAGAAGTGTTAAAAACAGGACATTCATTCCCACATCTGCATAGAACACCCAAGCATTACATAGGTCTCTCATTATTCTGAAGCATCACATACGTCTCTCCTCAGAAGGGAGACAGAGCTATAGGGCACAAGACCCAGACCAGGCTACAGCATGAAAGAGAAGATATTAAATAGCAGAGAGTCAGATGACAATCAGTAGATAAAAAGGGCTTGGAAATGGTAAGTGTTATATAGTTTTGCAAAAGTACTTTTTTCCCATAGTTAAGAGACCCCATCCTTCAAGGCCTTAATCCTGAATAAATGTCCTTTCAGGGTGACACCCTATTTTTATAACTTAAAATATGTAGGCGGGATATTTGAAAGTTTCTAAACTCTGCTGAACAAATAAGGGAAGAACTCGGTTTAGTACCATGTAATTTACTTAAATGCCCACTATAGGGAGTTGAACAATGGGAATACATGGACACAGGGAGAGAAACATCACATACCAGAGCCTGTCAAGGGTGGGGGACTGGGGGAGGGACAGCATCTGGAGAAATACCTAATGTAGATGATGGGTTGATGGGGTGCGGCAAACCACCACGGCACCTGTACACCTATGTAACCGGCACATTCAGCACCTGTATCCCAGAACTGAAAGTGTAAAAAAAAAAAAAAAAAAAAAGAACAAAAATGCCCCACTACAATGTAAAAGTAGACCAGACTATTCACTTTACGCCCTCAGGTTTTCAACATTACATATGTCCAGTTGAGGAACACACCTAACTAAGGATATTCCTAACCTGCCCTGCCAAGTTTCAAGGCTATGGATAATAACATATATTTAGTGGTCCTGGAGGATAACGTTGGTCTTTCTATCTCTGTCACAGCTTGCACGGTATCATACAGGCATGCGTGTGCGTCTAGAGGTATACCTAGACTTAGATATCTATCCCAATCAGTGCATTCCAAGTATCTAATTATACCTTCTTACAAAGTTTGATTTATTGTTAAAATTATTTCAGGAGCACCATAGATATGAATAGGTGTGTTAGATTTAGCTAATTAATACTATTCATACAAAGGCACTACTACTGTGTGATTTTATTGTAAAAAATGGTATTTGCATGCTCAGTCAGCCTGAGTACTAAGCATCCAACCTCCCGATTTGCTACTATTTTGTGGGTAGAACTGTGCATCTGGACCGAGAAACTAAAGAGAACATGTAAGCCCTACGTTCTTTCATTAAGATGGTGATTTCCTGGATCACATGCACAGAGCCAGTATTCATTGCACATAATGTAGCTTCCCTGTCCTCAGTTTTCCCTGGATCTGGCAGCACCTCAGGATCATTTAAACCACACGGACTTTCTGTCTATGTGGCTCAGTGTGAAGAAGCTTGTTAGTTCCTTAGCAGCAAAGGATGAATGGATCGTAATATAGTGTGTGAAATAAGGAAACTATGAGTAATTCTCCACCTGGGGTGACATACGTTTCCTGACACTCACCTTCTGGTGAAGTGGCATTTGAAGAGCTGGAATTGGTAATCTTTTAACTTTTGGGGGAGAAGGAAAGACAATGATATCATGGAATGCACACATTGTAATATTTGCTGTGAATTCTGTGCTTCCTATGAAAAGCTACAAAGATGAAGGAATCTTTATGCAGCAACTGTGACTCCAGCAGGCTGTTGCTTCAGCAGGAGCCCCCTTTACTCACAGCTCCTGTGTAACCTGGGCTCCCACAATAAAATATTCCAAATGTAAACCTGCCATCTCATAAAGTCCAACAAATTCATTCTCTAGTCTCAACACTCTTTATCTTGATGACTGGTTAATTTGCTCCTCTGAACCGCCAGTGTGTAAAATAGTATTGTTTCTCTCCCTAGGACTGAACAGCAGAATTAGAATGTCTCCCTGTCTCTCTCATCTTTTAAGACATTGCTAAGTTCAGTATCTGTTCCAAACACATTGTCATCGACCATCATCTAGAAAAACTCAATTCACCATGACCTTTAAGTTGAAAATGCTCTTTAATTAAACATCAAGGAGGGACAATTACTGAAATTCAATCCCTGGCATTTTCTAATTGTGGAATAACTTTTTAAATGTCAGAGTCCATGTTCATGTAGACCATTTCACATTTTTATTTTTCATTTTTATTAGTTTTCCCTCAAATCTGTATTTATAGGTTCATTACCCCCAAGAACTACCCTTATAAAAGTTTCCAATTGTTCCTCTTCATGTCTTGGACGGACGGGCTGTAACTGCACACCTAACGCTTTAGTGAAGAAACATACTTACTTGAAAAACATATAACATAGGTCGAAATCCAACAAAAACTTCTAATATGAGACTAATTGAATTAGATTGTGATTAGATTAAGGGAGTGAATCAATTAAAACAACAATGCCCTAAGTTTCAAATTACATTTAAAGATCTATATATTTAAAATGCCAACAACACGCAAAAATCACACTGAATACAACTATACGGACAGGCTACATGTAGACAGAAGCATATAATAGTATAATGGGCCTTGCAGATCCACAAATTTGAAAATTTACAATGGAGAAAATAACACAAACACATAAAAATACTATGTAAGTCAAACTAAGGTAAATTATTCATCCACTGAAACAAATATTTATTCAAGATAATGGCTGGAGTCTAAATTTGTCTAAGAAACCACAGTAGTTAGAATAAATTCTAATTTGGAGAAATTGATAAACTGATTCTAAAATTTATGTGGCAGTGCAAATGACTTGGAATATGTAAACTATTTTTTTAAAAGGACAAATCTGAACAACTAACACTATCTGCTTTTAAGGCTTATTAGAAAGGTACAATCATCAAAATAATGTCATATTGTCACAAAGAATAGATCAAGAAAAAAGGATAGAGTTCATGAATTGACCCTCACTTATATGGACAATTCATGTTTTGACGGAAGTACAAAGGCACTTCAGTCAGGAGAAAACAGTATTTTTAACAAGTAATGCTAGAATAATTAGATATTCCTATGCAAATAAACTGTGATTCACACTGATTTGCACAAAACGAATAATGGATGAAAAGGTAAAACATTCAACTATAAAAGTTCTAGCAGAAAGCAGAAGAGAAAAGCATGATCCATAAAAGAACAAACTGATAAACTGGACTTCATCAAAGTGAAAAGATCTGCTCTTTAAAAGACACGTTTAGGAGACTGAAACAGCAACCTATACCTTGAGGGAAAATATTTAATGTATCTGATAAAGGACATGTAACTAGAATATAGAAATCACTCTAAAACTCAATAATAAAACAGTGTAATTAAATAGTGGCAAAAGATTTGAATGGATGCCTCACGAAAGAAGATACAAGGATGGCAAATGAGCACATGAAAAGAGGTCAACATCATTAGTCATTAAGGGAATGCAAATTAAAACCACATCTATTACAACAACCAAAATTTGAAACACGAAGCATATCAAGTGTTGAGAATAATGTGGAGGAAATGGAACCCTCATTTGCTGCTAGTGTGAAGGTACAATGGTACAATCTTTGGGAAACAGTTTGGCAGTTTCTTGAAAACATATGCTATCTAAATGGCCCAGCAATTCCACTCCTAAGTATTTACCCAATAGAAATTAAGTCTTACGTTCATCAAGTTGTACATAAATAGTCATAACAGTTTTATTTTTAATAGCCCCAAACTGGAATGATCCAAATGCCCACTAACAGGTAAATGGATAACAAACAGTGGTACGTCTCTGATGGAATGAATGAAAAGGAATGAACTATTCTATTAATATATGCTACAACATAAATAATATAATCTGTAATCTCAATATCGTGTGTCTCAACGTAATCACACTGAGTGTAAAAAGCCAGACATAATAGGAGTACAGGTTGTATTATTCCATTCAGATAATAAAAATTTCAGGAAATGCAAAGTAATCTACATTGACAAGAAGCACAGTGGTTGTCCATGGATGGGGAGAGACAGGGATGTGTCAGAGAAAGGGTGACAAAGACTTAGGAAACTCTTGGTGGAGATAGAGAAGTTCACCGTCCTGATGGTGAGGGTGGTTTCACTGGTGTGCACATACACAAAAACGTATCAATTGTACGCTTCAACATATGCAGTTACTTCAGTAAAACCATTTTTGAATTACATAATCCTTTGGTTTTCCCTCCTGTCCATTATCTACGACTTTGACTTGGTGGGAGAGCCGCAGGAGCCTTTGTTGGACACCGTATTAGTGGACCTGCAAGGTCTGCAGCCATGGGTATCTCTAACCTTCCTTGACCTGCTTTCTCTTGCTTTGGTTCCCACCCTTGCTGCTGTTACAAGCTCTTGAATCATGTACTACTAGATATCATCTAGCAGGACCTCATGTTCCCATTTTTGAACATCTTTTCCATCTTCTTTTCTAATTGCAGCGCTTGTTTGGCCCTTGTTTACCTCCCAGCTCTCCTTGGCTATACTAATTTTTCTCAGTTCCTTCAACATACCCTACTTTACCCTGATTTAGGGTCTTCTTATTAGAAGTTCTCTATTTCTGGAGAACTTTCCTTCTAACTTGTTTTCCTGGCTAATTCCTAGTTATTCTTGAGGCCTCAGTTGCATGTTGTTTTCTTGGGAAAGTCCAATTATTCCTCCCACTAAAAGCTTGTCTTCAGCGGCCCTGATAGAAGACCATGAACTTTACATCAGCACTTCCCCACTCAATTACATTTTCCTGTTTACCTGCCAGATTGCTCCAGGGCACAGGGTCACCTGGATTCAGATCTGACTGCGGACCTGATGTGTATCAGGTAATGGGATTAGCTGGTGGAGGCTACAACTTCTCCATCTCCTAGAGTAAAGTTAAGGATATGTTCCCAACTAAAACGAAACCAAACATTTGCTTCCTGCCTACGAGCACAATAAGGGAATTTCAAAACAGGTGACCAACGGTCTTATTAAGCCTCCATTTGTACCAAAAACACCTTCTTACTGAGAGGACATTTTGGTCCTGAGAAATTCTTCCCTGTAGTGTTTTAGGATAAGGAAATTTGGAATCTGAAATCACAGTCTACTATGTCATTTTCTCAAACCTGGTCTTAATACATTCTGGCCAAAGAAATACGAAGTGAAGATCTGATCCAATTTGGGACCCCCAAAAGAAATTGTAACGAAGGTAATATTCCAAATTATGGAGGCTAGTGACATGGTCAGTATGCGGCAGCTGACTGCCTGGCATTTTATTCTGTCTGTACAGACACAGCATATCTAAGAAAGACAACTTTCTTTTATAGAATTGGAAAAACACCCCTTGAGATTTATTAGGAAAGTCTTCTACGAGTCCATCATTCCTGTAAATATATATGTTGATCTCTAAGGGGTAAGAAATGTGATAGGAGCCAAAGTAATCAAACTAGGAAAATGTCACAGCAAACTCTTCTCAATCTTCTGCCTGTCCCTGTGCTTGGCTCCTGTGTAGGAAAGAGCTCTTCCTTTGGGTTAAACAGGAGCATGCTTAGCCTGAAACAGAGATGACGTGCCTTTCAATATTGAAACACAGTTTTCATTATGTGTGACCCACTCTCATTTGTGGGTGACTGGAATGTCATGTCCTGACAGTTACTCTCTCACTCTCTTTGAACTGCTTGGAACAAGTACAACAATAACATAAAATGAAAGTTGCTGATTTTTTTATACCTCAGATATGAATTGCTGGTAAACATTTTTTTTTAAGTTGAATTCAAATGGTTTGTAATTTTTTTTTTCCCATTTATTTATTTTATTGCATTTTAGGTTTTGGGGTACATGTGAAGAACATGCAAAATTGTTGCATAGGTACACACGTGGCAGTGTGATTTGCTGCCTTCCTCCCCATCACCTACATCTGGCATCTCTCCCCTTGCTATCTCTCCCCAGCTTCCCACCCCCCACCGTCCCTCCCCTATTTCCCCCCAACTGATCCCAGTGTGTAGTGCTCCCCTCCCTGTGTCCATGTGTTCTCATTGTTCAACACCCGCCTATGAGTGAGAACATGCGGTGTTTGATCTTCTGCTCTTCTGTCAGTTTGCTGAGAATGATGGTTTCCAGGTTCATCCATGTCCCTACAAAGGACCCAAACTCATGGTTTTTGATGGCTGCATAATATTCCATGGTGTATATGTGCCACATTTTCCCTATCCAGTCTATCGTCGTGGGCATTTGGGTTGGTTCCAGGTCTTTGCTATTGTAAACAGTGCTGCAATGAACATTCGTGTACACGTGTCCTTATAGTAGAACGATTTGTAATCCTTTGGATATATTTATTTAAGGCACCACCTACTCATATACATTTTAAAATAACCATAAGAAATGGATTTTTCATGGTTACATCATCTGTAATTTTTACTTTTAACCTATTACAAAAAAATAAATCATTGAACCATATTCTTTTCAGTGCCACAATCAATGCCAGATGATTAACTAAAAATGTAGGCATATGTAATTGAGTGGGGAAGTGCTGATGAATGACCGGATCCCCAGCAGTCCATCCATACAATGGAATGTGGTTCCGCCTTGAAAAGAAGGAAATTCTGACACAGCCTGTGACACAAGTGGACCTTAAAGACTATGCCAAGTGAAATATGCCAGTCACCAAAGGTCAAATAGCTATGATGCCACTTGTATAAGGTCCCTAGAGGAGTCAAATGCATAGAGAAAGAAAGTAGGACAGTGCTTATGAGAGAACGTGGGAGGAAGTGGGGAATGGGTGTCTAATGGTACTGGGCATCAGTTTGGGAAAATGGAAAATGTTCTAGAGACGGGTGGTGGTGATGATTGCCAACAATATGAATTTGCTCAATAACGCTGAACTGTACATTTAAAATGGTTAAAGTGGTAATTTTATGCTATGTATATTTTACCACAATAAAACAATAATTAGAAGATGTAAGTGTAAAATCTAAAAAATGTAAAACTGATAAAGGAAAACACAGGAGAAAAATCTTCATGACCTGAAGTTAGGAAAATGTTTCTGAGACCTGATACCAAAAGCATGAGCCATAGAAGTAATCTGATAAATTGTATTTTATCATAATAAACCAATTTTGATCTACAAGAGGCACTACTAAAGGAATTTAAAGACTAAGTATAGACTGGAAGCAAATATTTACAAATCGTTTACCTACCAAAGAGCTTAAATACAGAAAAATATGAGAAACTGAAGATTCAACGGCAAAAATAAATAAATAAATAAATAAAAACAAAGAAAACAATTTAAAAATGGATAAAAACTAGGAGGATCACTTGAGGGCAGGAGTTGTGAGACCAGCCTGGACAACCTTGTGAGACCTATTGCTACAAAAATAATTTTTAAAAAGTTAACCAGGTGTGGTGGCATTTGTAATTCTAGCTACTTGGGAGACTGAAGCAGGAGGATTTCTTGAGCCTAGGAGTTTGAGGTTACAGTGAGCCATGATCACTCCAGCCAGGGCAATGGACAGAGCAAGACCTTCTCTCTAACAAACAAAAAGCAAACAAAGTATAAAACAGATGTTTTGCCAGAGGAAATATACAGATGGCAAATAAGCCCATGGAAAGACAGTCAGTTTCACTAGTCATTAGTGAAACACAAGTTAGTGTGATGACCAGGTATCACTACATGCCCATCAGAATGGATAAAAAAGTCCAGACAACACCACGGGCTGGCAAAGATGCAGAGCCTGAAAGATTCCAGATGACAAGACTGTATACATAGAAAACCCAAAATCATACAAAGCATTAGAGTGATTCCCTGAGAGCCACACAATTTTCGCCTCACCTCTGCCAGGTTTAGCTCTAATGTTGACTTTTCAGGGAAATCTCCAAGGACCTCCTTGCTAAATTAACATTGTAATGCCTCTTCATCCTGTTCTTTCAATCCTGGGTACTTTATCTCCTCTCTACCCGCTGAGCATATGCAACTAAAGTCCTGTTTACATAATTTACATGTTTTTAGTCAGTTTCCACCCGCTGGAATGTAAACCACATGGGGACATGCATTTTTTTTTTTTTTTTTGGCAGAGTCTTGCTCTGTCACCCAGGCTAGAGTGCAGTGGTACTATCTCAGCTCACTGCAACCTCCACCTTCTGGGTTCAAGTGATTCTGCTACCTCAGCCTCCCAAGAAGCTGGGATTACAGGTATGTACCACCACACCTGGCTATTTTTTGTGTTTTTGGTTAAGACAGGGTTTCACCATATTGCCCAGGCTGGTCTTGAACTCCTGGACTCAAGTGATCCTCCTGCCTTGACCTCCCAAAGTGCTGGAATTGCAGGTGCAAGCCACCCCATCTGGCTGAGGACACGCATCTTTGTTTTGTTCAGGGATGGAAAGCAGAGCCTGTGCGGTATCTAGAAGGCAGAATGCTCCTGATACATACTTGTTGAGTGCATGAAGGCAGTCTCAGGCTGCATTCTCTTCAGCTGGTTTGCTGTTTGGACTTTCTTCCCCATGAATAAGACTAAAATACCCTACTACTGGTTTGGCCATCCACTCAGCTAACTAACCTAGTTTCCCCTCCTACCCTGTTTACCTGTGTTCTCTACTTAAGCCTCACCTTAGATTTTACGTACTCCCTGAAAATTATCTTTCTTGGATTTTCTTCTTTATTTCACCCATGGTGTCTGGTCACTCTGGGATTCCTTCGCCCTTTTTACAGTCTTGTCCCACAGGTCTCATCTAAATCAGGGGCTTTATAAACTGTCAAATATATGCAGAAAGTCTGCACACCCAGGTCCTCCAGTTCCCCACCCAAGTTAGACCTGCTTCATGATCATCTCCCTGAGCTGTGCAGCACCACACCAAGCCCAAAGGTGCCTCATCCGGTAGTTTAAAACCAGTCCTTTGGCCTCACTTCCCCTGACTGTATCCCTTTCTCTGTATCCAAATGATTTTTCCCATCACCCAGGGCTCAAACATTACAATGATCAGTGCTTCCTCTTTCTCCATCATACTTCACATCTGCTCAGCTACGAAGAGGGTTGTTCAGGCTCCCTCAGCAGCACCACGTTTCTCGGTTCCACATGTGTTTTAGAGTCTACAGGGGACTTTTAAAATAATGTGGATGACTGGGCTTCATCCCAAATATCCTGATTTAATTGGTTTGGGGTTGAGTATAGGCACTGGCATTTCTTGAAGGTTCTCTGGGTAATGCTTGCATGCAACACAGGATGGAATTCACTGGTGATTATTGTGAGCTTTGGAATCATATATCCCCTTGTCCAAATTGTTATGGGCATGACTTTTGATAAGCCTGAGCCTCAGATCCTCAACTCTATATAGATGTTCCCTGACTTACAGTGGGGTTACGTCCTGATAAGCGAATTGTAAGTTGTAGATATCAGAAGTCAAAAACTCACTTAATACACCTAAACTACCAAACATCATAGCTTAGCTTAGCATACCTTAACTGTGCTCAGAACTTAAGGGCAAAATAATTTAATGGGCAAAACAATCTAACATGAAACCAATTTTATAATAACATGTTGAATATCTTATACAATTTGTTGAATACTTTATAAAAAGTTATAAACATGGTTGGATTGGCACTTGAAGTATGGTGTCAATCATTGTGTATCACTTCTGCACCATCATAAAGTCAAACAATCATGTATCGGGGACCATCTGTGTAGGGATTCTAATGTCAGCCTGAAAGAGTTACTATGTAAATTAATAGAAATATTTAAAATTTCTATGGTAGGTACTTGATACACAGTAATTCTCTGTCTCTTCAGTTTTCCCATCTATAAAATGGGAATAAAAGTACTTACCTTATTGGCTGCATTGAATGAAGGTAAAGTTCCCAGTGAGGCACTTGTCCTTAACTCTACTATACCAAGCTAAAGGGACAGATGGAGGACGCATTACTGGGTTAGATGCCATAAACCTTGCTTCTTCGCCCATTCTCGTTCTCTGCATTTCCACGGTTCTGCTGGTGGGTACCCCTACGGCATTGTACCTGCTAAGCTTCTACTCCATTGTCAGATTCATATTACTAATGCAGAGCTCCAACCGTGTCATTACTCACTTAAAGCTCTTCAATGGCTCTTCACTGAGCACCACACTAATCACGTTCCTCCTGCTGTCACGGGAACGGAGTGAATCAATCCTTCTAGTTTTGCCTTCAGTAGCCCCGCTCTCTCCCCTGCATACCAGATAAAGTGGCCCTTCGCTCTTCCACACATTGTGGCCAACTTCCCTTGCCTTCTTTACCCCCCACATCCTCAATTCAACCTAACAAATCTCTACCCATTTCTAATCATCCTTTCATAATGCACTCATCATTCATTGGATGCTGTCATGGCTTTCAGGGGTCACTGGGGTCCCTCATCTGAAGAAGCCCCGTGATCTGCCCTGCTGTGAGACAGCATCAGCTGTAGTCAGTCTTTGCCATACAGCCCTGAATTCAGATGTTTCAGTGAGGAACCCCAAGCCTTCGCCAGTCTCCCATTTCTGAGTTCTGAATTCTAATCCAGCGTCTGGCCCAGAACTTGGCTCTTACATGGGTGGGGATATTCCAGTGGGAAGAAGGTGGCTCAGCTCTGCCACTGCCTCCCTCAGACCCAATCTCCTCGCTATTCTTCCTGTCTTGCCACCTCATCAGCACAGGAAGCCTCTGCTCAACATACTCTGAAGCCTTCTCATGGTCCAGAGGACAGGATCTAAATTCACCTGGCTGCTACCCAAAGCCTGCTCACGTGGCCTGATCCTTTCATCACTGCATCTCTGCCCCACCACGGCCTCATTCTCTGGACTTCAGCCAATGGACCAATTCACACCTCTGTGTCCGCTCTCACCAGCATACCTTTGCCCATGCAAGATCCCATCCGTTTTTCAGGACCCAGCTCAGGAGTCACCTTCCAGAGGGAAGCCCACAGGTGCTCCCTTAACACCCTGGGTTCACTCCTCTCAAAAATGTGTCTCAGACATGCTGTCAAACTTTGTTTCACTGTCATCTGCTTTTGGACAGCAGCAACGGTGCCTCAGTCATCTGTTCTAGGACATGACTGGCACCTAGGAAAGAATGAACACATGAAAGATAGGGAGAGAAAAGGAGCAACTGAACCTGTGCTTGCCGTATTTCAGGTGATTTTTTTTTTTTTTTTTGGACAGAGTCTCTCTCTGTCACCCAGGCTGGAGTGCAGTGTGATCTCGGCTCGCTGCCTCTGCCTCCTGGGTTCAAGTGAGTCTCCTGCATCAGCCTCCTGAGGAGCTGGGATTATAGGCATGTGCCACCACACACAGCTAACTTTTTTGGTTTTGCCATGTTGGCCAGGCTGGTCTTGAACTCCTAATCTCAGGTGATGTGCCTGCCTTGGCGTCTCAAAGTGTTGAGATTACAGGTGTGAGCCACCGCACCCGGCCTGACTCATTTATTCTGTTCTTAAACATTAAATAAATATTAAAACAGCCAGAAAGGAAAATTTTTAATGTTATTTAACAATAATTAGGAAGGGCAAGAAAACTATATTTTTAGAAAAAGGAATATTGAAAAACCTCATAGAATTTTTCACGGTCCAAATTCTGGTAGTCACATGACTCTCATAAACCTTTCAGGTTTTCATGTCTCCTGGTCAGTTTTACACGTATGTTTGTCAGCTATGAAACAATGACAGTTTAGTTTAAAAAATATTGACTTCAACATTATAGTTAATTTCCAATGGAATATTATACCACCTAGTTAAAAATCATCCTTGGAAATGTGGTTACTTGTGTTATTTAAATATTTTAATGTTAGCAAAAAAATGGAAGGTTGGTTACATTTAATGAATCTGTAAAGTAACAAGGGAAAGACAGAATAATTCCGAGTGGGTCACTGCTGCTGTAATCAATAGAGTATATCATAAGTGCACCTCAAGGAAACACCAGTAAGCTAAGGTAAAAGAACAATAGTCATTAAATGAGCGGTCCCTTGGGAATTAATGAAGACTCTCTTTCTCCAATAGGAAAGAAATGCTTTCTAAAATTTATAATACCATATGGACACTCACACATATGGATGGCTCATAAATGCTCTACATCAAAGTGTTATTTTTACCTTTTCAACACAACAAACACACTAAACAGGTGCTTTAAATGTTACACTTTGAACAGCAGTAATTTAATTAGCATAAAAATTCCTGTAGTATCATTGAAATATTAGTGGGATAGAGATGTTTTATTTGGGATATGCTTCCACTATATATTCACAGGCAGTTTTAGATTTTAACATTTTTTTTTTTTACTCTCTTTCAAAATCAGACTTTCAGATTCAGTGCTCTGATTCCTGTGCAATATGGCAGTGGATCAGTCCTCACCCCACACCCCCGTCACTGCCTGCTGCTTTGTTTTACCCAGGCAAGGAAACTTCCTCGGGCTTGAAACGTACAATGAATCAGAAAGGACTCTGTTGGTTACTGGCTCTCACATTTATAGATTAGAAGTTATCCTTAATAACGCCCTTCTCTGAAAGTCTAAAAATAATCTAAATATTTAAAAACAAGAAAATGATTATCTGAAAACACATTTCACTTCTGGAATATGTTGCCCTCATTTAGTGATATAATATTTTTAGTGTCTAGAATTACACCTAGCATCTGGAATTTAAAGTGTCTGATTCTATTGAGAAGAATACGTTTCTTCTCAATAATATAAAAATTCTAATGATAGAATTAGTGAATACTATGTTTAGTGAAAAGACCGAAATATGAAATTGTGCATATGGCATCGAAAAGCTGTTTTTAGAAGCTTGTGAATTTTTTTTTTTAAATCCTTAAAAATGACTGATGGCAGAACTTAGGGGACATTTATTTTATACTGTCTACTCTAGTGTAATAATTTTCTTTTATGGAATTACAAAACTTTAACCTAAATTAAAACATCTAAAATAGTGTAAATACTGAAACTCTTTCTCTTTTCCTTTTACCACTGCCCCAATTACCTTTTTCTTTTCTTTAATGTTCTGTAGATTTGGCTGATTTCGAAAGAAAAGGAGAAACATGATAGAAAATGGGAGGATTCTGTGCATGGGGGGAGGGGTATTTCTAGACTTAGTGACATTGCAACAGGAAGGTCATTTACTTAACCACTCTGTCAACAGGCACTTACTAGGTTTTCAGAATAATTAGACAAGTAACAGTAACAGTGAGTGTAGAAGGAACTCTTTTTATTTTCTGGATTTTGTGCCCTGGATTATCTCATTTAATCATTAGAGCAACTTTGTGAGGCAAATATTATTACAAAAGAGAAAATCAAGCCTAGAACAAGGCAGCGACGTGCCCCAGGTGGCCTGTAAGTGGTAGAGTTGCTTTCTAGAGCCCATATGGCTACAGACAGGTCTGCCCAAAGCAACCAGGAAAGCTGGAGATTCCGGGTGAAGAAAACCCTGTCTCTGTCCTCAAGAAAGTACATGCTCTAAGCGAAACTTTCCAAAAGCACTTTTAGTGAAGGAAAGGTTACACATCTGTGCTGTACAGCATGACAGCCACTGGCCGCCTATGACAACTGAGCACTTGAGGTGTGAATTGTAAATTGTATTTAATTTTAATTAATTTTTACTTAACTTTAAAGAGAAGATGACTAATGGATAAATTACTGGATATTTTAGTTTTAAAGGTTGAGGAAGATATAAAGAGGCATTTATAAAACACTGCAAGAGCTAATATATTTTACAAATAAAATAGTAATCCAAATACTCTTGTGAAAGGTGACGTCTGCTGCAGCTGCAATGTACATATGCTGCTTTCTGAGAATAATTTAAAGTTTCTCACTTAAACTGAAAATACAATTTTAATTATTTTAAAAGAAAATAACTGGCATCCAACTTGTTAGATGGCATATATTTTCATTTCTACTCTAACATGAATTTATCAGACTCAATTAATTTTAAATGATTGTGCATGGAAGCTCTTTTTTCAGAGAAAAAGTAGAAATAGTTCTTGCTTTTCTCTCAGAACAGATAGTCTGTAAAGTACCAAAGTATGAACAAATAATCCATGTGGAAATTTTGATACTAAATTAAGGTCTAGGAGTATGTTCTAAGCATACAAACACTCCATTTTGAAAGAAGAATTGTAGGCCAACTGGGTATGTATTTAGTTTGGTTAACAGTAGATCACGAGACTCAATAATCTGAATAAAGAGCAGAGATATTAAAATCCTTAACTTGAGAAGTCAAACCCTTCACCTGTTATTTCTCTTAATTTATTATATTTCATTTCCTATCTCCATTAAATCTCAAATCAACTTCTAAAATAATCTCAGAGTTTCCATGTATTAAGCCTTAAGCCTTATGTAAGAATTCTATATGTAAAACATCTAAGATAAAGTTGAAGGATGAATAAAAATTATCCTGAAACATACAAATTACCAAGATACGTTAAATCTCTTTGTAATATAGAGCAATATAAATATTTTTGTAGAAAGGCAAATATATTAGAAAAGTTGTTTCTCCTAAACAAAATTATCATTCTTCCTAAGCAGTCAATACCTCATGGAGATTTCAATTAGCTTTCTGGGTGAACTTCTGATTAAATGGCTTCCATGAGTAAGTGCCATTCGGCTCAGAATATTGGTGTTTGCATATATTTGACAACCAAAGATGACAAGCATTGGGAAAATTCCAATTTTTTTTTTAAACCCTACAGGAAATAAAGGGAATAATTCCCTGTGAAGCTTTGCCAATTGTTCAATTCCTTCATAAAAAAAAAAAAAAACCTAGATAATCTTACATCACCCTTAAAACAATAGCTATATAGATGGTCCCTGACTTACAATGGATGCCTTAGGATGGTTCAGCTTTAGGCTGGTGTGATGCTTTCAGCATGCTCATTCACTTCCAGTGGGGCTACATCCAGGTAAATCTGTGCTAAGTTGAAAATATCATTTGTGACTTAATGATATTTTCAGTTTAGGATGGGATTATTGGAACATCACTCCATCATAAGTCAAGGAGCATCTGCTGTATGTCTTTTCTTCTTATTCTTCATATCTTCAGTTTTAAGCTAAGAACATAGGTGTGGAGTGTGTGCATGTCTATGTGCACATGTGTGTGACTGCTCACTGTTCTACACACATTTAGACATCATAAGAATGATTTGATGATCCAGTCTTCTGTAAGGGGTCTAAACATATTCCACTTCAAGAGGACTGTTCTAGGCCATCTGCCAACAAGCCAAAGCTAGCTGCTCACCACCGGGCTCTGTCTGCAGGAGTCACAGCAAGAAATAGGACATTTTCTTGCTTCTCGAATCTTGAACCTACCTACCTACCTACCTACCTTCCTTCCTTCCTTCCTTCCTCACTCACTCCCTCCCTCCCTCCCTTCCTCCCCCATTCCCACCCTCCTGTCCTCTCTCCCTACTTCCTTCCTTTCTTCCATCTGGTGGCAGACACGGAGAAAGGATATTTCTTATTTCTGTTGATCTAAAAGACAAAGGAGATAAGAAATCTAAAAACCTATCTTTTCCAGACCTTTAAAAAAAGGAACAAGGAGGGGAGTCAAATCATCTGATGATTTTTATTATGTACCATTGTTTGAGTTGAAAAACATGAAAAGCATTCCAAGGACAAAAGAAATTAGAGATATGGTTCCTGCCTGTGATAGTTTTACTGTTAGATTTGAAGAAAGGGAAGTACACACTTATAACAATTAGAAAGCAACATGATGATAATGCACATGGAAGAAGCATTGTGATTACAGTAAAAATAACGCACACTGATGTACATATACATTATACATGAATTAGTACATATACAAAGGTACACATAGGCATTGTATGTCTATGACTGTGTGTATACAGAATGTCAGAAGAGCAGTCGTCATATGTGGAAAAGAGGTTTAACTGCTCCAGAATGCAAGATTTGTCTAAATTCAAATAATAATACATTTAGATTGGCAGAAAGGAGAAATGTAGAAGAATCAAGTTGGGAGGAGTGATGGTTAATATTGAGTGTCAATTTGATTGGATTGAAGGATCCAAAGTATTGTTCCTGGGTGTGTCATGAGGGTGTTGCCAAAGGAGATGAACATTTGAGTCAGTGAACTGGGAGAGGCAGACTCACCCTCAGTCTGGGTGGGCATCATCTAGTCAGCTGCCAGCACAGCTCGAATAAGGCAGCAGCAGAAGACTGGCAGAGTCTCCCAGCTTTCATCTTTCATCTTTCTCCCATGCTAGATGCTTCCTGCCCTCGAACATCAGGCTCCTGGTTCTTGAGCTCTTGGGCTCTCAGACTTACGCCAGTGGTTTGCCAGGGGCTCTCGGGCCTTCAGCCACAGGCTGAAGGCTGCACTATCGGCTTCCCCACTTTTGAGGTTTGGGGACTTGGCCAGATCCACCACTGGCTTTCTTGCCCCTCAACTTCCACAAGGCCTATCGTGGGACTTTACCTTGTGATCATGTGAGTCAATTCTCCTTAATAAACTCCCTTTCATATATACATCTGTCCTATTAGTTCTGTCCCTCTAGAATCCCTGACTAATCCATGAGCAGAGGGAACAACTCAATTAGCGTTACGGCAACAGACACCAGATGTTGAAAGTGGGAAACCACTCCAGACAATAGTTCAAATGTGGGCCTCAGGTAAATGAATTTCACCTGACAAGTGGTAACGGCGTCACTACTGATACTTAAAAGGGCTGAAAGTTAGGTTACTAGCAAATAGATTATTTTAGTAGAAACAGTGGGGTCAACCGGATGAATGTGGGTGGGAAGCTTGGTTGGGATGTTGCTATACTGACTCTGTAAAACATAAGGTTATATTCCGTATCTTGACACCTTTTCATCTGGTATTAGAATCCATTTTATGATGATATCTGTGAGACTGGTACTCTCATAAAAACCTCCCAATACCTGGGAGCTTATGATTTCTCTAGGAGTCTCATTCCATTTTACAATACCATTAATTCTAAAATTTGTTCTTATTTCAAGTATAAATCTGTTCCTTATTAAGTTTACTTCCACATGGATCTGTGTTCTTCTGTAAGAAACAACACAGATGAACTCTACTCTCTTTTTCTCTTGATAGAACTCAAATATCTTAAAACATATATATATATATATATATACACACACACACACATATATATATATAATCTCACAAATATCTCTTGAATAAGGAAAACAAAAACAAACTATTTTTGTCCTTGCTCTTAGACACTCAACACAGAACACTTCTATGACCAGATGGTGGTGGCAGTGGGGGGAGGACTTGCCTCATATACCAAGCAGTTCTCCAGTGGACACCAACTGGGTATCCCATAATTCAACTCGATTCTGATTCTATCTACCCGGAAATAGCATCAGATCCCACAGATTGAGGGCTCAGCGCCACAAGACTGTCCCCACTGTAGAAGGCAATCACAAGTTGGGGCCACCTGTACCTCTGACTGATGGGTTACAAGCCAAGGTTGCCACAATCCCCTCAATGGGTAAGATTGATTTGCTAGAACAGCTCACAGAACTGAGGAAGACACACACATTTACTGGTTTATTCTAAGGGATATTATAATGGATGCCAATGAACAGCTGATGAAGAGATGAACAGGGTGAGGTGGGGGCTGGAGCTCCCATGCCCTCACTGGAGCTGCCAGCCTCACCGTACCTCCTCTTGTTCAGCACCCAAGAAGCTCATCAAATCTTGTTGCTCAAGAGTCTATAGACAGCATGGTCTCTAGTATCCCCTTCCCAGAGGTCAGTGGGTGGGGCTGAAAGTTCCAGCCCTCTAATCTTCTGACTACTTGGCCTTTCTGGGCCAATCTTGAGGCTCTCTAGGGGCTGCACCCTGAGTAAATGCATTAGCATAAACACAAGAGTTATCCAAGGGACTAATCATGAATAACGAAACATACGACTATCACTCCAAAAATTCCAGGTGTTTTTAGGACCTCTATGACAGTAACGGGGCACAAAGACCAGACACAGTTCATACTATGCCACAGCTCTTCTTCAGACTACACTCACACGTTTTTCAGCTGTTCCTCGTAGGACCTCCCTGTCCATCACTCTCTGGCTCATGCTCATTTGATCACATTCATGCTGCTCTAAAAAGGTGCACCAAGTTTGTAACACAGCAGCATGGTTTGTCTGTGTCCCCACCCAAATCTCGTCTTGAATTGTAGCTCCATAATCCCCACGTGTCATAGGAGGGACCCAGTGGGAGGTAATTGAATCATGGGGGTGGATTTTTCCCAAGCTGTTCTCATGGGAGAGAATAAGTCTCATGAACCTGATGGTTTTATAAAGGGCAGTTCCCCTGCCCACTCTTGCCTGCCACCATGAAAGACACGCATTTGCCCCTCCTTCCCCTTCTGCTGTGATCGTGAGGCCTCCCCAGCCATGTGGAACTGTAAGACTATTAAACCTCGTTTTCTTTATAAATTACCCAGTCTCAGGTATGTCTTTAGTAGTAGCACAAGAACGGACGAATACACACAGTGATCCACAGAGGCTTTATCTTAGCAAAATACACTGTAATTCAATAGTAACAATAGGTGACAAGCAACTACGGCCACGGTGAGTGAATCTCAGATGCTGTAAAAGGGGAAGAAAGAGAGCCCCAGCCCTCGCCATAAGGCCTATGGTTCGAATGTGTCCCATCCAAAAATCAGGTGTTGCCAATGCAATATTATTTAAGAAGTGGCTCCTCTAAGATGTGATTAGGCCACGAGGGCTCCTTCCCCGTGAGTGGGATTTAGACAGTCATAAAAGAGGCTTTACTCAGCATTATGCTCTCTTGCCTTCAGTCATGTGAAGACACAGCAAGATGTGCCATCATGTGAGCAAAGAGCAGCCCTCACCAGACGCCAGTGCTGAAGTCTTGATCTTGGAATTCTCAGCCTCCAGAGCCCGGGTGATAAATTTTTGTTCTTTAAAAATGACTCAATCTGTGGTATTTTGTTACAGCAGCACAAACAGACTAAGACAGGGAGTGTCCATGTGCTCCATTTAAATTTGTTTTTAATGACCATTAAGACCGTAAACACAGAAAAGAGAAAAACAAAGACAACTTTCTCGTTTACTTTCACACCTACAAAGTATTTCTCAAATGAACGCACAGAGATTAGTGAATGCATTATGAAAGAATGAAGATGTTAAGACACTTGTTCTTATTCCCAGGACAAAGCCAATGAGATATGCATTGGCTTTTGTTCCCCACCCCGCACCCCATAGAGACACATATCAGTGTTTCCTTCCTTGAAACTGGCATTTTCAGGATTGGTATATCCCCACGATAAACTTCCAAAGGCCTGCACATCTTTCAAATACGACATCTTTAGGACTTGCCATTATTCTTTCCACCTGCTTCCTAAAACTCTTTAATAACCAGAGATAATCACATTCCTTGTCTAAAGGCAGCTGCATGCCAAAGACATAAGCAGCGGCACCTCCGTGCAGCCCACATTGCTGTAATGAAAACACACACATCAGATGTTTTTTATGGTTTTGGTTTCTTGGAGGTGGAGTAGCTCTGGGGTCCATCATTCACTGATCTTAGGAGGCTGCCAATGGTAACACAGAATCCAGTGGAGCAGATGACAAAAGGCAAAGACAATTTGAATCAGAGAATTGCAGGACTGGAGGACTCAAAAGAAACAACCCTATTGTCTTCCCATCTTTCAGTGATGACCTGCATGCTCTCTGAATATCTGGAATGTCACAGAGGCCTTTTCTTGGTGGTGGAATTATGCGTATTTCTCACTTCTTTTATTTTTGTTTATGTGTATGCAATTTTTATCCAGTGACTACATATCCCTCTTTAAGATGAATATATGTTTTCATTAAAAACAGAAGAGATTGAGTTACTAATGAGATTGTTATATTCATTTAAAGAAGTGTCCTCCAAATTGCTTTTACAGGATTAGGGTGGCTGGCTAGTTATAAAGACTGACATTGTTCCTTCTTAAAAATGAGGTGAAAACCGGAGGTTCACCACTGTTGCCCAGGCCCCAGTTCCCATCCAGTTGAGTTAGGATGTTGCTCAGTTAAATCTCAGCTGACAGATGACATTACACAGCCAGCTGTGGCGGAGAGGATCCAGTGTTTCTGGAGCTGACACAGAACCCTAGTCACTGGGAGGAATGACGGGAAGTTTCTCAGTCCTCACAAGCTCCCCTACCGTCTGCTAGGACCCTCTGCTCTGCTGTCCGCTAGGACCCTCTGCTCTGCCGTCCGCTAGGACCCTCTGCTCTGCTGTCCGCTAGGACCCTCTGCTCTGCTGTTCACAGGAGCATTAGCTCTCAAATGAAGGATTCCACAGCAGCACCATCAGCAGCATCTATGAATTTGTTAGGAACTCAAATTAGGACACTCCATCCTAGACAGATTGTGTCAGAAGCGCTGGGGCAGGGCCCTGTGGTCTATATTTAACAAGCTCTTCTGGAGAATTGGATCTGGTTTAGCGACACAGCTACCATGCTGTGCTGGGGTCCAGCTTCCCTACTCCTCTCCTGAACCCCCCAGAGCTCCTCTGAGTGTCACTACGTCTCCAGCTCCTGGTCAAACAGAATCCAGAGGAGACTGGGTTCACTTGATGCCAATAGCAACCTTGACTCTGATGCTCTTTTCATATAATTGCAATTGGAGTAATATTCTATTGCTAGATGTCAGTGCTGATAGAGAATTCAGAAATGAGGAGGAACTAGAGGCATTTTCTGGGCCTCTGCTGTTTCTCTTTATTTCCAACATGCCACTGGCATGAAATATAGCTGGCTGCATGGAAAGCAGCGGTGCTTTTTTCCCCCTAAATGTATAGAAATCTGTCTTCCTCATGTGTTCGTGGCAATTTGCTGCTGGTAGCTTCAAAACCATGGCTGCACTGTGAACAAAAAAATGGTCTTAGAGTCTAAGCCCCGTTAACCTTTTCCCCCCAAACAAACAAACAAACCTAAACACTATGTCTAAGTCCATCTGTCAACAGGCATTTACCTAGTACCTACTGTGTTTAAGGGGTTTTATGTGCAACGTGTCTCAAGAGGGGAAGAAAAAAACACAAAGGCTACGTACTTTAGATATTTTCACCGTGGTTGGGCAGACAAGGCTTGAGAACAATCATAAGGAAATCTATTACACCAACAATGGTGAAATGAAACAGTGCCAAGTGGACCCTGGAAGGCAGTGGCAATGCTGTGGGGGCAGCGTGGGAGGTTAAGTGGCCCCCAAGGTGGCACGGCCAGAGCAGAAAGTGGTGAGAGACCAGGCAGCTGGGCAGAGGCCTTTAGCTTAGAAATACTAATCAACAGGGAACCGCTTTGAGTTCTTGAGCGAGGGAAAGGCAAGATGGGCCTGGTAACCGTACTTAGGGAAGCATCATACTGAGGTGTGGCCTGGTTACTGGAGGGTAACACGGGCATGTGTTCCAACTGCTGTGTGCACAGCATGTCACGCAGGCTTGGCTGGCCAACACCCAGCTGTCAGGGGTCTTATATTCTACTAAGGACAGATGTGAAAGAAGCATGGAAAGAAAAACACAGGATGTGTTAGTCCATTTGCGTGGCTGTAATAGGCTGAGACTGGGTAATGTATAAAAAACAGAGATTTATTTCTTATCGTTCTAGAGGCTGGGAAGTCCAACATCAAGAGGAAGCCATGTAGTGAGGGTCTTCTTGCTGCATCAGCCTGTGGTGGAAAGCAGACAGGCAAGAGGACTGATGATGGCATCAATCTCCCGTCACCTCCTGAAGGCCCCACCTCCCAACACTGTTGCAGGGGGGATTACGTTTTCAACACGTGAACTTTGAGGAACACATTCAAACCATAGCGCAGGATGACTTTAGACCATAGCAAGGGCTGTGAAGACACCAGAACACTGTGAGAGAGTCAGTGTGGGGGTGCTCCTTTAGGACACATCTGTGTTCTGACATCGCGGTGTTGTGGGAGATACCAAGGGCTGGTCTCTCTAGGAGACTGTGGGGAGCAGGAATATGAGGAGGAGGAAGCAGACTGCAGAGATTGTAGGGAGGTGGAGGGAAATGCCTTCTAATTCGTTCCTAATTTGTGGATATTTTGATTCTTTTTTTTTTTTTTTTTTTTTTTGAGACGGAGTTTCACTCATGTTACCCAGGCTGGAGTGCAATGGCGCGATCTCGGCTCACCGCAACCTCCGCCTCCTGGGTTCAGGCAATTCTCCTGCCTTAGCCTCCTGAGTAGCTGGGATTACAGGCACACGCCACCATGCCCAGCTGAATTTTTGTATTTTTAGTAGAGACGGGGTTTCACCATGCTGACCAGGATGGTCTCGATCTCTTGACCTCGTGATCCACCCGCCTCGGCCTCCCAAAGTGCTGGGATTACAGGCGTGAGCCACTGCGCCTGGCCGGATATTTTGATTCTTATTCATATCTTGTGGTCGGCAAATCAGTATTAGCCTTCGTATCAATCGTAACATCTTACATTTGAATTATACTTTGTAGCAGCCACGATAACCCTGTGAAGTAGACACAGAAACTCTTTACACAAGATTTTCTAAGAGAGGAAGGGGGTGCCTGCGTGGCACACCCCTGAGGGGTGGGGACTTGGATCCAGCCTGGGAGTTTTGGCCCAGGCCCGCTTCCATCGTGCTAGGTTCAGGCAGGCACTCACCTTTCCATGGTGAGTGGAGCCTGCTTGGGTCTCAATGTCATTGTGCATGATAGGGAAGACGATGCCCAGAGGGAAAAGCGCTCAGCTGAGTGTGTTTCCAGCAAAACACACACATGGCAGGACACAGGGAGAAACACACAGACCAGAGTTTGCTACTATGTAAGCCACTAGTGCTAACACTGAGCTGTTTTATAAATATTTTATATTCCTAAAAGTGCCTTGCAGTAGTTGGAAGATGTATCTTTCAAGATGGCCTTTTTTCGCTACTCATGGTTGAACCCATTAATACTTAAGGCAACTTTCTTAAATGAGAAAATGGATTTGAAAGCCAGGCAAAGTGTCATGTACTGGGAAGAGAGCCTTCATACATTCTTCAAGGAGTGCCCATAGCAATCACTAAGAGGCATCTCAGACCCGGGCGTCCAGGGTGCAGCCGCAGTAAGACTGGATGGGCTCCAAACTGCATTCACCTAATGATTCCTATGTAACTCAGTTTCCCCACTGAGACTCGGCTCCAGTGTGGAGGATATGAGTGCTACTTCTTCTTTTTTTCTTTTTTTTTTTGGTGATGCAGTCTTGCTCTGTGGCCAGGCTGGAGTGCACTGGAGCAATCTCAGCTTACTGCAACCTCCACCTCCTGGGTTCAAGTGATTCTCCTGCCTCAACCTCCCGAGTAGCTAGGACTACAGGTGTGTACCACCACGCCCAGCTAATTTTTGCATTTTTAATAGAGACGGGGTTTCAGCATGTTGGCCAGGATGGTCTCAATCTCTTGACCTCGTGATCTGCCTGCCTCAGCGTCCCAAAGTGCTGGGATTACAGGCATGAACCACTGCACCTGGCCGGTGCTACTTTATATTCCACACTACAGAGTACATGTAGAACATAAAAAATATTCTTTGGAGGCATGAATAATGGTACCTTGGGAACGAGGGAAACTAGTCAATGAAAAAATAAATAAGTCCACCCAATTTTAGGTGGCTAGAGATGTGCTGGGCAAAGGTGTGACCTTCTCAGGGTCATTCTCCTCATTCCCTACATTGCAGGCACCTACCAGTAAGGCTGAATCCATAATAGGCAAATCCTCTGATGGCCTGATGCCTGCTACGAACAGGTTATTAAATATTGTAAATATCACTCTTCCTGGAAATGATGGGTGCAACAAGCTTTTACACCTTCCTCCCTGCTCAGTGACTCAAGAGGTCACTTGTATCCTTCAAGTATGTTGTCCTGGAGGAAAAAAGTTTCAGAATAACTGCTCAAGAACAACTTCTGAGTCATGATGAGAGGGCCAGTGAAGGGGCTTTGGCAGCATCTCACAATTACAGATAATCTTCTCATGGAGCAGGCTAATTACATTCCAATCCCTTCACTCATAACTAAGACTGTTATCAATAAGCCTGACACTATGGCTGATTAAAAAGACTTTCTTATTTGCTTGCTGTTTTAATTACTCAGTCTTTTAAATGTTCCTTGAAGAAAAATTAGAAATAGAGATAAACATAATAAGAATGGGGGAAAAAAAATCACCCCTCATCTGCCTAGCCAAGGGTACCCATTGCTAATATTCTTGAGTCTCTCCTTCCAGAGATTTCCCGATTGTGTTGACAGTCTTCATTCATGGAGTTTTTTTTTTTTTTTTTTTTAAGTATTTATCAAGAGTTACAGGGGAAGTAAAGAAAGCAAAAGAGAGAAGAGAGGTGGGAAGAAGGAGAAGGGAGAGTGAGCAAAGTTCCAGAAGACTACCTTCTAGTCCAGGGTGGGCAAATGTTTTCTGTGAAGGACCAGCTAACCAACATTCCAGCCTTTGTGGGGCATGGAGTCTCCATTGCAGCTACTCAACAACACCTTTGTACCACAGAAGCTTTCTTACCTGCAACGCTGCTTTCAGATATGTGACAGAGCTATCACGTGTGATTATGGGCATCATGACACAATTTAAGTCATCTCTGTGTGGACACTTAAAAATCAGGAATAGGATGAATTGGATATAATACTATTTAGCCTGTATCTTTTACAGGGTATCCCTCTTACCTAAGTCTTTTGTTCCCCTATCATGATAAGAGAAGCTTGTATACTGCTGCCTGATGGCCCCCACTAATCCAACTCCTGCACTCAAGCCTTAGCCTCCTGAGTACCTGGGACTGTAGGCATGTACCACCATGTATGGCTACTTTTTAAAAAAATATATTTTGTAGAGACAGTATCTCACTATGGTACCCAGGCTGGTCTTGAACTCCTGACCTCAAGTGATCCTCCAGCCTTGGCCTCCCAAAGTGCTGGGATTACAGGCATAGGCCGCTGTGCCCAGCCCACTGTTCCAACCCACTTCTCTGGGTTCGTGGCTCTGCTTCCTGGTTTGCCGGGGTTGGGGCACAACAGACCAACAGAGTAAACCACTGGATTCCACTGGAGAGTCAAAAAAAATAACTAGGGCTGAGATACAAGAATAATCACAGGCCCAAAGAACTGCCGCCTGCTGATTATTAACAATACTAACAATAACAAAAAACATTATCAACAATTAAAAACTTCAAAAGAGTAGCAGCATTCATTCAGAGCTAATTATCCACCAGGTATTATGTGAATTCATAATGCCTGGTGGGGGATAAGACCTTCATAATGTGAAGGTCTTAATGTGCATTATCTCATAGCAACCCTATCACAAATAACTACTGTCTCCCTTCCTTACACAGGAGGGTCACTCGCAGCTGGTATCTGCAGAGATCTGAATTCATGCATCCCAAATTCAGACGCAGTGCTGGCAACCCCCCTGTGCCCCGACACTGCAGGCGTTCTGGAAGCACATCTGGAGGCAATGCAAACTCACCTGCCCCACATTTCAGAGGGTGCTGATGGGCACAGGTGAGAGAAAGCTGGTGGGCACAAGGAAGTCACCCCCAGCAGAGAGGAGGCCTGGCATTCAGCTGAGAAGAGGATCTTGATCCCACAGATAATGTGCAATTGTCTTAATAATATTGAAGGCATTTAACACATGTTTACATTTACGGTTTCCTAATCAGGATGAGTAAGAAAAATATCTGTCATCAATGAAAATGCACTTTGCTTTCAAAACAGAAAATTCTACAAGAAGCTAGTATATTTTTATAGGTACTTTTAAAACTTTTTTTTTTTTTCACTATTTTTAAGTCCTGGACATTTCATCATTCATCCCGCAAATAAAGATATCTTGACCTTAAAAATTAGCAAATGTTGTTCTTGATCAGTTCTACTCCAAAAAAGTAAAGAAAGTGTAAGTGAACCTTGTCATGTCAGAAGCATGCATGATTTCCTATTCACACTGTAGACAGACTGTTTTTAATTAAAGCTTTTGGACTTAGGCTGGATTTTCTAGAAGAAATATTATGAAAAAACTTTCTCAGTGGTTGGCAATCACTCTTGATATGAATAAAATGAAGGTGCTACATAACATTTGATCCATGGTCAGAGGTCCCTCAGGTTTGCAAAGTTCCTCATTTTGGAAATATAAATTGTTATTGGTGTTATTTTTTAACAGAAAAGTCAAATTAAAAGGTGATTTTGATTCAACTTTGCATGTATAAAATGTATAAAACCATAAAATAACCGGGCGTAGTGGCCCATGCCTGTAATCCCAGCACTTTGAGGGGCTGAGGTGGGTGGATCACCTGAGGTCAGGAGTTCAAGACCAGCCTGACCAACATGGAGAAACCCCATTTCCACTAAAAATACAAAATTAGCTGGGTGTGGTGGCGTATCCCTGTAATCCCAGCCACTCAGGAGGCTGAGGCAGGAGAATCGCTTGAACCCGGGAGGCGGAGGTTGCAGTGAGCCAAGATTGCACCACTGCACTCCAGCCTGGGTGACAAGAGCAAAACTCTGTCTCACAAACAAAAAAGTATAAAATAGAGCTGTGCCTTGAAATATGACCAACTGATGTGTAAAAGTCCACTTCCTTAGAATATACAGAAGAGAGAGAAATTTTAAGTATTTTTATTTCAAAATTAAGTTTGCCAGTGCATCTAGAACCGGTGTTGAGAGTGGCATAAACAGTTTCTCTAGCAGGACAGCATCCCTGCCTGCCCGCAGCTTTCCTGGTGCCTGTATCTGGTCAATGGCCAGCCCTCCTGGCTAAAAACAGAGATGTCCAATCTACACAGAGGACACTAAAGCTTTAAGGCTAAGTAGGGATTATTTACTTCTTGATAACATAATAAAAAGAAATTAAAAAAAAAAAAAAAGGCTTTTAAGACCAGGTTTGTATGCAGTGCCATCACACCGGAAACCGTGAATGGATTTTATGGGCATGTCTGTTCAGGGCCCTCCACAGCAGGCTCTGATGCCCCCCTGTGCTGGGGCTGTGTGGATAGCCTGTCAGCCATGCCACCCACTACAATCTGCTGCCTTCAGAGTGCTGCTGCCTCCCTGGGTCACGGTGTCACCCCTACTCAGTGAGCAGAAAAAAGTTAAAACACTTAAAAATCACTGCTCTCAAACACAGTTCTGCTTGGGCAACTGGCAGATGCCATGTGAATTTCAGTTTTTACAGATTAAGTGGAACTGCTCTGACCCCAGCTTTCAGGCCCTGATGAAATGAGAAGGTTTTGAAAAGGGGATTAGAAAAAGACCTTAGAAGCACTTGGTTTGGAAGCTATTTTTTTACCACTCAGACTCACAGGGAGGGAATCTGTTGAAAGCACCAATTCCTCCTTCTTTCATATTCAGGGAAACTGGCCTCTAAATCTCCTCCTTCCCTGCTAAGTCAGGCTCAGCAACCCTCCTCAGGCCTGAGTTAGACGGCTTAGCACCTGCCCCTGCTCCTGACAGGCACACAAACCACAAGCAAACCAAAAAACTCTTTTCTGAATATGTAAAAAATTTGGGAGAATAACAGGAAAGTACAAATTCCCATAATACCCCCAGCATATAAATATCATAATATTTTTGTGTGCACTGATTTTTTTACATAATTGGATTCATCATGCATAAATTGTTTACAGTATCTTTGTACTTAATATATTTCATATTAGTAAATACTTATCTATAAGAAGGGTTTTAGTAGCACAGGGTCTTCCTCTGAACACTGTATTATAATCTGGTCAGCCCAGCACCTGTTGCTCAGCTTTTTTTTTTTTTTTTTGAGACGAAGTTTCGCTCTTGTTACCCAGGCTGGAGTGCAATGGCGCGATCTCGACTCACCACAACCTCCGCCTCCTGGGTTCAGGCAATTCTCCTGCCCCAGCCTCCTGAGTAGCTGGGATTACAGGCACACGCCACCATGCCCAGCTAATGTTTTGTATTTTTAGTAGAAATGGGGTTTCACCATGTTGACCAGGATGGTCTCGATCTCTTGACCTCGTGATCCACCTGCCTCGGCCTCCCAAAGTGCTGGGATTACGCTGTTGTTCAGCTTTGAGTTGTTTCCAGTATGGATTCAATTGATCCATATTGATAGCAGGCACAACTATAAACAATGTGCTCTAAAGAACAACAATGAACACTCTGGCTACATAGCTGGTGATTTTCTTAGGATACATTTCTAACCATCTGTTTTCTGGTCCAAATGTGTAACCATTTTTGATATTTTGATATATCAGCAAATTTCCGCTCCAGGAAGTTGATCCAGTTTACACTCCTGTCAGTATTTTTTGTGATTTCCATGAATCCATGGCAAAATAGGACAAGGCATGCATTTAAAAGCGTTTTGTAATGAGATACATTATATAAAACACGATATAATGTATTACATAGTGTTTATTATTATTCTTTTAATAAGTGTTTTATTATTCTTTTAATTTGATATTAATTTGTGTATGCTTCTTTTTTAAGGAAGTGTTGGGCCTTGCATTTTTACAATTTTTCTTTAAAAAAAATTCTCTCAGTTTTTCTTTTTGAGGCTTTTGGGTTTTCTCTCCTGACTTCACACGCTGAAAGAGCCCCCTCTACTTTTAGCTCTTGAAATGTCTCCCTTAGACCTTTGAGTTCTCCTCTTCTCCTAAAAGAGTCCTCATTTAGGAGTTAAAAAGTGCATGTCTACATGATTAAAGCGACACACAACAGATCACTTTTCATTACAGATCCTCCTGTCATCATGTCTTAAAATTCATGGTAGCATGTTTATGTTTTAACCCAAAGTCTCTATTCCTCTCCTATTCCCACCACTGCTTAGAGCAAGAATCTTCTCGTTGGAAAGCGCTGGTGTGAGAGGAGGAAGCTACAGCTTCTGCTGGGGTCGCCATCTTGCATATTTTGGCTTTCTGGTTCCTGTAGTTGGGGTTTGGAAAACTGACCTATGTAGGGTCCATGGGCAGCCCCAGGGGCTGAAGTTCAAACTCAGAGATAAAAGACAGACAGACAGACACCTTCTCACATGACTGTAGACATGATCAATGACCTGCATGAAACTGAGTCTATCACTTTATATCAGGGCCACTAGTCACCTTGGAAACTGAGTCACACGCTCTCCAAAAAAAGAAAGTGAAGCCACAGATCTGGGCACAGTCCTCCCCATGCTGAGAATCCAGGCAGGCTGCAGAACTCATAGCTCCCTTTCATGTTAATAATTCAAAGTGATCGTGAATAGCACATGTTGATCTGAGCATATGGCAACTCTCTAAATTTGAAAGGATATACATGTGCTAATACAGAGAAGCTTGTGTATGGACATATCACAAGTGTCAGTCATATTCTGCTTTTGTGAAAGAGACCTGGTTGAAAAATATGATAAGCATTCATACTTTCAGGAATTGCTTGTGTCTCAGGGATGAGGATAGTGTGAATTGGAAAGCTGAAAAATTATACTCTCACTACTGCTGGTTACATTTGCAATTTCTGCTCAAATTTTGATTTGTCTAATGCCTGATTCATTTTATTGAGTCATCTAATATCATTTGGTGTCTGGATGCTGAGGCTGTAATAATTTTCATAGCCCCTGAACTAAAACGCTACATTTTGTTTTTCTTTGTATTTTGTCATGCAGGGTGACAAACAGAAACACTTTTTTGTAATTCTGGGGCCAATTATGTAGGCGGAAGTCTGGCGATTCCTAGAATTCCCCACCAATTATTAGAATACTACCAATAACTAAAGTTTAATTGTGGATGATATAATTTAGATATTTGTCCCTGACCAATTCTTATGTTGAATTGTAATCCCCAGTGCTGGAGATGGGGCCTGGTCAGAGGTATTTGGGTCATAGGGGTAAAACCCTCATGGTTTGGTGCTGTCTTCATGAATAGTGAGTGAGTTGTCTTAAGATCTGGTCATTTAAAAGTGTGTGGCACCTCCCCTCAGCCCCACTGCCTTGCTCCTGCTCTGCCCTGTGAGGTGCCTGCGTTTGCTTTGCCCCCTGCCATGAGTCAAAGCTTCTTGAGGCCTCCGCAGGAGCCTAGCAGATGCTGTCGTCATGCTTTCTGTACAACCTACAGAACCATTAGCCAATTAAACCTCTTTTCTTCATAAATTACCCAGACTCAGGTATTTATAGCAATGCAAAAAACGGCCTAACATAGTGGATAAATGTTCAAATGATTAAAAATTTTGTTTAATGCAAACATTTAAGTAATTCAACAAGACAGGTCCTAGAATTATAAAGACAATGGGTAGAGGACCCTCAGACCAGTTCACGGGATCCTAAATAGACTGAAGGCAGTAGACTTAGGACAAAAAAAAAGTAAGAACTACATTACTTGGTGCTTGATAAAGTGGGGAATCATTTATCTTCAAAGATAGTACTAGCTAAATATTTCATTAGATTCCAGGAGAACTCATGTATGATAGATGCAAAAGGGATTTGCTAAAGAGACGGGCAGGGCAGAGCCTGAATCTTTCACGGTACACATTTCAAAGACAACACAGGTATCCAGAAAACATCCCTCACAGTCACTGGCTAACCGCGTGGCTCACCCTGCCCATTTCCGCAGTTTGCGGCGGTCATTATGCCAATGCTCAAAAGAGCCTGCTGAGTTTTGGAATTACTTGGAGCCCTGAACCCCAAGGTCTCGGGAAGATCAATTAACCTGAATGCTTAGCTTCCTCATCCACAAAATAAAGAAGATTCTTTGCTTTGTTTGCAGGGTTGAACTGAGCATTAAATGAGATAATTTTGGGAAAGATCCCTGCACCGTGCCTGGCACATGCTGCGATTCCCAGGGACCAGTCCCTCTTCTCCCAACCTCAGTCACTGCTCTCGAGTTTTTGATCTTCCATAGACTGTCAGAGCAGGAGGTTAACTACAGCAGCTCTGAGTTTTGTCCCTTCAAGTGAAATACGTCCCACATTTATTTCAGCACATTCAATGGCCATTATACCAGAAGAAGGCAGTGTCATATGCAGCTGAAATGAGGGCACTGACTTCACTTCACAAATCAGAGGGCGTGACGTTAGTCTGAGGCTCTCATCAATGTGCACCTTGTAAATCCGGGGCCTTGCTATGAGACACTCATTCCTGCAGAGAGGGACTGAAATGAAATTTAGTTCACTTCCTGTAATAGCAATGACATTTATTCTATGTGAAAATAGCATTCCAGTGGATTCAAAGGCGATCATATCATTCAGTGCATTTCTGGAAACTCTGTTACTGCTAACAATTCTTAACAGCAAAAATGGTATTTATTCTATGTAAACAGGGCAAATGTATAACAATACAGATCATTCAGTTGTTGCACACGGAAAAAAATCTGCTAAAGTAACCTACGTGAAAGCGCTTATGTGTTACCTGGCACACAGCAGGCGCTTAGTAAGTGTGAGTTTCCCTTTCTGTTCCTTTTCTGGAGGACTGATCCATGTGGTCGTCTTGACCTTGAATCAAAGAATGTCCCTTTGGGAGCATCACTTAAATGTGGTTTGTAAGAAGGATAATAAATTCATCATTTACGAGTAATTGACTAAGCTAAATGATCCTCTATTTAGTAGATTTACATAAGTGACATTTCCAAAATGAAAATATACCAAAAGTGCAAAACTGAAAAAATGACATACAAATTTGATGTGGGAGGCAAAAACATAATAATAAAGAAACATGGAAGAAAAAAGAGACAGATGCCTTATAGGTCAGACAGAGAGATGCCCTGTAGGCCCTCCCCATCAGGAATCACAACTCATTTCTGAAAGGATGAAAACAAAATCAGGCTTGCATTCTTTTCGACTTAGGGAAGTTCTTCTCATTCTAGATCTTTGTTTGGCTTTCTCCAAATAGTGATATAGACCAGTCACACCTGAAAGCAGGCTGCTTCTATCCTGGATGTTGTCCCTAGGCTGGAAACAGGGGAATGGTCCTGCCTTCTTGGTTTCCCTCTTCCCCCGGTGGTGCCCAGATAAGGCGGATCTTTTCATTCACAAGGATCTTGTCCTGGATCCTAAGAGAGCGGGAGACACACACAGGAAACCACAGGTGGCCATGGGCTTCAGAACTCCCAGAAAACTGCTTGATAGCTGTAGTTTCTCCACAATGGGAGTCCTGTTTTTTTTTGTCCTGGACAAAGGCAGGCGGAAGGAACAATGTCACACCTCTCAATCGTCCAACCCCTGCAGCACGAATGCACTAGTTCCCTGCTGTTATCCTGAGGACTGCTTCTCCACAGAGGGACAGAAGAGGGAGTGCTCAGAGCACGCAGTGAGCCGGGCCCCCGACCTTCCTCCTCTCCTGCAGTTCACAGCACAACTCAACGACTGATCCCTGGCATGAATAACAGGGTCTAATGTGCTCATGAGAGGGGATGGCTTTTAGATAACAAGGACGGAATGGAAGCAGCCTCAAATGAAGAAACATGCAAATGATTAATAATGGATCAATAAAGGATGATCCAATTGATTGTAGAGAAGGTCTGCAGCATTACTTCCTTGATTCACTCAATACATGGTCTTTTTAAAAAACGCTTGTTGTGATCATCCTGTGTTGATGGATCTACTTCACAGGGAGGGGGAGTCTAAGTCCCTCTCCGACTTTCTGTGTCTGCCTCTAACAATGGAACACACAGGCATGAGAACATGGGGTGCTGCATCAGCCGTTACTCCTACCAGACCTCATGATGTCAATAAACGAAGCCAGTAAAGACTGTCACTTGGCAACTTACGAAGATGTTTTGCTTTTTGGTTCTGTTTCAGTAAGGTTGGCTTATTTATTGCTATGTATATGCTACTCACTTTTCTCAGAATAACGAGATTAGTGAGAAGAAAACCCACTTCCGTACCAGAATATGATCCTGAACATATCATCTTATTAAAAACAGATTTTAAAAATTATTACATTAATTGAGAACTGGGGCCTCTGGCATTCTGGTGGAAGATGCCCGTCATCACCCATTTTTTGTTTCACTCATGAGAATTTCTAAGAGTGAAATGTTTGTCTCGTCGTTACAGTGTGAAAATTGTGCTTTCACAGTCCTTCACGTGTGCTAAAAGATGCTGGGAAAGTTTTTGACAATTTGAAAAACTGTTTATCTGTTTAAAAGTTCTCTCAGCTCTCAGCAGGTGGATCTGGGAGAAAGACTTTTTTTTTTCCTATCAAAGTGTAAGAAGAAAACGTTTCATACCTGTAGAAGTTTTAATCACAGAAAATGGGTGGTTCTCAATGAGACCAGCGATAGGGTCTTCTTTAGCTGGCACATCTTGCATCTCTACTTTGCTTTTATTTTTCAAGGACATCCGCTCACATTCACCTAGACCACCCTCCAAAACCCCGTGTGAGGGATCCCGCCAGCCCCGCACTGCACCTGCCAGTGGAGAGGAAGAGGGGCTTGTCACTTCCCCACAACTGACTGAAAGCAGAACGCACAGCAGGAGAACGAGACTGCACACACGCTGCACAAATTTTGGGGGAAAACGTTGTTTGACACAATCACCTAAGTAATAGATGCTCATGGTTAAAAACAAACAGAGGAAAAAGGAGGAGAGGCTTTCTTCAAGTGTGTACTTATCTTCTGACCGAGTATTCTTTGGGGGCTTCTGAATCCAGCAATGCTCTCATGGGTGAGGGGCACTTTGCCCCCAGGGTTGATGGCACATAGGCACCTGGGGCATGAGGTAAAACCACTGTTTGAGTTCCCAGCTCCACTATTCTTCAAAAAATAAATAGGTCAAACCAGAAGCCTAACAGCAGGAACACATTTTGTGTTATAAAAATACACAGTAGCATATACTTAACATATCTCCTTACACAGGGCCCCTCTCCTGCAGGAAACGTAATCATGGCATTCTAGAATTTGCCTGCCAACGTAAAATCAAACTAAAACGTACCCAGATGTACACCTAGAGCCTGTGAAATAATTCTAACACTTAAAAAAGATGAATGAGATTAAACAGAAGGAATTAACATAAAACAATTATTCTTCCTTTGTCCAACTCCTCCCATGAAACAGAATTTCCTTTGCTATTGTAATTCTCAAATTCAGCGTAGACAGCTGTGAATGTGTATCACTGCTCTTTAAGGAAGAAGGTTGAATATTATTCACAGTGACTTTTATACTCTCCTATATGCTTAGACACTTCAACTCTAACAACACCACAAGGCAACACTAAAAGGACACCAAGCTTTACATAAAACCCAAGGTCAAAAATAATTAAAGGGGAAACATCTACTTTTCAAGAAATTCTTTGGACAGAATTCTTCTTAAAAATGACATTTTTCCTGGATGTGTGTGTAAAGTAACAGTTAAGTCAACTATATTTTTAAGTGTAGATATTATTACATTTGGTTATTATAGGTTGGAAAGATGTCTTTAAGTAGAGGAACAACCAATTAAAAAATGTCTTGTAACTTTGCATTTACAGACCATTTTATAAATGGGACCATTTCTCATTCATTATTTCACTTAAGCCAGTTAAAAACCCAGTGCTTCTTTAACCGGACTCACTGAGACTTCCTGACTCAGATGTGATGTGTGTCAAAGGAGTTTGTGATTAATAAGGAAGTACTAAAATTTGCAAATTAAAAAATACAGTTCAAGAATATGTTCAAGATGAAACTTGTGAGGACTTCATTCAAAGTAAGGCTTTTGATTTCTGACATGTTACATTCTGATGTGTTGCATTCTGACATATTGCCTTCTTCCTGATGTGTTGCATTCTTTTGGATATGTTGAAGTCTGAGGCATTGCATTCTGAAGTGTTGCATTCTTTCTGATATGTTACATTCTGACGTGTTGCATTTCTTCTGATATGTTGCATTCTGAAGTGTTGCATGCTTTCTGATGTGTTGCATTCTGCCATGTTGCTTTCTTTCTGATGTGTTGTATTCTTTCTGATGTATTGCATTCTGATATGTTGCATTCTTTCTGATATGTTGCATTCTGATATGTTACATTCTTTCTGATGTGTTGCATTCTGAAGTGCTGCCTTCTGACATGTTGCATTCTTTCTGATGTGTTGCATTCTGATGTGTTGCATTCTGATATGTTGCATTGTGATGTGTTGCATTCTGAAGTGTTGCATTCTTTCTGATATGTTGCATTCTGATGTGTTGCATTCTTTCTGATGCGTTGCATTCTGAAGCATTGCATTCTTTCTGATATGTTGCATTCTGAAGTGTTGCATTCTTTCTGATGTGTTGCATTCTGATGTGTTGCATTCTTTCTAATGTGTTGCATTCTGATGTGTCACATTCTTTCTGATATGTTGCATTCTGATATGTTGCATTCTTTCTGATGTGTTGCATTCTTTCTGATGTGTTGCATTGTGATACGTTGCATTCTTTCTGATGTGTTGCATTCTGATGCATTGCATTCTTTCTGATGTATTGCATTCTGATATGTTGCATTCTTTCTGATATGTTGCATTCATTGTGAAGTGTTGCATTCTTTCTGATTTGTAGAATTCTGATGTGTTACATCCTGATATGCTGCATTCTGATATGTTTTCTTGTTGAGTTTAAAAGATGGAGTCGTATGCAAGGTGACAGGAATAAGGCACAAACAATGGACACACCTATGGGTGTGTAGCACATGTGTGGCCAGAACTCATTTGGTGGGACATGACTGAAAAACTACTGTAAACTATTGCGTAGGCCACCTTGTGGTTGATATCTTTCCTGCCACTCAGAACTCTGTGTGGCTGCCTATAATAGCTGTAGGCATTTCTAAACAACCAATAGTTTTTCGGAAGCAGGCTAAGATTTTATACATGTTAACATTAAATAAATTTACTTATTTTGAATTTAACATAAGGCATAAAAGATTTAAAAATAAAAGCATGTATTTTGAGTAGGTATTTCCTTGCATTGTGTACAGTGTGTATGCATTTTGAAAGTTTGTTTATCTAATAAAAGTTTTAAAGGCTTTTGAAAATATAAAATTAAATGATCCCCACAAAAACCTCTGAAGAAATGTGAATGGCAAATCACAGGATGAATGAGATGGATTAGAAATCAAAAATTCGACTCTGTAAAGATAAACAGAGACTGAGGAAGCAGAGAAATGTGATTGGAAATGAAAGCTAATGAAACAAAAGCCCTAAATATGTCTAAGCAGCAAGCTACCATTAACATGGAAGACAGACTGTGAGCACAACTGCATTGTATATACACACACCAAATAGAAATAGCAATACTATGTCAATAACTGTGACCACTTGACAGGAAGGCGTATATTTCAGCAGGTGTAGCGTTACTTTTTTTTTTTTTTTTGGTATTTTTTTAACTTGTGTTTTAGATTCAGAAGTACATGTGCAGGTTTGTTACATCGGTAAACTGCATGTCATGGGAGTTTGGCATACTGATAATTTCATCACCCAAGTACTAAGCTTAATACCCAAAGGGTAATCTTGCTTTTCTTCTTCGTCTTCCTCTTCCTCTCCTCCTCCTTCTTCCCCTCTTTCTTCTTCTCCTTCTCTTCTTCCTCCTCCTCATCCTCCTCCTTCTTTCCCCCTCCCCCTCCTTCTCTTCCCCTCTTTCTCCCCCTACCCTCCTTCTCCTTCTTCTTCAGTCTCGCTCTGTTGCCCAAGCCAGAGTACAATGGCACAGTCTCAGCCCACAGCAACCTCCACCTCCTGGGTTCAAGTGATTCTCCTGCCTCAGCCTCCAGAACAGCTGGAATTACAAGTGTGTGCCACCATACTTGGCTAATTTTTGTATTTGTGGCAGACAGGGTTTCACCATGTTGGCCAGGCTGCTTTTGAATGCCTGACCTCACATAATCCGTCCGCCACAGCCTTCCAAACTAACAGGTACTTTTTCTGCTCCTCTCCTTCCTCCCACCCTCCTTCCTTGAATAGGCCCCAGTGTCTGTTGTTCCCGTCTTTGTGTCAATGTGTTCTCATGGTTTAGCTCCCACTTATACGTGAGAACATGCAATATGTAGTTTTCTGTTCCTCTGTTCATTTGCTTAGAATAATGGCCTTCTGCTCTACCAAAGTTGCTGCAAAGGCCATGATCTCATTCTTTTTAATCAGCCACTACATTAAAGATGTCAGAGTTTCATGGGACCATCTGAGCCTCAGTTAGCGCCCAGGGTTCTTTGCATTGTCTGGATGACCTGGTCTCATGCAACCAATATCTGGGCACCCCCCTCGTTAGCAGTGTGCAGATTGCGTTTGCCTCGTGAGAATTTTCTAGGGACGAATGGAGAACTCTAATGTTGCCCTCATATTTCCCCTCCGGAGCAACAGCGCAATAATGAGGCCATAGGAGCCTCTCAGTAAAGACTGCCTTTCTACTTCAGAAATCACTGCTCACAGAAAAAAAAAAATGGAATTTTATCAAATTGATAATGAAACATTTATTTCATATTAGTTACTGAGTATATGAGGTATTATTATCAGAGAGATATCAGACAGTTAAACTTCACCTCTACTAGCTATGTAGGAAATACGTGTCTAATTTTATCTAATTTAGGGCAATATGGATTTTAAAGTCTTAAAGCTGATGGGAAAGTCTATGGAATCTCTTTATGTGGAAAAAGTATAAGAATAGGCCAGAATTAAAAGAACCGAGTAAGATAATCTCCTGAAATCCTTTGCAGGTTTATAATTTTACTTTTTATTGATAAAATGCCTGTCATTTACGAATTGCAACTTAGAGTCCTGCTGTAACAGTTCTGATGAATAAACAACATGCAAATATAACCATCTTCAGAAATGAAAGGTAAGTGCATTCGCATTTCTTGGGATAATAAGCCAGAATATTACAGGCAGTAAACTTTGGGAGTGATTATCAAACCACCTAGGAGATAAAACTCCCTCAGCTTCCGGCTGATGATGCCTTATTCTCATGACTTGTCATGACATAATTGCCCAGAAAATAAGACTTGAGGTAATTCACTTTGCTTAACTGAAACAAAGCTTGAACCTAAAGAGAGAAAATTTTCAGTCCTTGCCAAGACTGCTGAATATTTCTTTCCTAAAATAGTGACTTGGGGTCAGTAGATATTTGCTATCCCTGCTTAGTATGGTTGAAAATTGCCGGGGGGTGGGGGGAATTACACACACATACACACACACACACACACACACACACACACACACACGTATTCCAAAGTGAATGACACAGAATGAGTAAGTGCTTATACCTTTAAAGTGTTAGTCTGCCTCCAAAAAATAACTTTCATCTTTTCTCTTTTAATAACTTTTTAAATGACCTCCCTTTCATTAAAATTAATTTACACACACACACACACACACACACACACACATTTGCTAATAGAAATAAAGAACACAACACAACAAAGAAGTGTATCATGAGGAAAGCTTCCCTGAAGTTTTTCTGGATGTGGTTTTAAATCATCCTTCCAGCCAGTGAACACACAGATGTGAAGACACATGCAAGCTATGTTTGTTAACATAGAGAGAGCACCGTACCTCGGTTTCCCTGCAAATTTTAAAGCAACTGAGGCCAGGCATGGTGGGTCACATCTGTAATCCCAGCACTTTGGGAGGCCAAGGACGGCAGATCACCTGAGGTCAGAAGTTCGAGACCAGCCTGGCCAACATGCTGAAATCCCATCTCTACTAAAAATACAAAAAAAAAAAAAAAATTAGCCAGGCATGGTGGTGGTCACCTGTAATCTCAGTCACTCGGGAGGCTGAGGCAAGAGAATCACTTAAACCCAGGAGTTGGAGGTTGCAGTGAGCCAAGATTGCACCAACACACTCCAGCCTGGGCAACAGAGTGAGACTCTGTCTCAAAAAAAAAAAAAAAAAAAAAAAAAAAAAAAAAGCAACTGAAAATGAACTACAACATACATTGCTAACATTTTCCAACCCATACAAAGTCATCAGATAACCCAAAATCATGTTTCAATCCATGCTATTCCATACAATGAATGCTTTCACTCCAGGCCTGTGAACTAAGCTCACATGTTCCCTAACTGTAATATCTTCATCCAAAAACATGTTCATCAAACACAGTGAGAATTTCTATTTTCATATCGAGATTCATATTGTGTGGAGCCACCTGCATAGGATTATGAAAGGCAGAACACAAAGTCTCGTGATGGTCAAGACCCTCTCTCATCCGCAGAGGATCTTGCTACTCAGGTCTGGACTTGTGGAAACTGAGGGGTAATACATTTGCATTAAGTGTGTGGTAATTTGTTGAGCTGTGGCAAGAGAAAATGAATATAGTGACGAATTTACCCTAAAACTTGGGATGAAATTTTTTGGCACAGGTGAGTTTTTAATGCCAATATTGAAAACAATTGCTTTTTTCACTTGAGGTTTTACAAATTCCAGTGAATTGAATAAATCTTTGAGTGGGATGTGAATGGATAAGATATTTACAATATGTGCTGAATTGAATATTTTTCATAGTTTTAATAAATTTCATGTGGCCCTTTCCCATTTGCCCATATCACAATGATGATGCACCTAACAGAAATAAATATGAATAGTCAGTCTGAACATGGATAGCACCACTAATAATTTCCTTTTAATTAAACACATGCTTGCAAACAACATTTCCTTAGAAAAATATTTTCTTTTTCCAGGGCCAGATGCAGTGGCTCACAGCTGTAATCCCAGCACTTTGAGAAGATGAGGCAGGTGGATCACGAGGTCAGGAGTTCAAGACCAGCCTGGCCAACACAGTGAAACCTCATCTCTACTAAAAATACAAAAATTAGTGGGGCGTGGTGGTGGGTACCTATAATCCCAGCTACTTGGGAGGCTGAGGCAGGAGAATAACTTGACCCCAGGAAGTGAAGCCTGCAGTGAACCGAGATCATGCCACTGTACCCCAGCCTGGGTGACAGTGCAAGATTTTGTCTTGAAAAAAAAAAAAAAAGAAAAAAATTTAAGTATTTTCTTTTTTTTCCACTGCAAGAGAATTTTAGGGATTACAAACAAGCAAAAAAAAAAAAAAAAAAAAGTGCAAATTAGCATCCAGCCTTAGCTGCTGCCTTCCTGTTAGGTGTCTTCTCCAGCCTTTCTTCCCCTTGTACATGGTACAGCTGACCCTTGGATGACATGGGTTTGAGCTGCACATGCAAGGCCCCTTTACATGGGTTTTCCCCCACCTCTGCCACCCCTGAGACAGCAAGACTAACCAACCTCCCCTCCCCTTCCTCTTCAGCCTACCCAACGTAAAGATGGGGATGAAGACCTTTATGATGATGCACTTCCACTTAATAAACAGCAAATACATTTTCTCTTTCTCATGATTTTCTTAACATTTTCCTTTCTCTAGCTTACTTAAGATATGGTATATAACACAAATAGGATCCAAAATATTTGTTGGTCAACTGTTTTTGTCATCAGTAAGGCTTTCAATGAACGGTCAACTATTAGTAGTTAAGTTTTTGGAGAGTCAAAAGTTGTACACAGATTTGCAACAGTGCAGGGGCTCAGAATACCTAACCCTCTGTTGCTCAAGGATCAACTGTGTTTTTAAAATTGAGACTATAAGACTGGGTGTGGTGATTCACACCTGTAATCCTGGTATTTTGGGTGGCTGAGGGGGGTGGATCACAAGGTCAGGAGTTGGACACCAGCCTGGCCAACACAGGGAAACCTCATCTCTACTAAAAATACAAAAATCAGCTGGGCATGGTGGTGTGCACCTGTAGTCCCAGCTACTCAGGAAGCTGAGGCAGAAGAATTGCTTGAACCCAGGAGGTAGAGGCTATAGTGAGATGAGATTGCGCCACTGCACTCCAGCATGGGCAGCAGAGCAAGACTCCATCTCAAAAAATAAAAAATAAAAAAAAAGTTAGACTATAAAAATCTATTTTTCATCCTTCTTTCAAAAAAATTATTCCTTTTATAGAAAAAAGTCCCAGTAAATATTTCTTGACTGCCTACTATATATAACAGAGCATAGCCTTCCTTGGAATCATGGGAAGAAAACAAATGTCTCTGTTCATTCTTTCACTCATTCACCCATTCATTCATTTGTTGTTTACTGAGGTCTAAGCCTGTACAATGTGTAAGGGACATACAAAACCCCATCTGCCAAAGAACTCACAGTCTCATGGCAAGACTGATGTTCCCATGAATTATTGTCAAAGAGAAAGGGCTATTGACTAACACAGACTTCTGCAGAGATCCTACCTGTCCTGCCTGCAGCTGTTCATAATCTTGGCAAATTATTTAAACTCTCTGTACTCCTTTAGTTGTCTGTGAACTGTAGACAATTGTATCTGCCTTTCTGAGCAGGAGTGGAGGTGAGAAAAGATCATACATGTAGACCACATACTCAGGATTGTAGATGTTCAGCGGCTAATTGGTGATGGAAACCCTGTATAAACACCGCGACAACACATGTCTGAGAAGAGGCAGTTGCAACCAGCCTGTCATTCACTCCCTCCCCTTACCAGGGGCCATCCCCAGGGCAAAGAAAAGGAGGCTGAGACCTGGTCTGATCTCATCAACCAGGATTGTTGGGAGAAGTAAGCTTTATCTCTGAAGTTCTTAGCAGGACATCCAGGTAAGAATTATCTTAATAAACAACCCAAGATTCATAAGACATGGCTTCCCAGAGAATGTCATGTAAGATATACAAGTTTCTGGGGGTACAAATTAGAAATGTTTTATATTTCGAATGTTCTCTGATGCATGAGAAACCCCAAGACCGCATCTATTCTGGGTCAGACGGGTAGGTCCAACATGGGAAGAAAGGTCCTGGGGAGCTGTCCTCACTGCCCCAAATCTGTGTTTTGTCTGAGGCTTCAATGGCCTGCATCTCTGACATTGTTTATGAAGCTCAACACCGAGTAAAGTCTCTGGTTCCTGTGAGTCAGAGCCCACAGTCTGACCAGGTGGAGCTCAGCGTTCTGCTCGTGCAGGAAGGAGTATAGTGAAGGAGAGTGGACGCATTCACAGGCAGAAGAAACAGATGCACAGGATGAGAGAGGGCAAGGTGCAGTCAGGGAATGGGATATGTCAGTTCTGCAAGAGCGTACTGGAAATGGGAGAGAAGGGCCCGAGTGCAGGTGCACAGGAAGGGGAGAGGCTGACTGTGCGGTCCAGGTGCACCTGGTGAAGTAGTCTGGCCTTCACCAGGAAGGCAAGGGGAATCCACTTAAAGGGGAATGCTTGACCAGAACAATGTCCCTTAAGAGAGAATGAGGATGAAGTGATGAGGACAGGGGGTGTCCTTGCGAAGGCTGAGGTTCACGTGAGGGACAGAACATGAATGAATGAAAAGCAGAAGCCAGGGATGGAGAGGGGAGGACAGTCTGAAAACTATCTATGGATATATAAGACTTTAAATCAGCTTTAATAAGGGAAATAAAGTATGGATAGAAGTAAGTACAAAAATAATTAAAAGAATATTAGATCACATTTCTGAGCTTTACATTATGGCATTCAATGCTGTACACACGTGAAAGATATTAACTCATTAAAACCTTATAGTAACCCATTTGAAGTAAGCTCTGTTATATCCCCATTTGAAAACCGTGGTAAGTGAGGCCTAGCAAGATTACATAGCTACTGAGTGGCAGGGCCTCGGACTGTAGAGAAAACACCCCAGAACTAAGCCCTGACCATACCAGAAGACTCCATAAACATGGCAGGAAACACAGAAGCCATAGCGGGATGGCACTCAAAAAGCAGTCGCTGCTCAGGGCAGGATGTGACTTCTGCCTAGTTACACGAGGCTGATCTAGAAGAAGAGGTCCCAAGTTTCAGGACACACTGCGTTACATCAGGACACGCTGCGTTACATCAGCGTGTGTCATATTACATTGCGTTTAACTCACTGAATCACTCTTACAATTTGGAAAGATTCTATCTGCATTCCTCTAAATTAACAGTTTTGGAAAAATTCATTTAACAAGTCCTCCTATTTGAACCTGGCCTGCCTAAATTGGTAAGACTTCAACATCAAATTTAGCAGACTTGAGTTCTGACTCTTTTGCAAAAGTAGATTTTTCTTAAAAATGCAGGTGATTTCCTCTTCCTTATTTTACTACTTAAAGAATATAAAACAGGTTGTTATTGCTCTGAAAAGTAACACCAAAGCTTCACCTATAAAGATGGAATAAATTATTACTGAATTGGTGTCTTTCTCATGAATTATCCAGGGGAAAACACCTTTGTCACTGGAAGGCGTATTCCAGCCAGCAGAAGATTATAGTATTGGATGTCAGAAAGGACCAGGTGTGCTCCTGTCATCTTTAAAATCTTCTATTCTGCACTCCATTTTCTTAATTCACAGTTCATGTCCTCTATCTTCGTGGTGAGAGGCTTAGCGTTTATAAACCTGAAGTCACTGAAATGGACCTAATATTGAAGGAAAGGAAGTAACGTGACATTATTGTCTTCAATCATAGCAAAGGATACAGTGTGTCCCTGAATCATCAAAGCACAGGAACCACAGGCTCGCTGTGCCACCAGCTCTCACGCAGACGCTGGAGAGGCATGGCTCCGGACCCAGTACCAAGCAAGGTAGACAACAGCTAGTGTGTGTGGCCGCCAGGTGCAGAGGCTGCTCCCCGAAACCCTGGGTGCAGTCACCACTGATGGGTTCTACATTTGTCTAAGACCTGCAGGTGGGGGCCCAGCAGGTAGGCTGGCTGGAGCCTGCAACCACCTACTTCAATCAGAAGTCAAATATGAGTGCTGGCCACAGTGATGTTTTATTGGCTGTAAATCTGCCTGAGGTTCATCCTGCTGAGCCTTACACAGGTATCTACACTAGGGCATTTAATAATTTCACTAAGTGTTAGAGAACTGACAAAAAATTACAATAAAGGAAGCTGTGGGAAACAGGTATACAGTTTTTGTCAGATAAGATGATGTGGATTACTGGTCAAAGCTCCTATTGGAAATAAGAAGACACTGATGCACCAGGATTCTCTTATGTGGTTTAAGCTAACCCATTTGACCTCACTGGGTCTGTATTTTCTCCACTGTCAATTAAGTGGTGACGGGGCAGGGACTAGGCACGGTGGCTCACACCTGTACTCCCAGCACTTGGGAGGCTGAGTGGGAGGATCACTTGAGGCCAGGAGTTTGAGACCAGCCTGGACAACATGGGAAAACCCCATCTCTACCAAAAATGCAGAAACTTGCCAGGTGTGATGGCACATGCCTGTAATTCCAGCTGCTAGGGTGGCTGAGGCAGGAGAATCGCTTGAACCTGGGAGGCGGAGGTTGCAGTGAGCTGAGATTACACTGCTGCACTCCAGCGTGGGCGGCAGTGAGACTCTGCCTAAAAAGAAAAGTTAATTAAAATAAAATAAGTGGGGGATGCACTATTTTAAATGCCTTTTATTTATAAAACTAAAAAAATGTGTTTGCATTATAAAATCGGAATCGATGTAATAGCTATTAATACTTATATGTCTAATCCAGTTAGGAAGAGTTGGTATGAGTTGTTTAAATCCTCTCACCATCAACATTCCCTTTCACTGCTTTTCCAAACAACTACGCTTGAAAGGTGTTTGCCAAATAAACCATATTTCAGCAATTTTCTTTTTCTTCCTTTTTTTCCTTTCCTTTTTCTCTGTACCTCTGTCTTTTTTTTAACTCAAAGACACATGTAACTTTTTTTTTTTTTGAGATGGAGTCTCGCTCTGTTGCCTAGGCTAGAGTGTAGTGGCACAATCTCGGCTCACTGCAACCTCTGCTGCCCGGGTTCAAGTGATTCTCCTGCCTAAGTCCCCCACATAGCTGGGATTAAAGGCACGCATCACCATACCCAGATAGTTTTTATATTTTTAGCAGAGACGGGGTTTCTCCATGTTGGCCAGGCAGGTCTTGAACTCCTGACCTCAGGCGATCTACCTGCCTCAGCCTCCCAAAGTGCTGGAATTACAGGCGTGAGCCACCGCACCCAGCCAACACTTGTAACTATTAATGAAGACTTCAGATCAGCCTGAGTTAACCAGTGTTATCAAACGAGTTGATATAATTTCTGCCCAAAGCAATTTGACATTTCAATTAAATTGTGCAGCCTTCTCAAAGGGAAAAGATACATGCTCCTTTAAGTGCTTTCGAAATATTAAAACAGCACCTGGGTGCCTATGATTAATTTTATGGAACAGGAGCTGCGCATACACACTTTGTTCCTTTGAACCTATGGATGTTACTGTCCCGGTCCATATCAACTACGTCCATACAGATTCTCCCCTGCATTTCCTGAGGCCAGGACCCCATTTCCATAGCTTGTTACTGCTATTTACCCTGCCTCTGTTTCACTGGGACTGCAGGGCTCTTACCTGTGGCTTCCTGCCTCAGTTTACCCCAGGTAATCTCTGATCACTGGGTCCAGACAGATACGCCTCTGGGCCAGCACTGCTCCCATGTCGGTGGCCCCCCTCAGTCCCAGGTCCTCCAGCGATAATTCTGAGTGGGCCGTTTGCAATATTGATGAACATGTTTAGAAACTGGATGTGATAGTTGAATCAAGTTCAGGTTTTACCACTATAATAAATGGCTGACACCCGGGCAGGCAGCTTTGCCATAGACAGGTGTGGGGCAGGCAGTGGGCCCGAGCTTTACAGCCAACTCAGTTCAGAGACACACATCAAGACCTTTGACTTGTTGGTCATTAAGGAATTTATCAGGGCAATAACTTTCAGTAAAACAGCGAAGAAGAAAGTCTATAAAAAAAACAGACAGTAGGCCCGTGTGGTGGAGAAACAGACAAACTAGGTTTCATTCTGATCCAAGGAACAGGTCGGCTTTCCATACACACCAAATTGTCTGTCTCATTCCCTGGACTGAATTGATGGCCCAGAGGCTTTAAAATACTTACGGACCTCGCTTAGGAATAACTGGGTAAATTCACAAATAATTGACAGCTACTCTATAAGGCCAGAATTAACCAAAACAAACACATTTGCTAGTGTGTCCATTTTCATTCTTAATTCAGCCTATTCTCCAGGATTCACGGTGAGTCCAACTTTTGACATTGTCCTTGCGGCCATTCAGGCAACTCTGTCTACTCTAAAAAGCTGAAAGGCATCTGTCAACTAATGAGACAGTTTCTCCAACAGCTGGTATTCACGCGAGGGTAATTCCGTAGATTTATTCAGTGGTCATGACATCTAATTGTTTCCCCCGAGGACCTGATTCAAAGCCCTCAAAAGTGAAGTCTGGAAACAGAAGCACTCTCTAACAGTAACAAGACACTGGATGGGAAAAATCTCAGAGACAGGGCACTGAAATTGAATGGAGTTGACACCAAGGCCGAAGATGGCTGCCTTCTACTGGGCGAGGAATCCGAGGATCAAAGTATCTTGTGGCAAAGTCTGCCTGGGATTAGTGTCTGCGTGCCCTGGAACATCGCATCAGGGCGGGCCTCTGTCTTTCCAGAGAGGCAATCAGGCAATCAGGTTCATCCTTCAGACATGGTCCCCACAGACCTGGAACAAATGCTTGTCCCAGTGTCACCCCCACGGATGAGGCCTGAGCAGCAAACACTCCACGGGGGTTCACTCTGGTCTGGGGCGGTCCTACTGTTGAATATGCAGGCAGATCGATCGCATTCAACCTCTTTGTCTTGGGAAGGACATTGCTTACACCATCCCAAATTAATAAGCACTATCTTCTAAACACCTCCCATGTGATATGTTTGGCTGTGCCCCCACCCAATCTCATCTTGAATTGTAATAATCCCAGGTGTCAAGGGTGGGGCCCAGTGGACATAATTGAATCATAGGGGTGGTTCTCCCATCCTGTTCTCATGGTAGTGAATAAGTCTCATGAGATCTGATGGGTTTCTGTTTGTTTGCTTTTGAGATGGAGTCTCACTCTTGTTGCTCAGGCTGGAGTGCAGTGGCATGATCTCTCCCCAGCTTCCCAGGTTCAAGCGATTCTCCTGCCTCAGCCTCCTGAGTAGCAGGGATTACAGACAAGCGCCACCACGCTCAGCTAATTTTTGTATTTTTAGTAGAGATGGGGTTTCACCATGTTGACCAGGCTGGTCTTGAACTCCTGATCTCAGGTGATTCTCCCGCCTAACCCTCCCAAAGTGCTGGGATTATAGGCATGGGCCACCGTGCCGGCTCTGATGGTTTTATGAATGGGGGTTCCCCTGCAGAAGCTCTCTCTCGCGTGCAGTCACATAAGACATGTCTTGCTTCCCCTTTGCTTTCCGCCATGATTGTGAGGCCACCACAGCCATGTGGAACTGTGAGTCAATTAAACCTCTTTCCTTTATACATAAAGGAAAGTCCCGGGTATGTCTTTGTCAGCAGTGTGAGAACAGACTAATATGCCATGTTCCGTCTTCTCTGGAATATTGAGATCTTCATGATGCTTTTAAATCAATGTTTTAGCTATCTGTCCCGAACCCCCTCCAGGGCCACCCATGCGCACTGTGGAAAGCAAGAATTGGTTGCTTTCCTTGGAGACGCTCTCGCAAGTGCAAGGACATTTCAGGCCCAAAGCATCCACAGTTATCGCCTTGCTCATCCCCTTGACTTTTGTGAGGAGAAAACAGGAGAGATACAGAAAGCGAGTGTTTATGGAGCCTCTCTAATCATGCCAGGCACTTTCACAAGTCAGCACGCTGAATTCTTGCATCCGTGCACAGGAGCGTCGTGGCATCTTGACAGAGGAGGAGGCAAAGGCACGGCTGGTGAAGGCCCGCACCGGGGTTGCTCCCCTTCTTCTGACGACCAGGCCCACCCTTTTTCATAAGGCCACAGAGGCGGAGGGAGAAGAGTCCAGGTTCCCAATCCATCCTGGTTCTGAGGCTTTCCTGCTTCTGATAGGGAATATTTGGCTTAAGATTCTCTAAGCGACACCTGAAGCCTGTAATACTCTAAGAAGCATGAGTCCCTCACTGCCTTCATAATAAAACTAGTTTTTCATAAGTTTCAACTCATTGGCTTAAAGAATTTTTTTCCCCACAGATTAGATTTGGAATATTTACAATGTGGAAACTTCTCCCGCTCCTCTGCCCTGGCGCTCCCAGCCACTCCTTGCTTGGCTGTTTTGGTTTCTATCTTACCTCGCAATGATCACCACCTTCCACCCCAACATACAATTCATGTCCATCCCTTTGTCCTCCGCCCTCACTAACATACGTCCCTGCAAGGTCCGGAGTGTGGTGCCCCTGTTCACAGAGGTGCTCACCCTGGAACCTGCCGGGCACACTGTGGGCCCCGAAGACCTCGCTCTGATCACTTACCACAAAGGGAACTTTGAAGGGAGGTACATGCATGTGTTAATGAGTACAGCCAGAAGTGTCATTCTGCATTGTACACATGCTGGGCAACAATTCTGACAAAATAAATTGCTGAGAAATCTACGAATCCTGTTGTAGCTTTGCTCTGTGGTCCATGAACATGACTTTTACAGGCCTGTGTTTTCCATTGCTGCATCTTTGCTGAAAACAAGTGATCACCAAGCTGTTTCACGGAGCCTTGGAATTTTTCTCGTGACTTCGGGGGCCTCTGAGAGGGACAGTGTGGGCAGCACCCGACTCATCCTTGGGTATATGTGGTTTCTGCTTCGGAGCTCATATATAGTTCATGGATTTTTATATATATGAATATATGCTTGGTTTTTTAAAAGCCACCTATAAATCGATATTCACTCTATAACTCAACTTAACACAAGTCTACTTTGTTAATCATTTATTGGTGTTTGTTTGTTTTTAATGAGCTGGGGCCAATGCTCCTCAAATTAGGAAACTTTTGGATCTCCAAATTAGTTTTCAGATAATCATACCTGCAGCACAGATGAAAAGAGGGTGTCCAAAATGAGCACTTTAGATTGAGTCACACAAGAATCACTTTGCTTTCAGAAACAATAAAAGCCAGAGGCCTTGTCACACATGGCACAGAGAAGCAACAGAGTCCATTTCGGTAATAACCGTGACCCCTCACTGAACACTTGCTACAGGAGGCCTGCGCCTCCTGCTGTGCGGCCTCGTTCCTCACAGGCCATGAACCAGGGAAGACTGGTCTGTGGCCAAGGGCTTGGAGATCCCTGCTCGAGAGACCGTATTAATGAATTAGGAATCATATTAACATTCCTAGTAATAGGAGATTATGACCAGGAAGTGGATTAACATGGTCAAGGACCCAAAGCTGGAAGATGTCCCAAGCAGCATTGACTCCTGGTCTCTTCCTTCACTCTCCTGACACTCCCAGCTCTGAGAAGGATGCATGGCAGCCCTGTTCCATTAATGTTTGTCAAGTGGCTAAATGAAATATAAGTTCAGGAAGGCGCCTTCCACCAGAGATGCTGGCTCGGGCTTTCACAAGAGCCAAGTCAATGGCATTTGGAATCACTCATTTAATTACAGTGATAGATACCAGCAGCAGCTCACATTATTACCACACGCTTACTATTGCCAGACGCTACTCTGAGCACTTAATTGTCTTAAATAGCTCTAAAAGGTCAATATTTGTTATGTCCCCTTGGTAGAGGGGAAGACAGAGGTACAGAAAAGCTTTAAAAGGTGCCTATGTTTACACAGCTGTAAGCAGGGGAGCAGGATCCGAACGTAGGCAGTTTTACTCCAGAGCTCAGATTTTCAATGCTGAGCTCTGATTTCAAAACTTACAGGACTATGAAGATATTACCTATAACACAGAAGTTCTATTAGATCTCTTCCTTCCTTTAAAAGAGTTTCTGAGGAGATCAAGACCAGCCTGGCTAACATGGTGAAACCCCGTCTCTACAAAAAATACAAAAAAATTAGCTGGGCATGGTGGTGGGCGCCTGTAGTCCCAACTACTCAGAAGGGTGAGGCAGGAGAATCATTCAATCCCAGGAGGCAGAGGTTGCAGTGAGCCGAGACTGCACTGCGCTCCAGCCTGGGTGACAGAGTGAGACTCCATCTCACAAAAAAAAAAAAAAAGTTTCTGATCTAATCAGGGAGGCATGAAATAATAAAAGAAGGTATTACTGTGTACATGTTTCCAGAGGGGACCCTCCGTGTGGACAGGTGAAGTCAGGGCAGGCTGGAGGTGGTGGCCTTCCCAGAGCCTTGGAGCAGTTCTGAGCAGGGCTGACAGCATTTCCTAACAGGGGAACCCAGGAGTCATGGAGTCACGGAAAGGGAGTCTTTTCAGAGGGTGCTGCCCTAACCAGGCAACAAGGACAGGTGCAAGAAGAAAGGCAGGATGTGGAGTGTTCAGTTTTATGGCCAAGGGCAAGCATGCCACACCTGCGACCCAGGGCACCTGGAAACCTGGGGCTCAGGATGCATGGCCTCTCTTGCTGTTGGAATGTGAATATCTTGTGGCAATTTGTACAGTCTCCAGTTGACCCTTAAGGACAGTAAATGGTTAACATCTGATTTAAAGGCTAGAATATAGGAAAAGGAGGATCTGAAATCTAAGGACTTTCCAGATAAGAGAAGAGACCCTGGGAAGGCAGATGGCAACGGGAGGATTCCAGGTGGGACCAACACTGAGCAAACGTCTCATGTCTCTAACAGCCTGACGGGAAGAACAAGTGATCAGTATTTTCCAGTCAATTAGACACAAAGCATGATTGTTGCAGCCTGGTGTGTATTCAATTAGGACTGTAATATGACGCAGCTAAGAGCAGACTGTTTTGCATTATTTCCTGTGTCTGTGCCTGAGAGCTTGCTCATGGGATCCTGGGGGACAGCTCCCTGTAGGGGCCTGCGGTCAGGAGGGGAGAGGAGGCCTCATCATGGCATTTTGGGGCTGAAATGCCAAGAGAAAATGCTCACATTTGTTAGGAACCTCCTATGATATAGGCAGGTTTCTGTGCATAGCACAAGTCTCTCCGTGAAGTCCACAAAATTATCCCCATTTTACTAATGAAATAAGGGACTGGGTGCCTGAGTAATTTCCTAAAGTGAAAGTAGGATTTAAATACAAGTTTCTCCATTGCCAAAAGCCAGAACCTTTGCATTGCACCACGCTGCCTTCTGTGAGTGCCCTGAAGAAGGGCTTGTGCAGGTGTTCTTCAAGATGGAATTGAAAATGGAGTAAGACTTCCCAGAGACCCAGCTGTGGGGACTACCCACAGATGGAGACCCTGGGCTAAAGAGGCAAATCCTTATAAGTAGGGGCTAACTGGCTGGGTCTAAGTTCAGAATCCCCCCCAAGCTGTTATCCCCAAGCCTAATGCTCAAACACACACATACAAAAAAGACAAGAAGAATGGAGAAAAATCAACCCAGAAAACAAATAAAGCTGTAAAGTACATTTTGCTATGATACATATATATATATATATATATATATGCATACACACATATATATATAATACTGTGTGTAATATATTACATACATTATACAGACACAGATACATATATTATGTATTTATAGATACATATCTACACGTATATATCTATGTATGTAAGTGTGTGTGTGTGTATAATATTGAAACTGTCATGTGACTACCCTAGTGAAGATCTCATCCATAAATATAATTCTAAGTGTCCAATTATCTTTTGAGATATCAGCTCATGATCAAATTATCGTAGAAACATTTTCCATTGATTTTCAAGCATTCATAAGCATTGGCTGAGAGACTGCAGTCTACACATGCTGGCAGAATACAAATGCTTGTTGAGTCAATGAGCATTTTTTGAGCATGTACTATGTGCTGGCCTCTGAAGATTCAAAATTAAAAAATACAAGGCCCCTTTCCTAGAATAGCCTATTGCTTGGAATGGAGTTTTAAAAACCGCACCAAGAAGAAATTGTCATCAATGCCTCCCGCCTCTCTTTGGAGATTTCTGTGACAGGGTAATGAAAGTTATAATCACTTTACATAACCACCCACTTGCCTAAAGAGAAACTAAAGAGAAATTGTCCTGAATTCACATAAACCAAGGTAACAGAACTGGTATGTTTCTCTTTTTTTCTCATCAGAAAACCGATTATTTTAAACAAATTGCAGAGAGAGACAGAGAGAGGATGACATGAAGGGAATGTATTTGCTTCAGGGTTGACTCGTGAACTGTCATCGTATATGAAGCTGCATGAGATTCTGCAGTGCAGCCAAATATTAATTGAAACAATTAACTGTGGAAAACACGTGGGCACGACAATATTAGCAGTGCATAATCCTTTGTAGTTAAGAGGTCCTTACTGGATTACTGCAGAAAAGCTCTGGAGTTCTAATTACCTGTGGAAGTCCCACAAGGTTACTGCAAAACATAGTAATTAGACGGTTGTAATATAAGGTGTTAGCAGGGGATTGAGGATTTGCTCTAAGCACCATGGTGTTTTCATGGCTATTTACTGAGCAGAGTCCCAGAATTTAATGGAATTTGGTAGAATTCTCCGATGACTCCTGTGAGCACGTAGCTAACAAACGTATCTTAATGTGAGTTCCATGGTTTTCATGAAAGTGATGAAGACTGCCATCTTTAATTCCTATAAGGAGAAAATATAACCTCAATGAGGTGGAGGATGTGGGTTTATTTTTGGGATTTATTGCTCTTGTGTTTCTGTGGCATTTGAGTCAGGTGTATCACCCAGCTTTGAGATTTTGGCTTCACTAGCATTAGAAGGGAAGGGGCTCAGTGCTTCTCTGCAACTCCAGCTCAGCCTTCTTTGTGACAGTTCTCTTTCACAGCAGAATTGGGATATCACTGAGTATGTTTTTCTAAGCTTTGAGGATGCTTATACGACCCATGCATGCATGAAGAAAGAAATTTTATGCATTTCAGTGATGGGCACAATGTACTTATTCAAAAATGTCAGTAAATATAAACATGTAGCAGTTGAGTGAAGGAGATACATCTTTCCTTTTTTCTTTTTGCCGATCCTGAATCGCTCTCTTAGGTTTCTTTGTCTGTGTACTACAAATATGTACATAAAAATGAAACTCAGACTGTAAACTGTCCTATGCTCCCAGAGTAGAAAGCATAAAACTAATCTCAAGAAAACATTGGCATAGCTCCCATCGGCACTTTGATTTTTGCTCAGAAAATCACCTCCTCCTTCTAAAGGGTCTGGTTTGCTGCCCACAGCAGAGACAGGTGCGGATTCCATCAGTCCGTGGAAATGGGGTTCCTGGAAGTACTGGCTTTCTCATCTCGGTCCAGGCGAGGGCACTGGCCGGGTCACTGACAGAGGCATTCATTAAGAGTCAGTTCTTTTCCGCAGGTCCCTTTATGAGGCAACAGAGAGAAGGGGTTTCTGGGAAGACGTAGGAGTATATGGAGAGCCACACACTGCTGCTTCTTTGGGGTTCCACACCTCCAAGATAATTTCCCTTATGCTTTAGCTGTTGAGAGTTGAAAGTCTCCTTTCAAACATTTAAGCTGAGCGAGAGGGGATAGCTACTCTGCTGAAGCTGCCTTTTAGTGAAAAGTTTAAAGGAGAAATTCCCTTGCCTGTCACGTCTATTCCACAATGCATGAAAAGACCAGACAGATAGAAGTAAAGCAAACCAACCTGCCGCCAGGGGGCAGCTGGGAAACGTTTTCAAGAGCTGGGAGACAGGGAGGGATGGAGGGGTAGGCAGAACCAAGGGGAGGGACTCCTGGCGCTGGGTGAACAGATGACTCTGTGTAGTAAGGATTCAGGGGCGGGAGGTGGGCAAGCAGGTAAGTCCAGGCTTCTTGTGTCGCTAAGCCCCTCCGGGTCTACCCTGCTTAGCAATGTCTACTGGGGCCATGCCCTAATTAGAGGGGCACAGCTTCGCCTATTTCTCTGACAAGACTGTAACATCTTGGAAGGGAGAAGCTGTGTGACATCAATCTTTGTAAACCACAGAGCAACCAGCAAAGTGCTGAGTACATATATATAACTCATGCATATATGTAGATATGTATGCACACACACATGCATGTATATAATCATATACCTTACATATCATTCTATATGCATCATCTGTATCTGTTAAGTTATACACCATTTTAATGCTTTATGGAAGAAGGAAAGTAATTTGCAGGATCAATTTCTCCGTAGAAGAGATGATTCCTGGTACAGATTTTAATGCATGACATTTTCACAAAGTCTTCAACTCTAGCAATATAAGTTTTATCAAGGGCCCTGGGTTTTGCTGGCTCTCTTCATCTGTACCTCTTATCATTAAGAGGGAAAAAGAAAAACATCCTTTCCTGTAGCTCCATGGTACACTGCAGATCCCCTGAGAAGCTGCACTGAGCTGGGGGCAGCCATAGTTGGAGGAGGAGAAAGCCTCCTTAATCCCATGGCCTCGGGCTGACGTGGTGCACATCAGGACTCGCTGGTGGGCCTCTGTCACTTCATAAAGTTGTGTAGTTGAAGCCAGCTCTCCTCCATGTGCTCCGTTGCTCCCTATCCACCATCCATTCACCCTGCCTCTCTCACCTACAAGAATTCACAGTCAGAATACTTTAAAAAACAACAAAAACTCAACAGATTTTATCTTTTGTAAAACCTTACCATTTCCACCTTTGTCTAAAATGCTGATCTTATAGTCCTCTGTGTTTGCATGCTTTTGTTATGACAGCTAACTCCTTTCTATAAATACAGGAATAGCTCAGTTGAAGCAACAGCACTTGACTGGATATTTTCGGTTCATAGGATATTAATGGATATAGCACATACATAGGTTTTACATATATATATAAAAGTTAGTACAAAATTGTTTTGCCTCCTAACTGGTAAGGCCTGTAAGCCTATTCTTTTTCCTTTTTACACAGACACGTTGAGACTTTTTACATCTTGGCAAAATATAGGCTGTAATTTAATAGGCTTAGCAACACTAACAAATCACACATTTATTCCCAAGGGAAATTTCTTTTTATGCTTTCTGCTGGAACTTCTAATTGCCTTCTATTTCTGAATAATTGTTGAAACTAATAAGTTCAAAGGGCTGGTGATCTCAAATAGCTATAAATGAGGCATTATGGCATTTTTTTTTCTTCCTGACAAATCCATAAGTGAGTTAATATTTTAAAAATCAGTATTGGCCAGTTGCAGTGGCTCATGCCTGTAATTCCAGCACTTTGGGAGGCCGAGGAGGTGGATTCCTTGAGGTCAGGAGTTCGAGACCAGCCTGACGAACATGGTGACACCCCCGTCTCTACTAAAAATAAAAAATTAGCTGGGCATGGTGGCACACGCCTGTAATCCCAACTACTAGGGAACCTGAGGCAAGAGAATAGCTTGAACCCAGGAGGTAGAGGTTATAGTGATCCCAGACTGTGCCACTGCACTCCTGCCTGGGCAACAAAAGCAAAACTCTGTCTCGAAAAAAAGTCAGTATTAAAAATTCTGTCCTTGGAATTGATTTAATAGATGAATCGGCAAACCTGTCATGACCATCACAGAGCAAGCAGATAAGGTTCCAGGTACGCCAAATGTATAATTGTATTAAGGGAATGCAATGCATTTCGCTAGTCAGAGAAACAGCAACGTGGAAAAGAATGAAAATATGTAAAAAATATTAATGGACTTTCATTTGAGATTTGGTTGAACATTAACTGTGGTTCTCCCTAAATATCATATACATGTTCTTTCACTTCATTGGTGATGGGCCATTAATATCATAAATAATACATACTGGTAGAATGTGCTAAAAAAGTGCAGTAGAACCAATTTATAAACAATGTAAAGCATGTCGATTTAGAATAACTTTCATTTACTCAGGTCTATTTGTTTTTGCCCAAATTTCGTAATTCTTCTATCTTGGTCAACATCTACAAGGAGAAGATGAATAAATCTCTCTTTGTGTAGAATGTCATCTCTGGTTTCCTCCAAGTAGAAAGCCAGGAACGATGCTGCCTGCACATTTCCTATCAATCACAATTCTATTAGCCAGCTGAATAGCTTGGTACTCTCAGTGCCTATCAAATATTAAAGCCTTCCCATTCTTGAAATTCACATAATAGCTTGGTTTCTTATCTAGCACTAAATCTGCACTACATTACAAATTTATGATTACCTGTAAATTTCACACCGATATTTAAGTTGTAAAATATGTTGATGCCCTTAAAAGTATGTGAGAACATAAAATTATACAATCATAAAATAAGTTAAGAAGTATAGCAGCATAAATACTGAAGTCCAAATTCTTCTGTTCAATAATCCAAGTGATAATTGTTGTGCTCCTACTGTGTGGCTAAATACACGGTGATTAGCACGGAGAATTCAGTGGTGAGCAAGATGACATAAACCCTGCCTTCTGGGAGATGATACCAAATACACTCGCTAATGAATAAGTATTGCATATTATTACATGGGGTATAAAGAAAATGAAGAGGAAGCTATGGCCAGGTACCAGGCTTATGGTAAGGGACTTTTTGAAGCCAAGCCTTGAAGGATGAGAAGGAGCTATAGGCCAGGCACGGTGGCTCGTGTCTGCAATCCCAGCACTTTCAGAGGCTGAGGTGGGCAGATCACAAGGTCAGGAGTTCAAGAGCAGCCTAGCCAATATGGTGACACCTCGTCTCTACTAAACATACAAAAATTAGCTAGGTGTGGTGGTGCACACCTGCATTTCCAGCTACTTGGGAAGCTGAGGCAGAAGAATCCCTTGAACCCAGGAGGTGGTGGTTGCAGTGAGCTGAGATTGCACCATTATACTCCAGCACCAGAGCAAGACTCTGCCTTTAAAAAAAAAAAGAAGAAGAAGAAGGAGCTATGCACCCAGCAGGGGAAGGAGAGGGGACAATGAACGGGCTGGAGAAGAGAAGGTGCAGAAGATGCAAAGGTCCTGCAGCGGAAGGTGGTTGAGCATCTTCAGGATTCGCAAGGAGACTGGTATGACTGCCACAGGGCAGGCAAGGGAAGGAGAGATATGAAAGGAACCTGCAGATCATGATGGAGAACATTATGAAGAATCTGCATTTTTCCTAAGAAATCTTTGGGACACGGAACGGATTTAATTTACGTTTCAAAAAATCCCACTCAAGGCTGGGTGCAGTGGCTCACACTGGTAATCCCAACATGTTGGGAGACCAAAGCTGGCTGATGGCTTGAGCCCCAAAGTTCAAGACCAGCCGAGGTAATATGGGGAAACCCTGTCTGCACAATACAATGGAAGGTCAAGGCTGCAGTGAGCTATGATCGTGCCACCTTACTGCAGCCTGGGTGACACAGCAAGATCCTGTCTCAAGCAAGCAAACAAACAAAAAACATTCTGGCTTGTGTGTGGCAAATGGATTGTGGTGTATCCAAGAAAGGAAGTAGAGAGATCATCCAGATTTTTACAGAAGTTCAGTAAGCTAGAGGCTTGGACTAGGGTGCTGACCCTAAAATAGAGGGAAATAAAAATATTCTGGGTACTTTGGGAGCAAGAATCAATAGAACTTGGTAATGAGTTATCAGGGGCATCCGGAAGGGAGGGATGGAGAATGGCGTCAGTATGGACAGTGCTAATGCTCACGGCGGGAAGAGTGTCAGAGAAACAGGTCTAACGGGTATGCAGGCTGCTGTGAGGTAGAATCAAGACTGCCTTCGAGACAAGCTAAGTTTGAGATGCCTTTGAGAATCTGAGCGGAGTTCTCAAGGAGTCAGTTTACTATGAAATTCAGAAGTTCTGCAGAGAGTTCAGGAAGTAAGATATAAATTTAGAAGTCATGAGTAGGTAAATGATACTACAGTAACGCTGACGAAAAGCAGAGTGATAGTTGTCCAGGAGTGAGAAGGCTGGTTGAGGAGGAGAAGCTGATAAAGGAGATAGAGGGAGCCACCACCGAGGGAGAAGGAACCCGGAGAGGGCACGGACATCTGGAAGCCCGCAGGAAGCATGCGGCGAGTATTCGTGTCACTATCATTTGGCATTAAGTTGTCTTATCCAGTGGAATATCCCAGTGGGACGGAGGAAACAAAGGTCAGGCTGGAATGAGAGAAGAGGGCATGGGAGGTGGGACAGCACATGGCAACCACCCTTAGGAGCAGGATGAAGAAGCATACAAAATTCCGCAGAAGGGGATGAGAGGTTTATGGGTGGGCTTTTGTTTGCTGTTTAGTTACTTACTGACTGTCTGAGCATGGGAGAAGGAGAGCATGTGTGTAGAATGTAGAAGATGAAGCAGGGAAGGAAGGTCCATGAAACCCAGAGAGCAGGTGACTAAAGAGCCAACCCCTAGTTGGGAAGCCCCAGCCTGGCGGCAGTGGGGTGGGTGGGGGGCTTGGCTTGGAGCAAGGACAATTCTCTCCTGATAACGGGAACACAGGCGCCAGAGAAGGATGCAAATGGCAAGGATGTTGAGACTGAGTTGTGAGGCCGTGAGAAAGGTCCCTTCTGATAGTTTCCACCTTCTCATTTCACATTTAAAAAAGCTGTGTGCGGTACATCCATGGAGTAAGGAAGAGGTTAGGGAAGGTCAGAGGGTAAGCTATGAAGATCTGCATAGCAGCGTGGTAAACCCGGCAGCCTGAGGAGTGAGATCCCGGACAGTGCCCAGCGAGCATTTGCAGAGGAACTGAGAGCAAAATGGGTGAGCCCAGCTGTGTCATTATCTCCAGCTCTGTAAAATGGCCATAGGGGTTCATGTGGGGTTCGGATTGGCCCCTGGAATGGAGGCAGGATTTCTGGGGCAGAGAAAGTCTTGATGGCTTACAGAGAAAGCCTGGCAGACCCAATGTTGTATGACAAAGAGGAAGAGCAGGTGGGTGACATGAACGACCTTGACCTGAGAGCAGGCTAGAGCTCAGGAGGCACAGGCTGATCTTAAAGAGAAAACTCTGGGCTGAGAGGACACTAGCTTGACTTTGAAGGCCTAGGAGATGTGGAGGGGGAGGAGCAGGCAGAGGAAGGGGTTTCCTTGTGAGATGCCCTGGCTCCAGGGAGGTCCCAGCAGCAAAAACAGGCAGGGCATGCAGGGAAGTGCACCGGCCATGATGGAGGCTGTCCGAGGGGTGGGGCCAGGAGGGCCAGGAGGTGGGTGCTTGTGGGAGGCTGGGGTGGGCGATTAGCAGCAGGTGAGGGTGCAGAAAACAGCGGAATCGATTACAGCTGGGAGCTACGGCTGGTGGGTCCCTGCAGCCTCTCAGAGGGATGGGGGCTGAGCCCTCCCATTGTCAGATCACAGGCCCTGCAGGTGCTGGGGACTAATTCATCCCTTTCCTTTCCTTTCCTTTCCCTTAGGGTCTCACCACTTTTGTGCAAAGATGACAAATATTGTATAAAAGAATATTCAATAGTCCTAACACTCACAATATTCTTCATATCTAGTTCACATGCTTTAGATCCTCAAATTCCTATTTTAAACACAAATGCAACTGTCCTGACACTAGATTATGGCATTTAGCCTCTTTAGTATGTTACAGGATCCTTCCCTGAGACATTTAGGAAAGCACAAACTTTTTCAACCAAACAATGTTGACGATGGCCTCACCTTCTGAGAGCCTAGTTTGAGAATTCCCACTCAGGAGAGAAACAGTCCCAGAACGTCAGTATCCAGAGGGCTGACCTAACAGTGAAAGGGCTCATGTTTCTTTCAGGATATGTGATACTGCTGACAAAGCCCCAAACACATAAATATTTCATCGATCAGTGGACCCGATTTCATTTTTTTTCCCTTTGTTCATTGCTAACGTTGCATACCCACAGCGTGTGACGGTTTTCTTAGGGGCTGGGGATGCAGCCACAGGCAAGCACAGTTGCCATGAGGGAACTTACATGATGGAAGGAGGTTTGTCTTTTTGTTTTTATTTGGGGCAGGGTCTCATTCTGTCACCCAGGCTGCGCACCATCATGGCTCACTGCAGCCTCTACCTGCAGCCTCGACCTCCCAGGCTCAACTAATGACGGAATGAGTTTTTATTCTTTTTATATCCATACTCTCTGCAGTGATTCTCACAGACCGCGCATTCTCTCCACATACTGCACCTGCATGACGGTGCAAGAAGCCTCCCTACTCGATCTCCATAATTCTGCTTGGTGACCTCTCAGATGACAGCAACCATCATCACTCCTAGACAGTTCTGAAATTGTCACGTTGGAAAGTACTTGATAACTGTTAACACAAAAGGGACTTGGTGATATGGAAGGGTTATGGATATATATTCCTATCATGTGAAAAATATATATCTTGCATTCCTAGCAGATAGTAGGTTATTGCTGGTAATTTGATATGTTGGAGGGAAAAATATGTACTTAAAACAGTGCCTTGCCTATGGCAAGCAGAGTTGAAATTATTATAATGATAATGATAAAAAAAGTATTACTTTCATTATGAAACACAGAGTAAAATGGTTAGCAGACAAACACTATCCATAACTCAACGTGGATAATTCAACGTGAAGACACTGGAAGTAAAACAATGCTTTGAGGATCCAGAACTTCCTCATTTCACATTCTGTGAATCGGGATTGAAGGGTGTTGTTGGCTGGTTGTCTTCATGGAGGCCAGTTCATTGAGAATGTTTCATCGAGCAGGTGAGTGGGAATCAGATTCTTCCCACAGGCTGGCCCAAGTGGCTATTGTTCTCAGTTGTCAATAGGTGGTGGGCAGCAGGTGCTGGACAAAATGCCAAGGTTATTAAAATGTGAGCCTTGAAAAAGGACTCAAGAGCAAGTGAAAATTGGCAATCATCTGGGTTGAAACTTATAAATGAGGGATTCAAAGTAGTAAAAAATAATGAGTCCGATTAAAGGCAAAGTAGGAAAAAAAGCTAGTAACTTCTACTTAGAAATCACAGTTCATGCAAATTACTATAGCTAAATATTCTATTAAAGAACACTTTCTCAGCCAAACGTGGTGGCTCATGCCTGTAACTCCAGCACTTTGGGAGGCTGAGGTGGGTGGGTCACTTGAGGTCAGGAGTTTGAGATCACCCTGGCCAAAACGGTGACATCCTGTCTCTGCTATGAATAAAAAAATCAGTTAGGCGTGGTGGTGCACACCCATAATCCCAGCTATTAGGGAGACTGAGGCAGGAGAATTGCTTGAACCTGGGAGGTGGAGGTTGCAGTGAGCTGAGATCGCACCACTGCACTCCAGCCTGGGTGACAGAGTGAGACTATCTCAAGAAAAAAAAAGAACACTTTCTCTCAGCTTTTAATTTTTATTGCTTATTGTTTCCAAATTATTCCTTCTTTAGAACTCTTTTTCATATTATAAGACCAGAAGGTCTCCTTTCTTTTCTTTTCTCCTTTCCTTCTTTCCTTCTTTCTCTCTCCCCCACCTCCTCTTTTTTCTTTCTTGCTGTCTTTCTGTCTTTTCTTTCTTTCTTTTTTTTTTTTTTAACAGTTTCATGGCCTGTGTGGGCTAGTGAAATACACACTGGATTAGGGATTGAAACATAGGGAGGCAGGTCCCAGCCGCCTCACTTCAAACTCTGAGTCATAAGACAACAACATGAACCTAGAATAGCTAAGGCAGCTTTGAAAAGGAAGAACAAAACTGAAGGGTAAATACTTCACGATTTCAGCACTAAATGTAAATCTACGGAAATCAAGGCAGTATGCTACTGGCATACAGATACCCAGGCAGATCAATGACACAGAGCACAGAGAACAGAAATAGGCCCTCCCGTGCGGGGCCAACTGATTTTCAACAAAGGTGCAAGGCCAATTCAGTAGCAAAAGGAGACTCTCATCAGTGAATGGTGTTTGAAAAAATAAATGTCATATAAAAAATAAACTTTGATTCTAAACCTGTATCATACACACAAGATAATTCTAAATTAGATCAGATACCTTAAGATAAAACATAAAACCTGTAGAAGAAAATGTGGGGAAAATCTTCATGACATCCTGTTAGGCAAAGGTTTAGATATGTCGTATAAAGTACACTCCATAAAAGAACAAATTGGCAATTTTGATTTAACTAAAATTAAAAACTTCTGCTCTCTGAAAGACCCCAACATTTATCAACAACGGAATGAATAAGCAAATTGTGGTTGTATACATACAATGTACACAACTCAGCGGTAGAGAGGAGTCAACTTTTCATATACACAACAATGATAAATTTCAAAATAATTTTGCTGCATCAAAGAAATCCTACAAAAAGACAGTGCGTACTCTATGGTAGGATTTATAAGCGATTCTAAAAAATGTAAACAAATAAATAATTGCTTGGGGAATGGCAGGGAGACATGGAAGGGGTTAATGGCCGTGTTTTCATTATATTGATTGTTTTACTGGCATATACATGTATAAAACTCATCAAATGGTACATTCTAAATATGTGCCTCTTATATGCCAATAAAGCTGTTAAAACAATATAAACCAACATTAGCTATTTAATTAACCCAAGCTCACTTACAGAAGATAGAACAGGAAGTCAAAGCTCAGAGAAATAAAAGGGCTGGCCTGAAGTCACAAAGCTGAAGAGACTTGAAATTCAGCCTCAGGGCTGTCTGAGTGTACAGCCTGTCGCTTCCCCTGCTATTCCACACCAACTCATCTTCACCTCTTTTGTTTTGAAAATCTCTCATTTCAGAAGACACCAAAATTCCTTCAAGTTGTGTAATCAGGATGGCAAGCATCTTAATGTATGAGTTCATGGCACGCCTGCGTCGTCCCCTCAGTAACCAGGACCTAGCAGCTTCCTAGGTCAGCCCTTGGAATGCATTTGGTTGGAAAGGTTGGCCAGTCATGTAAATTAAAAGGTGTTTTTCTGAATGCCAAAGAACCCCATCTATGGCTGAACTAACTGTACAAAAAGCCATTAAAAATGAAAGACTAATGGAAAAATTCTGTCCCATTTTGTCTTCTAAAAACCAGGATTCTTTGTGTCTCCAGTACTTCTAAGATGCTAATCATTCCAATAAAGCTGAATTGCATCGCGGATTTTCAGCACCTACCAGAGTAGCCGCCCTTTCCTACTTCTTTTTTTATTCTGTACACTGTCGATGTCACTAACATAGATGATATTTCAATTACCTTTTTCTGTTCGCTGACTCAGATACATTTAACTTAATTGCTAGATCCTTCCATGCTGTTTTCCCTTTGTGTGGCTTCCACAACCTTATTTCTATCACATTCCAGACTATATGTCTGGCCTTTCGAGTGGGTTTTAGGGTTCCCCAGATTTAGAAATATGTGCACCTAAACATAAAACTAGGTTCAGTTTTCTTAAATCTGACCAGTGAGCTGACATGCTGATAGTTCACTAAGGTAAAAGAAGCTTTGTGATAAAACTGAAGGATGTTTATCCTTTCAGTGAATAAGGCACAACAGCCTAAATGCAACTGATTGAACCACAAATAATACTTGTCAATCAAATGGCCTTTTATCTGTCTTGCCTCTAAAACCGTTTTACCACAGAGCTCATTCTTAAAAAAAAAAAAAAAATCCTGTGGTCACAATGTCAATTGCTAACTTTATTTTCTATTTACATCATCCACTTTACGAATACCCTTTTCCTCAATTTAATTAGTTAGTGTCATTCACACTTTAATTGGGAACACTGTAAGACTGAGCTGAATTTGAAAATGATGCCACGATGTCAGACTGAGTCACATCAATCTTCTAACTGCTCACCACAGCCAGAGCACAACTAAATGACACCCACACAGGTATCTGCGTACTGGAATTGGACTTCCACATTTTTATTCTAATAAAAATGATGTATTAAATATAAGTAAAACAATACCTTTAAAGATGGAAAAGATCCTTTTTCTCAAACCTCAATTTCAGCTCTAGTGAGACAGCCAGGTGGGAGGAGATCCCTGGAGAAACTCCAGTCAGCCTGCCATCTGCAGCGGGGAGGAGCCTGGCCCCTCCTCTTCCTGATTGGAACCTGAGATTCAAGCTGAAGGCGGGAAGCACTGTAGCAGGGACTCTGGTGTCGTGAGAGTCCCTTTTTCCCCCTTTTCTTCCTTTTCACCCAATAAAACCCTGTCTTACTCAACTTTCAAATTGTCTGCGAGCCTGAATTTTCATGAGACAAAGAGCCCCATCTATGGCTGAACTAAGGAGAAGTCCACCAACATCAGTACCTTCAGTTTCGCAAAATCAAACCTCAGTGCAAAAGAATAGTGAGTCGAAGCATAAGAACCCTAAGAGCATAAATAATCAAGTGTTGCCGATGTTCCCTAATATCTGTGGGTTGTGCCTACACCTGCACATATCTAAACTGTTATCAGTGGCATGAAGGAGTCAGGACTTCAATGAGGCAGCAAATATTTCAATGCAATACAACTCATCTGGCCACAAACAACAGAATGCTTTTCTCTGCACCACGCTTTGAATGTTCAGCAATCACTTTAGAATGGCAGACTCCCTTAAAATAGAGGCCAAATCCTACCAAAAGAAATTTTATAGTTTAAACAGATGCTCTAGAGAATTACTGAAAATTAATGTCCCAGTCCTAAGGCATTATGGCCAGTTTTATTAAGAGTAAGTAACATGGTGAACCATGATGTTGCAACAAAACATAGTAGGTACCTGCCTCAAATAAATCAATTATTTATTGTCATATTTTTGTGTGTCTTTTTCCAGATAAGACTGGCTGCTCTTTGAAAATAAAAAGTACGTCTTTTTGCTTTGTATTTCTATGACTAGCACTGTGTGCCAGGCTAGTGTGTGCAGTGGATAGATGGATGGATGATGGATGGATGGATGAACGGATGGATGGATGAATGGATGGATGGATGGATGGAAGGATAGATTAATGAATGGGCGGGTGGGTGGGTGGATGGATGGATGAAAGGATGGTAGATAAATGGATGGTGGATGGATGAATGGATGGATGGATAGATGAATGGATGGATCAACCTAGGGAGGTCTGGGCAGGTGGAGGACAGGACCTATCTGGAGCTACAGAGTGAGAGTGGGCAGGCAATTCAGGCACCCTATGGTTGGCATAGACCGGACAGAACTTCTACAGGTGAGGGCCAAAAAAACAACGGAGTACACATCAAGTAGTGTTCTGGGAGTTAATGAGAGGAATTTAGCTGGTCAAGGAAGAAAACTAGGCTGATGTGATGCAATAGTAAGAAAACTATGAAGTCACAGTAGGCTTGACCAGAACGCTGTTGTAAAAATGGAATCTCAATTAGCAAAAGGCAGTGAGCAAATGGACAGCAGTGGGAGAACCTGACAGTGAGGAATTTTGAGGTTCTTACAGATTCATGAGTAGAATAAAGTATGCATGCTGACAGTAACCAAGTTAGAACAGAAAGCAAACCAAAAAGACAGAGGCACTAGAAACATGATTGAGAAAGAACCAGAAGGTTTAAGTCTGGGTCTTATACTTCAGAAGTTATTTTCAAGCTATTAATGAAATTAAAGACTAGTTGATGTCATCCACCAAACATATTTACATTGTTTTGTGATCATGAGAAACTGAAATTTAATTTGATTTTAATCTATATAAATTTAGATTTAAATAACTATAAAATTCAGTAGCTACATGTGAAATTTAGCACATAATGCATTCAGTTTACTATAGAGCTATGAAATGCCTAAGGAAACAGAATGAAATTCTACACATAATATGGTTTATACTGTTATATTCTTGATGCATAATTGCTATATTCTAGGCCACAATTGCTCTCAAATATACAAGCACCAAGAAACTCTATTGCTATTTTCAAGTTGAAGTTTTCAATTATCCTTCCTTTCCTGAAACATTCTAGAAAGGACTTGAGGCAATTATACAAGTGTATACAAATAACATTAGACAAAGCATGGAGAGAACATGAAATAGTTAGAGACTAAGGAAAAAAAATAAAGAAAGCACATAGAAACAAAAGCCAGAAAAGACAGTTTCTTAAGATAAGTCCTGACCTTCCCAGCAGCCTCTGTAACCATTGTATTACCTATAGCATAGAAAACATGTGTAATTCAGGGAAACCAACATTTTTCCTGGACTGAAGTTTGAATCATGCAAATGTCTTTGAATCACACACAAATCATCTGATGAAATCGCACCACTCTCTGTAAGCTTGTGAGCTAGGAGCTGGCATGTTGCTGCCCAGAGTTGGAGAAGCAAAGGAATTTGTTTTACAGCAAAGGCTGAAAGATGCAGGCAGATTGAGAGGTGAGGTACTGTATGGAGACAAAGCAGAGGTCTTTGGACCAATGGCTCTGTTGCCCCCAAGGCCCACTCCTGTCCCTGGGAAACAGGAAGCACCCCCATCCTTGATAATAACCTTCTCCTCCTTTCTCATATTAGCTTTAGTTGGTTCCATTCCTGTCAACCAGATGAGTCTTAGTGCAGAGGGAAACGCCCTTCCTGAACTGAGGAAGAGCGGATCAGTATTAGCGGGTGCTTTTCCTCAGCGTCAGTGGCAGGAGGAAACCGTGCATCTGTTTCCGTGTTTGTTTCTTGCACTGCCCATCACTGCGAGCTGAGAGTTTAGGGCCGGGGCACATTCAGCAAGGGTCATTTACAGAACTTCGCTTCAGCAGCACACTCCATCAGCCCCTTTCTCCCCCACAATGTGAAAAGTGCAATATCACCCACATTACATTGAATGAAAATTACTTTTTTGGTCACGGAGTCCATGATACTACTCATAAGCATTTGTGAGATACAATCTGAAGATGTCTTGGAACCATTACATAAAACATCATTTGCCACGATGAATCTTAAGAAGTATGTTTAATAAGGGCTAAAAAGTTGTCTCTGTTTTTTACAGGAGTTTTGTTGCAATCCCAACCCATCCTGCGCTGAATTTAGAAACCTAAGCATTACCTCCAATGCCTGCCCACCTTTCTTCCACATGGGGTCCAACACAAGTCCCACTGCATGTGGTCTTTCACCTCCACTCTTGCCCCTTTGCAGCAATTTTTCTTCCTCCAGCTGGAGCAGTCTTTTAAAAATGTGGATCTGATCATGCCACTTCTCTGAGCATCTGACTTCCAGACTGCACCCTCCAGGGCGGGCTTGCTGGGGCCTGCCCATTTGGCTGGTCTCCTTTCACGCTGCTCCAGCGCTCTGGGCTCTCCATGCTGCAGACACGCTTCGCTCTCTCCTGTCTCAAGCTTCTACTTCAGGTTCTTCCTTTTCACAGGACTTTTTTCCCAGTCCTGCCCCACTTCCTCCATTGCTTCTATCTCTTATCTAATCAGTAATTATATAGCTGCATGTTTTTCATAAATATCTGAAATCCCCACTGAATTGCAAGCTCCTTGAGGGGAAGAAGCTTATCCATTCTGCGAACCATTGCTTCTCCCTCTGATGCAGAGAGCCTGGGATCCAGTAGATACTTCCCATAAAATGGACAGGATGGTTAGATTTCCTTTAACTGACATTTGAAGGACACACTTTATAAACTGTAGAGGCCTATGCAAATGTCTTTGTTTTTACTTAGAGGATAGAAATTATAGCATCCAACAAGATACCACAGTTCAATGTATTTCTCAAAATATGACCAGCTATGTCATTAAGTTCTACTTCCAAGTTAAGGGAAAATTATTTTTAACTGTTTATATAAATTTTAAGAATTCAGTAATTAAATTGTGCATTTCTATGTGAAATAAAAACAGGAAACTTATTAGGGTGCTTTCCGTAATATGAATAATTAATACTTGCAATTTAGAAATCTGTCTCCCTACAATGTAGCTATAGTCTCAGAAGGAAAGTGTATTAAAACAATAGCGAAATGCTTTCAATTCAAAGTACTGGGTATTAAATCCCCCAGGCATCAAAATAGCTCTGTAGTCTTTTCTTGAAAATATGTCAAGCAGTCTTAAACACGTATTTTATTGGTATCAGAAAAGCAACTGCAAATGTTGTCTCTCGTATTCAAAGTCCTTTAGAAAAGATTCCCTTGCTAAGCTCTGACAAATGCGCGTCCTACCACCACACCAGGTTCCTTTGCAAACACACAATTCACAATTATAAGCAATTTTGTAAAATGCACACTATTTTCCCTGGAGACCAGAATGCCTTGGAATGGTTAAATATGTAATTGGGTAATTTTCTGAAATGCTTATTATTTACTTGAGTCTCAGTTCAGCCTCACTGGTAAACAGTATATTCCTGTTAAGTGTTATTATCCCCAAAAAAGCTTCCATAATCTTCAGTGTTCCTTTCACATTTCTATAAACACATCATATGACTTGGGGATGTGGATCATGAAACACAGAAGCTGCCCGTGCCAGTCCCTTATTTAAATGGCAAAGTGGTCTTCCTCGCCCCTAAACTAGGGTTTTTAAAAAAATCACTGGCATAGTGGAAAATGAACAACAGGACTTTTAAACCTCCTTATGATTTAGATTATGTCTTAGCTGGTTGCAAATCTCATTATCAGCTTTACAGCTGTTTTTCTACCTTGATTTATTTTTATTTTTGGATCAGAAGGAAGAATGGCAAAATTACAGCCTAGAGGTTTGCTTTGGAAAATTATGTTTGAAGTTAGCTGTTGTCAATTTACACCCAGTGTGCTACAGTTAGCATGGTTTACAGGTAATTACACCTTCTAGGGATCTGATGATAGCTACAGAAGCTATGCATAACCTAGAACACCACCCAATTCTTGAAAGAGTACCTTCTAAACTGGTATATTAGGCAAATAAATTGTGATGATGGTGATGATATTTCATCCAACAACAGATATTAGGTAAATATGTAATTGGGTAATTTTCTGAAATGCTTATTATTTTGATGATGATGGTGGCATTCCATCCAACAAGAGGTCTTACTCCCTCTGAAACCAACATTTTTTACTACTCACTTAGTTATATATGAACAATAAAAACTTACCAAGATCACTGATTTTACTGAAACAAAGAGAAAGTAAACAGTGTCTAACCAAAATGAGCACGTTCGAATTAAAATAGGGAGTAAGAAATGAAAAACAAAACGAAACAAAACGCATTGAGCTGTTTTTGAAGATAAAGCGCCCCAAATAATTTTACTTCTAGGCTCTATTATTTTAGGCCCTACTTTTTTACTCCATAACACAGTATTTTAATATTAATAAACTTAAGTTTTCCCTCTAAGTTAACAAGAGAGATCAATTACAATTGGGTCTTTGCCATTTTGCAATCAAGTTATTTTAACTCACAATACAAGATGCGCATTTCTTTTATTTATTCTTCAAAAATAGACAATATTAAGAAACTTAAACCATTTTAATCAAAGTTTCTGTTATGATTTGAAGACCCAGAACCCCCCTATTTTTGCCTGTTACCTTGATAAAGTATTGACATGGAAGTCTCAGCTACTAAAACAGAACAAAAGCGTATGCATGCTGTCGCTGACCACGTTTTTTTCATTGTAAAATAATCCTAGTTATGCTTTATGGACAACCCCTCCCCATGGTTCCACAGAGCCCAGTTTGATAAAAGTCAATCTGAAGGTACCACAGAGAGGCTGAGATGCTAGAGCATCTCACAGCACCATTAGGAGGCACTTTCTCCATGTATTGATTTGATTGTGTTTTTTCATGCTGAGTCTGATCAATTTCATAGATTCAGTAAATAGTAAGACGTGGTTTAGGGGCCAACAGACAAGGATCATAACATCTTTGAGGTGGAAAAAGTCCTAGACATTAAACAGGTTTTGCGAATAAAAGGTGGAGAAGGAAAATCAGCTTTAGAGTCGGGCAGACCTATGTTTCAGTTTAGCTTCTGAGAGCCTTAGTTTCCTCATCTGCAAAAAGAGATTATTAACACCAACCACAGAGAATCATCGAGAGGCTTAAATATGATAATGTATGCAAAAGGCCTGCCCTAGTATCCAGTACCTAGAAAGTAACATGACCAAAATAAATAGGTCTAGTTGGTGGTTGAGTCAGGATTAGCCTCACAACTTATACTTCAGTACTATCTCTGCCATAGTGATCTAATTGGAAGAACAAATCCAAGTTAGCTAATGAGTGTGTCTTGCTGTAGGTTCCCTAAAACGGCCTCCAAGACAAACTCAGAATGTCCCTTAGAACAATTAACATGGCAGAAAAAAGAGCACGCCGAAGCAAAGCTGCAAGCATGAACCACTGTACCTCTGATACCCGTCTAAAGATACACAGGAAATGTGCTTAGAAATTATAACACAGGGGAGAAGTAAACAGAAGTCACTCTCAGTTGAAGCTATTAAGATATTTGTAACTACCTTACTTTAAAGGTTACTGTTCTAATAATAGTTATGAAACTGTCCTGGCTGTGGGTGGGGGGGCGGGGTTGGGGGTGGGAGTGCAGGGATGTAGGGGTCTTCCGCACATTGCATCAGGGGAGGTAGCAGCCCCTCACCCAGGTGTGATGGCTGGGAGCCCCAACTAGGACTGTATCCCTAGAGTATCCATGTTATCTGGCTTCAGTGATGGCATCCCTGAAAATGAAATGTGTATCTGAAATGTGTTTTCTGTTAAGATGTATCAAAAATGTAAGTTTCCCTGAATTTTAAAATTGACTTGTTAAGAAAAATGAATGACTTAATTTTTTTACTTTGTTCACATCTAATCTAGTTAAGTTTTTTTTTTTTTCTGCAGTGTAAGCCATGAGTTATGTTTAAAAATCAGAAACAAGAGATTCTGATTATTTGAAATGACTAAACACTAGGTGGGCTCCTTAAGGAAGTTATGGTATTCCTTTGAAAAGTCCTTAAAGACAGGCCTGATTTTTATGTGTTTGGGATGGTTCCAGTGCATCTGAAATAAATTACAACTGAAAATATTCATGAATCACACATAGTAGGTAAGTATTATTTTGTGAAAAGTTTAGTATATTTTATATGTTTATAGTTCTTGATGTAAAATGTATCTCTCTTCGTGGGTAGCAGCAAAGTAACCCTGAAATCCAGTGGTCTAGATCAGTGCTCTCCAAAATTTTGGTGAAGAATTCCTACTAGTAAAAATAAAAAATTGATTCTGAATACCAATATTGATTCAATGTAAATACTGTTCCTATTTTAAATACATTTAAATATGCAGAAAACAAAACATAGAAAAACAAAAAAAAATTAAAGGCGGATATAAAAAGTAAATCAAAACAGACACTATAAAGTTTTCTTCTGTACCCCAATGAATCATAGTCTGGAGTGCTCTTCTTTCAGTGTACCTCCCAATTCTATCAGAATACTGTGACCCCAATTTCAGACTACATATTTGTTTAATATTACACTTGATTATAGTCCACAAGCACAATGAGTTTTACTCATTACTCATCTACAGCCTATTTAGAATACAAAATTTTCTGGAAAGGACTAAGAAGTTATACTAAAAACCCAGTTAAAGCAGCCTACCAATGCTGTTAGTAAGAAAAGGAAGATAATACAGAATGGTAGCCTCAGTAATGCAGCTATTTATACTCCCATATCTACCACTTTCTGGAAAAGACTACTTTGGAAAATCTGGTTTTGAGAAATAAATTTAATATAAGAATTTTATAAAGAGCTATCAATAGGAGAGGATCCAAGATGGTAGAATAGGAACTGCTCCGGAGTGCAGTTCCCAGCAAGAACAGCGCAGAGGGTGAGTGCCCACCGCATTTACAAACAAATTTTCACTGCCCACAGACCAGGAGATTCCTGGGCTGAAAAGCGCCATGTATTTTCAGCATGGCAGTGCAGCCGGTGCCAGCTTGGCGCACAGAAACTCACACAAATCTGGGCGGCTGTTTCAGCTGGTGCCTGGAATGCCTGGGAGACAGAGCCACCCATTCAACTGAAAGGGAGGGGGCAGAGACAGGGATCCAGGCGATCTGGCTTGGCGGGTACCACCCCCACAAAACAAGCAATCTGAAATGCTCTGGATTGAGTGTTTCCCAGCAAGCGCAGCTGGACCCAGGACGGTCCAGCTCAGTGCGGGGAAGGCCGACCACCACTACCCAGGCAGTTCACACAGCAGCTGGGCAGAGCCTGCAGCAGCTCAGCAACGTCTCTGCTGGCAGATTGTGACTGGACTATTCCATGCAGGGCAGGGCAGGGCAGGGCATCTATGAAAAAAGGCAGCAACACAACAGGAACTTATAAATAAAGCCCCACCTTCCCAGGACAGAGCACCTGGGAAAAAAAGGCAGTTATGAGTTCCACTGTAGCGGACTTAAAAGTACCTGCCCAGCATCTCTGCATGGAACCACAGAGCTCCCAGCACAGCACTTGAGCTCCTATAAGGGACAGACTGTCTCCTCAAGGAGCTCCCTGACTCCCGTATACCCAAAGAGACATCACATAAAGAAGAGCTCAGGCTGACATCTGGCAGGTACCCTTCTGGGACAAAGATAACAGAAGAAACTGGCAGCAACCCTTACTGTTCTGCAGCCCCTGTGGGTGATCCCCAGACAAGCAGGGTCTAGAGTGGACCTACAGCAGCCCTGCAGCAGAGGGGTCTGACTGTTAGAAGGAAAACTAAGAAACAGAAAGAAATAACTTCATCATCAACAAAAAGGACATCCACTCAGAGACCCCATCTGAAAGTCACCAACTACAAAGACCACAGGTAGATAAAGCCACTAAGACAGGAAGAAACCAGCGCAAAAAGGATGAAAACACCAAAAACCAGAATGCCTCTCCTCCTACAAAGGATCACGACTCCTCACGAGCTAGGGATCAAAGATGGATGTAGAATGAATCTGATGAATTGACAGAAACAGGCTTCAGAAGGTGGGTAATAACAAACTTCTCAGAGCTAAAAGAACATGTGCTAACCCAGTGCAAAGAAACTAAGAACCTAGAAAAAAGGTTACATGAGATGCTAACTAGAATAAACAGCTTGGAGAAGAATATAAACGACTTGGTGGAGCTGAAAAACACAGCATGAGAACTTCGTGAAGCATACACACGTTTCAATAGCCGAATCAACCAAGAAGAAGAAAGGATATCAGAGATTGAAGATCAACTTAATGAAACAAAATGAGAGGCAAGAATAGAGAAAAAAGGGTGAAAAGAAATGAACAAAGCCTCCAAGAAATATGAGATGTGAAAAGACCTACTCTACATTTGGTAGGTGTACCTGAATGTGACGGAGAGAATGAATCCAAGGTGGAAAACACTATTTGGGATATTATCCAGGAGAACTTCCCCAACCTAACAAGCCAGGCCACCATTCAAGTCCAGGAAATATAAAAAACACCACAAAGATATTCCTCAAGAAGAACAACCCCAAGGTACATAATCATCAGATTCACCAGCGTTGAAATGAAGGAAAAAATGCTAAGGGCAGCCAGAGAGAAAGGTTGGGTTACCCACAAAGGGAAGCCCATCAGACTCACAGCAGATCTCTCAGCAGAAACCCTACAAGCCAGCAGAGAGTGGGGGCCAATATTCAACATTCTTAAAGAAAGGAACGTTTAACCTAGAATTTAATATCCAGCCAAACTAAGCTTCATAAGCACAGGAGAAAGAAAATCCTTCACAGACAAGCAACTGCTGAGAGATTTCATCACAACCAGCCTGTCTTACAAGAGCTCCTGAAAGAAGCACTAAATGTAGAAAGGAACAACCAGTACCAGCCACTCCAAAAGCATACCAAATGGTAAAGACCATCGACACAATGAAAAAAATGCATCAACTAACAAACAAAACGTTCAGCTAGCATCAAAATGCCAGGATCAAATTCACACATAACAATATTAACCCTGAATGTAAGTGGGCTAAATGCTCCACTCAAAAGACAAAGGCTGGCAAATTGGATAAAAAGTCAAAAACTGTTGGTGTGCTCTATCCAGGAAACCCATCTCATGTGCAAGGACACACATAGGCTCAAAATAAAGGGATGGAGGAAGATTTATCAAGCAAATGGAGAGCAAAAAAAAGGAGGAGTTACAATCCTAGTCTCTAATAAAATAGACTTTAAGCCAACAAAGATCAAAAGAGACAAAGAACGGCATTACATAAAGGTAAAAGGATCAATGCATCAAGAAGAGCAAACGATCCTAAATATATACGTACCCAATACAGGAGCACCCAGGTACATAAAACAAGTTCTTAACGACCTACAAAGAGACTTAGACTACCACACAATAATAGTGGGAGATTTTAACCCTCCACTGTCAATATCAGACAGATCAATGAGACAGAAAATTAACAAGGATATCCAGGACTTGAACTCGGATCTGGACCAAGAGGACCTAATAGACATCTACAGAAATCTCCACCCCAAATCCACAGAATATACATTCTACTCAGCATTACATTGCACCTTTTCTAAAACTAATCACATATTGGAAGTAAATCACTCCTCAGCAAATGCAAAAGAATGGAAATCATAACAAACAGTCTCTCAGGCCGCAGGGCAATGAAATTAGAACTCAGAATTCAAACACTAACTCAGAAGAGCACAGCTTCATGGAAACTGAACAACTGGCTCCTGAATGGCCACTGGATAAACAATGAAATGAAGGCAGAAATAAAGAAGTTCTTTGAAACCAACGAGAACGAAGACACAACATACCAGAATCTCTGGGACACATTTAAAGCCGTGTCCAGAGGGAAATTTATAGCAATAAATACCCACATGAGAAGCAAAGATCTAAAATCGACACCCTATCATCAAAATTGAAAGAGCTATAGGAGCAAGATCAAAAAACTCAAAAGCTAGCAGAAGACAAGAAATAACTAAGATCAGAGCAGAACTGAAGGAGATAGAGACACAAAAAAACCCTTAAAAAATCAATAAATCCAGGAGCTGTTTTTTTTTAAAAGATCAACAAAATAGACCACTAGCCAGATTAATAAAAAAGAAGAGAGAGAAGAATCAAATAGATGCCATAAAAAGCAATAAAGGGGATACCACCACTGATTGATTCCACAGATATACAAACTACAATCAGAGATTACTACAAACAAGTCTATGCACATAAATGAGTAAACATGGAAGAAATGGATAAATTCCTGGACACTTGTACCCTCCTAAGCCTAAACCAGGAAGAAGTTGAAACCTTGAATAAACCAATAACAAGGGCTGAAGTTGAGGCAGCAATTAATAGCTTATCAAACAAAAAATGCCCAGGTCCAGATGGGTTCACAGCTGAATTCTATAAGACGTACAAAGAGGAGCTGGTACCACTCCTTCTGAAACTATTCCAAACAACCCAAAAAGATGGAATCCTTCTCAAATCATTTTATGAGACTAACATCATCCTGACACCAAAGCCCGGCAGAGACTCAATAAAAAAAGAAAACTTCAGGCCAATATCCATGAGGAACATAGATGCAACAATCCTGAATAAAATACTGGCAAACTGATCGCAACAGCACATCAAAAAGCTTATCCATCATGATTAAGTAGGCTTCATTCCAGGGATGCAAGTCTGGTTGAACATAAGCAAGTCTATAATGTAATCCACCACATAAACAGAACCAAAGACAAAACCTACATGATTATCTCAATAGATGCAGAGAAAGCCTTCTACAAAATTCAACAGCCTTTATGCTAAAGACTCTCAATAAACTAGGTATCAATGGAACGTATCTCAAAACAATAAGAGCTATTTATGACAAACCTACAGCCAATAACATACTGAATGGGCAAAAACTGGAAGCATTCCCTCTGAAATCCGGCACTAGACAAGGATGCCCTCTCTCACCACTCCTATTCAATATAGTATTGGAATTTCCAGCCAGAGCAATCAGGCAAGAAAAAGAAATAAAGCGTATTTAATTAGGAAAAGAGGAAGCCAAATTGTCTCTATTTGCAGGTGACATGATTGTATATTTAGAAGACCCCATCATCTCAGCCCAAAATCTCCTTAAACTGATAAGCAACTTCAGCAAAGTCTCAGGATACAATATAAATGTGCAGAAATCACAAGCATTTTTATACACCAACAACAGACTAACAGACAGCCAAATCATGAGCAAACTCCCATTCACAATTGCTACAAAGAGAATAAAATACCTAGGAATACAACTAACAAAGGATGTAAAGGACCTCTTCAAGGAGAACTACAAACCACTGTTCAAGGAAATAAGAGAGGACACAAACAGATGGAAAAACAATCCATGCTCATGGTTAGGAAGAATCAATATTGTGAAAATGGCCATACTGCCCTAAGTAATATATATATTCAGTGCTATCTCCATCAAGCTACCTACGACCCTATTCACAGAACTGGAAAAAAACACCTTCAACTTTATATGGAACTAAAAGAGAGCCCGCATAGCCAAGACAATCCTAAGCAAAAAGAACAAAGCTGGAGGTATCATGCTACCTGACTTCAAACTATTCTACAAGGCTACAGTAATCAAAACAGCATGATACTGGTACCAATACAGAGATATAGACCAATGGAGCAGAACAGAGGCCCTGGAGGCAAAGCCACACATCTACAACCAGCTGATCTTTGACAAACCTGACAGAAACAAGCAATGGGGAAAGGATTCCCTGTTTAATCAATGGTGTTGGGAAAACTGGCTAGTCATGTGCAGAAAGCAGAAACTGGACCCCTTCCTGACACCTTACACTAAAATTAACTCCAGATGGATTAAAGACTTAAACATAAGATCTAACACCATAAAAACCGTAGAAGAAAACCTAGGCAAAACCATTCAGGATATAGGCATAGACAAGGACTTCATGACTAAAACACCAAAGGCATTGGCAACAAAAGCCAAAATGGACAAATGGGATCTAATTAAACTCCAGAGCTTCTGTACAGCAAAAGAAACAATCATTGGAGTGAACCAGCAACCAACAGAATGGAAAAAAATTTTGCAATCTACCCATCTGACAAAGGGCTAATATGAAGAATCTACAAATAAGTAAAACAGATTTACAGGAAAAAAACAACCCCATCCAAAAGTGGGTGAAGGATATGAACACACGCTTCTCAAAAGAAGACATGTATGAAGCCAACATACATGAAAAAATGGTCATCATCACTGACTATTAGAGAAATGCAAATCAAAGCCACATTGAGATACCATCTCATGCCAGTTAGAATGGCGATCATTAAAAATCTGGAGACAAGAGATAGATGCTGGAGAGGATGTGGAGAAATAGGAACACTTTTACACTGTTGGTGGGAGTGCAAACTAGTTTAACGATTGTGGATGACAGTGTGGTGCTTCCTCAAGGACCTAGAAATAGAAATTCCATTTGACCCAGCAATCCCATAACTGGGTATATACCCAAAATATTATAAATCTATTATAAAGACACATGCACATGTATGTTCATAGCGGCACTGTTTACAATAGGAAAGACCTGGAACCAACCAAAATGCCCATCGACAACAGACTGGACAAGGAAAATGTGGCACATATACACCATGGAATACTATGCAGCCATAAAAAATGATGAGTTTGTGTCCTTTGTAGGGACATGGATGAATCTGGAAACCATCATTCTCAGCAAACTGACACAAGAACAGAAAATCAAACACCTCATGTTCTCACTCACAGGTGGGTGATGAACAATGAGAACACCTGGACACAGGGAGGGGAGCATCAAACACTGGGGTCTGTTGGGGGGGACAAGGGAGGGGCAGCGCAGGGGGGGAGGGGAGGTCGGAGAGGGATAATATGGGGAGAAATGCCAGATGTAGGTGACGGTGGGATGGAAGTAGCAAACCACATTGCCATGTGTGTACCTATGCAACAATCCTGCATGTTCTGCACAAGTACCCCAGAACCTAAAGTGCAATTTAAAAAAAAGAATTATCAGTAACTTTCCAAGTTGTTTGTTTTTACAAGCACATATTTATGGAACAGTTTACACTTCTGATAATCTTAATGCCTGATTCAAAGGAATTATTCATATATCAAAGTAGGAATGTAGAAAATGTCAAAAAGAAAGTAAGATTTTTACTTTTCAGCTATAAAACTTAAACCTACATTGCAGCTTCACACTTCCCACCTGAGCCACACATTCTGAAACTGGTGTATAGGATTGGTGGTGACTGGGAAGCCGTCATACCTACTGTGTACCAGTTACTGTGCCAGTCACTTTTGTATACCATCTGATTTAATGAGCTCTTAGTTCAGAATTCTTTTCACTTGAAAATGAGGAAATCAGCTCAACGTCCAGTTGAGTGGGCTGATCACTGAACTGGCACCATCTGACTACAGGGTCCGCACTTTGCCCAAGGTTCCTGAAGCATGAACGTAACCCAGGCTACCACTTGGAAGCTGAGCTCCCGGTACCACCAGGGGAATATCTTTTTGACAGAGACTGCCAGGTGTCTGCCTAAATTCCTCTTTTCTCTGTTTCCTAGGCCTCTACTCAGGCGACATTACTGAGGCTCCCTCAAAGGTATGTATGGCCAAATGAGGGAGGCCTAGCTTAAGGATCTTAGCAGTGTGGGCAATTTCTGGGCCGGGATCATATGAAAGATGCATGCCTTGCTTATAATTTCCTTTCCCTCTGCCAGCTGGATCCTGGATGTGGGGACTGAGCTTGACCATGGAGATATGGACAAGGCCCAGTGGGCTAATGAAGGCAAAAGATGCAAATACCCCTCAGAAAATAACAACCACCCCCTAAAACGCCACCCCTCAGAAAATAACAACCACCCCCTAAAACGCCACCCCCGGCAAGAATTACGCTGCAGCTGTGTAGGAGCCACTTGTTACATTTTTGGCTTGACTGTTACAGCAGTTTAGTCTACCATAACCAGAACAAACTTTTTAGAGGCCTCAGATCCTGAGGATCCGTCCTGGGAGAGCCAAGGACTGAGACATGAGTGCAAATGCCGTCCCAGCCACCTCCACCAGCAAGAAGATGACCGAAACGTCACATTTACAAAGCACAGGAAAGTTAGGAGGATCCGTCCTGAAGTGCTGGCTAGTGAGTCTAGATTTTAGAATCAAAGAATTGACAGAAAGAGCCCTGTATGTTTTCCGGACACTGTGTTGAAGCTTGGGAAACCAGCCCTCACAGAGCTGGGGGAGGGCTTCTGGGAAGGCTACAGGACAAGGTGTCTTGGGAGCATCCGGTAGTTTAACGACGTGGAGCAGAACTTATGTACAGAGGGTTCATGTTCAATAGGCCTTTTCTGAATTTGGGGGTGCCAAGTATTTAAAAACTATTTCAGAATCGAGAAGGTGGTTGTTACAGGATGAAATGTATCCCCCCAACTCTATTTGGCAATAGAGCCTTTATTTATTTTTATTTTGTGAGACAGAGTTTTGCTCTTGTGCAGGCTGGAGTGCAATGGCACAATCTGAGCTCACTGCAACCTCTGCCTCCCAGGTTCAAGTGATTCTCCTGCCTCAATCTCCTGAGTAGCTGGGATTATAGGCACCCCTACCACGCCCGACTAATTTTTGTAATTTTAGTAGAGACGGGGTTTCACCATGTTGGTCGGGCTGGTCTTGAACTCCTGACCTCAGGCGATCCACCTGCCTCGGTCTCCCAAAGTGCTGGGATTTTAGGCGTGAGCAACCACACCAGGCTAGCAATAGGGCCACTAAAGAGGTAACGTGAGGCCATTAATGTAGGTCTTAACCCAATCTGACTGGTGTCCTCAGAAAACAAGGAATTGAGGACAGCGGGAAGATAGACCACAGGAAGACACAGGGAAGATGACATCTACCAGCAAAGGAGAGAGGCTTCAGGAGAAACCAACCCTGCTGACCCCTTGATTTCTGACTTCCAGCCTCCAGAGCTGTGGGAACATACACTCCTGTTAGCTACCCAGGCTGTGGTATTTTGTCATGGCTACCTGGGTAAACTGAGACAGTGGTCAATTACAAGAGCACTGCTGTGCTTGAGCCAGAAGAAAGAGCTGTCACAGGCAGCAGCTTGGGGAGGGGTTAGGAATGATGCCAGGGAAGTAAGTAAGATCACTTCTTTGAATGCTGTTCTTATTCCTCCTTCCTGCTGTTTCTCCACTGCCTTTCATAGCGTTTCCCTCCATATAAGTATATAATTCCCATGCTTGTGATTTCTAGTAAAGGCTCAAAAAGCAGAAAATACAAGAAATATAATTTTTCCAAACACCTCAGTAGAATTAGTGAAGGAACCTGTGAGATCACCTGGAGGGCATTCAGGCCTTACTGGAAATAAACAAGACAATTACTTGGTTTGGGTATTCGATATTTATGTTCATCTTGACATTAGAATATTAAACCACTCCTCCTCTTGCTAACTTGGTATGCAGTTAAAACATTAAATTCTCTCAGTGTCCTGCTTTGGAGCCAAACGGTATAAACCCTCATAAATATGTAAATCAACCCCTCTAAGCACATTATTAATTATTTCGAAGATAGCTGGAGGTCACCAGCTCATAGCAATTTCTATGCATGAAGTCTCATTAACACCAGACACCGCACAGGGAGGGAGAATAAAGTTTTATCACAGTTACCGTGTGTGTGTGTGTGTGTGTGTGTGCGCGCGCACGTGCGCGCACGTGCGCGTGTGTGTGTCTAAGTGGCCAAAGTAACACACAGTACTGAATATGGCAACACCAGGCTCTGAATAGATGCCTGCTGCGGGTGATGATGATGGTGGCAGTGATGAAGGAACCGAATCTACAGCTAGTACTTTTTTTTTGACCTGTCTAAACCAGGGAGAATATATTTAAAATCCAAAGAGATTCAGCCTCAAATACACTTAAAGTTTTTCAGCACCCACATGGCCTTGCTTTCTTCTGGAATAAAGTTCTGACTAGCTGCAAAAATCTGTATCTCAGGAAGATCTAGCACACATCTCATTCCTGTGACCCCGCAGAGATCACAGACCGTGTTGCTCCCTGTGTCTCTAACACTGCGCACGGCCGAGCGGCTCTTTGGCTGCTGTAGGTCAGCTTCATTTAGGTGATTCTCAGCAATCGGCACGTTCTGACATTGGCCGTGGGGGTCGCTGAGGTGGAACCACCCAGAGCACCAAATGTGAAGCAGTTGATGGCGGTAGATACAACACTGACAAATAAAGGAGGGTATTTAACGCAGTGAGCTCTGCTTTTTAAAATTCATCAAACAAATACAAGACTCCCTCTCACCAAAGCACAATAAAATGATCTTGTCATCCAAGCATTTCTTCTTGGTCACTATTACGGTTGCTTTTAAATCTCTGATTGTAAGCTCTATCTGATGAAAAAGATGATAAACTACTTTCACACCCAATAACACACATCCCTCAACCCAATGAGGAAGACAGCCATTATCTAGTGTGATTAACAAAATACATATATATAACAAAAATAAGATTGAAAAATCCTCGAACTTTGGAATAATTTGCACATGTATTCAGAGGTTCAGGACTAGGAGTATTACTGGAATTCAGACGGTTCTGGAGAAGAAAATTTGGCAAAATCTTTCAAGCACTAGTTTGACAGTGAAAAGCAGGCAAATGCTTGATTATTTAGGGATCCATATATAGATGGTAAAGCTGTAAAGAAAAGCAGATAGTGATTAAGATCAGATAGTAGTTACATCTAGACAGGCCGAGGAGGCGGCCACGGAGGGGGTCACACAGAGGCTTCTGGGCTGCGGGTTCACACCCTCTGATCCAGGTGGTGGTTACTGAGCTTTACTATAACTATGAAAATCTATACTATACAAGTGCTGTAAGTGCTCTTGCATATGCATACTATGGCTCATACAAGACTCAAGAATACATCGAACCATTTAAAATGATATATCTAAAGGTCAATTAGTATTTTATTGACTACTGTTAGAAGCCCCCCAGCCTCAGGAGGTGCCCACTCTAATGATAATGCAGAATGCATACGTTCAAAAATTGCACCAATTGCTGATGAGGGGGCGAAAGGAATTCAGGTTGTTCTGTCTATTTATCTATGTATCTTTTATCTGTTGATCAACCCATCCATCTCTTCATCTCTACATCTACCTATCTACACACACATACCACACACAAACACACACTAAAAAGAAGAAATCCTACAGACAGCTGTTTTGAGCCACTTTTGCAGCTATCTTAAGCACCGACGGACATCTTTCTACATCTCTTTGAATAAGTAATAAATTTATACTTAAAAACTGTTTGCGTTTGCCCTCATAAAACAAAGGTAGAATGTGCTTTTTAAGAGTTTTTGGCAGAAATGGATGGAAAAAAATTTTTTTATTTTCTCTGTTAGCAATTCAGAACATTCCCACCTTATTTCTGTTTTCTCAAATGTTATTTTATCTTTAAACACTTAAAAAGATGCAAAAAAAAAAAAAAAAAAAAGAAGAAGTGAGTTTGGAGAGTAGAAATTCAAGGAAAGTAAGAACCAGGGGCAAAGTTCGCTTGGCGTTCCTCCCAGAGGAAGCCAGCGGTGCTGCTGGTGCTGTTTCAAATGGGAATCACGCCATCTGTAATCCACTAAAGACACACGCATGTAGCAAGCAAACGTGAAATTCTGTTGTCTTCTCTCAAGTAGAATTCTATAAAGGCAGCATTTCCAAGGCCAAACAGATGACGGAACAGTCAGTGCCTTGTTGATGCAGCTAGACCGAGCTCTGCAACACCATCAATTTTGTCCTATAGCTCTTTTTCTGGTCCTTGTCCATGTACCTGTCACTCCTTATAATGAAGTCAGTTGATTGAGTGTTGTTCTTCTTGCAAGCAGAGAGGGTAAAGCTCAGAAGCCATTCAATAAATTTTACGTATCACCCTCGTCTCCACCAGTGTGAGACACTGCCATGCGTTGAGAACCCGTTTGCTTTTTATCCTTGGCACAGGGCCAGGCCATGTTTCCTACCCCATCCCTTCTACTTCCTGAACACATACACATACGGCATGGCTAGGCAGAGCCGTGTGGCTGAGTTCTGGCACAAGGAACATGGAAAGAAGTGACATGTTCCATTTAAAGGCCTGGGATCAAAACCTGAATCTCCAGTGTGGTGTACTGCTAGCTCTTCCTCTGCCACCTGGCCCCATCAACAGGATCCAGCCAAGACACAGTGTCTACTGCGGGTGACAGAACCATGGGATGGCAGGAGTCAGGGCCTGGGTCACTGAATGATGGAGTGGAGCAGGGGACCCTCAGCCAACCCACAACGGACCATGACATGAGAGGAGATCAACCCTGACCTTGTTCAGCCACCGCAATTCCAGTGTTGCTTTGGTTACAGAAGTTAGACCATTACCCTGACTTTACACTGCCTCATGCATCCATTCAGAGGAAAACTGTCGAAATTGCTAAATCATTCCCCAAAAGAAAACAGGAAGGAGTTTAAACTCAGGAACTTAGGAAGTTTGATTTAATTTCAATTAATTTGGAGGCAGAAAGAACTTCGACCTTGGACAGCAAACACATCAGGAGTTAAGTTTCAGTGTGGCTTCAGTCCTGGTGCCACCATTTCACAGTGGCAACTGCAGTTATGCAAGGTCCAGGAGCTAGAAAGAGAATGGGCTGTGCATTCCAGAGAGGCAGGCAAACAGACAGACAGACACATGGAGACTGTGTGGGGACAGGCTTCTGGGTAGTTTGTTAATGTTTTAAAGCTTATAATACGGATTGCCAAATTGCTTTTTGGAAATATATGAATTTATATTCTTACGTCTTGTGAACATGTGTTCATCATTTTGTATTTTATGCTTTAAGTTAACAAATTTGTTTTCAAGACAGGTTCTCACTCAGTCACTGAGGCTGGAGCACAATGGCACGATCATGGCTTGCTGCAGCCTCAGCCTCCCAGACTCAAGCCATCCTCCCGCCTCAGCTTCCCAAGTAGCTAAGACTGCAGACGCACTCCAACACACTGACCTAATATTTTATTTTTTTGTAGAAAAGGGGTCTCCCTATATTGCACCAGGTTAGCTCAAATTTCTGGGTTTAAGTGATTCACATAGCCCTCCCAAAGTGCAGGATCACAGGCTTGAGCCACAGCACCCGACCTAAGTCAGCAATTCTTTGACAACTAATTACGTTGAATTTTTAATATATGTGTTGGCCATTTGCATATATTATTTGGTAACTCATCTTTTAATATATTTCCCTAGTTTTCCAACGTGTTTTAGGAATTACACTGACATGATTACTTGTATTTAGGAGAGCAATGTTCAAAGGCCAAAAAATAGTCCTTCGTATTAGATTTTGTTTCACTCCCTAAACAGGTGCCTGCAACCCAGGGTTCTTGACTCGCTAGGCATCAAGAGTATCTCTGTATCTAAAACAGATCAGACCCCTCTGTCTCATGCTGCACTATTACTGACAACAACCGAGACCCACAGCAAACTAAAGTTGGTGAGCTGACATAACAGATGAAAACTAGAATTACATGAAAAGTGACCTGGGAGCACAACAGCAAAACAAAACATAAAAGGCAAAAACAAGCAAATGTACTTGGATGGTACTAATGGTGAGGCCAGTGGCATGTCATAGGGAAGCTGGGAAGCTCCCCCCTCAGCCCCCTAGGACTACAGAAAATCTGCGCTGCCAGGGCTTACGAAGGACAAGTAGTAAGTGCACTTTGCATAGTACCCATCATATAGAGTCTACAGCAGCACTCTCAACAAATCAGCCTAAATACATGAAGCTCCACCAAGTTGTGTGTGTGCTACTCAGTGTTAAAGGGAGATGCAGAGGGTGCTTTGTCGTTTCAAAATAATCCCGAGCACAGACTGCTAGTAAAAGCCGGTATAGCAAAAAGACAGCAAACCTTTCGGGATAATTATAAAGTTTTTACCAAGGCCAATAGCTTCAGGTAAGAGTTTGTCAGAGGTTCTGGAAATGGGCTGTTTTGGCTACGTCTGTCAATCTTATTTGCAACTTCATCAAAATCTATTGAAAAATCCATGCTAGCTAGCAAGTCAAATCACTACAGATGAAATACAAATGGGCAGAGGGAGTATTTTTGCATTTACGAATGCTACAGACTCCCACAGAAAATACCTTGTTGCTTACAGAATGCTCACTCCTACAGTGGGTCTTAAATGTTTAAACTGGGGACTGTAACAAACACTTGTGCCTAACCTAAAAGGTTACCATTTAATTGGTCTGAGGCATGGCCTTGGCATTGCGATCTTTAAAAACTTCTATGTGACTAAAGAGCATATCTGGGGCTGAGGACCACGGTGTAGGGAAAAGCCCTGCTTATCTCTAGCAGTGTGCAGAGCAGCAGGGACACGGAGCTCTGGAGCCAACTGTATCTGGGTTGAACACTCAGCTTTCCTTGTCCTAACTCTGTGATCCTGATTGCTTAATCATATGGAGCCTTTACTTCTTCCTCTGTACAAATAAGAACAAATACGAAACAGTGCCAATAAATTAGAAATGTTCTTTTCTTGATCTTCTTCCCATAGGACTTTTAAAGGTATCATAGTTCAACTGCTAATGCAGGCTTGTGTATTCACACCGTGATTAGGAACACATGTTCTAGAGCCACAAATCTCAGGCTTTGTACAACAGCATTGTGCAATTTAACGAACTTCTATGAGGCTCCATTCCTTCATGTATAAAAATGAGAATAGTAATAACATCCATCCCAACAGGGCTTTGTGGATATTCAGTGGATATTTATGTGTAAGCACTAAGAGTGACACCATATTTATAGCAAGCCCTCACTAATCATTACTCATTTTTGAATCTTAGGGAAATAGAATTTCATATCCCACCCTTAGAAAATATAACACAATCTCTGGTAAAATAAAGAGTTCACACTAGGAGAGCAAAGTTTCTACTTGGAAGGTATTTTAAGCCAGTTTTAATTACTCATCATCATCATTTTGTCAATGAAAAAGACTGGTTCATTGTTGACTAGGCATACCTTGAAAAACGTGTATGTCCAAAACTGAGCTTTGAAGGTGTTTACTTAAGTTGTTTGAAAGAGATACAAAAAACTAGATTATGGAAACAAAAAAGAACATCTTATTACGTACATCTTGATAGTAAGAGGTATTAGATATTTATCTAGAAATGAATATATACAGATACTGTTAACAAGATATATGGTGGATGAGACCAGTGTAATTTGGAAAATAGCTTGCTAGCTCTACATATTCTCTTTCTCTCTCTCTCTTTATATATAGGCATATACGTGTGTGTGTGTGTGTGTGTGTGTGTGTGTGTGTGTGTGTGTATACATACATACATACAGGCACTAGATATGTATGTATGTATAACCTGTGTTCCTAATCACTGTGTAAATATATAAGCTTGCCCTAACAGTTAAACTATGACACCTTTTAAAGTTCTATAGGAAGAAAGTCAAGAAAATTATATTTCTAATTTACTGACATTATTTCATATTTAAACCAACTATGTGTGTATATATATATATATATATATATTCATTCACACACATACACATACACACACACATACAGACACATATATAAGAACTTATATGTTAAATATACATACATACATATATATATATTTTTTTTCAAAACCTTGAGATCAGTTTTCTGGGACTATTAACAGTAATTGGTTGATTTATGCACTGAGTTATAGGAAACAGCAACCTATAATTAAAGAAAGTCCAAATGCATATATCTCTGTAAATATACACATAGATGCAGACATATACATGAACACAGAATGAATATGTTTACAGGAGTACATGTTTAAATCACAACCAAAATACAAAAGCGAGTAGACATTGTGTGCTTACTGCCTTCAGCGTTTACCCAAAAGGTACTTCATAAGGCATTATTTTAATGTGTCCATATAAAATGATGCTATGGCATTATCCCCGTTCTACCTAAGATGAAACCTTGGCCTAGATTATATATATGGTTAAGATTCAGAGCCAGAATTTGAACCAGGTTTTTCTGAGGTGCTGTATATTACCCAGGATTTGTGCATAATAGTTCACTGGTTTAAGGGGGTAACATTAGGACTTATACAGGTATTATGGTAAATGTGAAAAGAACTGACCTCCACTAAGACTTAATGTACAGACTGATGTGAGTACCATCCCATGACCTAGCCTATGTATTGGCTGATCATACATCATGTATTGCAAAGGGGTGTCCCAAGGGAACAGGGAGTCCCACAGCCAGGCTTGTCAGTTACCTTTCAGCAGAAGGTCACCTGTGCTCGACTAAAAGAATAATGGATAACTTATCTCATTTTAATTAAATTAACTCTATTAAAACAGATAAGTGACTTAAAATAATCCTTCAAAGAAACCATTAATTAAAGATAGAACTAATAATCTAAACACGAGGAAAACGAGAAAAAGGCCGCACTGACCATGTGAGTACCTAAGTGAACATCAGTGTGATTATAAAACAGTCTCCGCGATATCAGCCAGCGAGAGTCGGGAGCCACTGCATTGAGCAAGACACTGAAAAACTAAGCAAGTAATAAACAAAATGAGTGTCTCTATTGAGCGAATATTAAAGAAAATCCAGTTTGTTCTTGACAAACTCTGTGACAACTGAACGTTTCTTTCTGCATAATGTAGGGAAACATTATATTTGGATATACAGTTTTTAAAAAGGTTGAAATAATACATGCTAAACAGTATTGGGACAAACCGAACCATATTTTCTTATGAGTGAGTACTTATGGAGATACATATTAAAACACTGTTGAAGACAGGAGAAATAGGGACGGAACTGAACCTGTGGAGGATTTACTACACAGCTGAATCACAGCACAGCTGCTTCTAGCTTGTCTCAGCGTCTGGTTACTTGCTCATATTTTAAAGAGCAAAACATACAAATATGTAACTTTTTGTACTTGTTGTTATTAAACATTAAAGAAAAGAGGGGAATATAAGCTCTCAATAGGAACTGGCATTTTAAAAAATAAAAGCAAATTTCTATGAGTATTATATTTAGGTAACCAGGGATGAAGTGGCCACATTCACAAAAAATATGTAAAAGGATTCCAAAGAAACTTTGCAAAACAACATCTTATAATCCATCCCATTCATCCTCTGCCTAACTCCCTATTAAAACCAAGAAGTTGAACCCAGGAGTGCATAAGATTCTGAGGATGGCACTGGCATATTGAATTTAATAATAAAAAGTCTAAAAGGTATTTAAAACACAATTAATATATAGTAGAATTCATATAATGCATTTTAACAAGATAGAGCTTGACCATGCAAAGCCTTTTTGCAAGGAGGTTGTTAGTTATCTCATGGCAAAGAACCAGCAAAACTGAAGTTAATTTACACACATTCTTTCCAAAGATACAAATGATCCAATTTTGCTAACTTTTTCTGTGGCTATAAGGGGCTGTCAACAGTGTGCTATGTAGAAAATATTTTTGAACAGAATATATTTACTTAACCTGTCCCTGAAAGATAAGGTGATGTTTTCAACATGACTGAGAAAAAGAAATGCAAGAGGATCTTAAACATTTGAAAAGATGCTCAACTTTGTTTAAAATTAAAAAGAAAAACACAGCCAACTACATAGAATACCATTTCTCAAATATATGATTAGAAACAAAGCAAAAGCCTTTCGGCTCCCCTGTTGGGGAGGAAGTGGAGGGCTGATCTCTGCACTTCGCAGTTGACACTGCTGGTGGGCATGGAAAGCCCACCACTACTGGGAGGGGAATTTGGAAACAGTAAAAGAAACATTTTCCCTTTGGTGCAGTAACCCCTCTTCTAGCGAGCAGATCTCAGTAATACTCTGACAACAATATGAAAACATGGGTGCACACAAATCTATTAGTTGTAGCAATATTAATAGTAAAAAATGAAAACTGGCCGGGCATGGTGGCTCACGCCTGTAATCCCAGTACTTTTGGAGGCTGAGGCGGGTGGATCACCTGAGGTCAGGAGTTCGAGACCAGCCTGGCCAACATGGTGAAACCTCGTCTTCACTAAAGATACGAAAATTAGCCAGGCATAGTGGCGCATGCCTGTAATTCCAGCTACTGGGGTTGGGAGGATAGGGGGCTAAGGCAGGAGGATGGCTTGAATCTGGGAGACGGGAGGCTGCAGTGAACTGAGATCGTGCCACTGCCTGACAGCCTGGGAAACACAGTGAAACTCCATCTCAAATAAAATAAAATAAAATAAAATAAAATAAAAATAAAAAATAAAAAACTTAGTGTTCACTAATAAGCAAAAAGTAAGGTATACCTACATAAAGAAATCCAATGATGCTATATATTTTCCAATGGAAGCAAATATCTAGATCAGACTAGGAAATGATCTTTAAAATATATGCTGTAGAGTGAAAAAAGCAAGATGAAGAAAAATGTGCATAATCTACTTCTTACTTAAGAAGGTAACGCATCTATATCATTATAGTTCATCATCTATATCATCTATAGTTTACCTATTTTGAAAATAGGTGATTGTTTTTAATAAAGGTTTACCTTTGGGAGAGAAAAGATATATTGAAGAGAATACAGATAAAGGATATACTTCTTTGAATATAGCATGTTTTGTAGCTTTAACTTTGGAATAATAGAAATATTTTACATATTATAAAAGCAAAATAAATTTAAAAGCAATGAAAGGGCAGGCGTGGTGGCTTATGTCTGTAATCCCAGCACTTTGGGAAGCCAAGGTGGGTGGATCACCTGAGGTCAGGAGTTCGAGACCAGCCTGGCTAACATGGCGAAATCCTGTCTCTACTAAAAATTCAAAAATTAGCAGGGTATGGGGGCATGTACCTGTAGTCCCAGCTACTTGGGAGGCAGAAGCAGGAGAGTCGCTTGAACCCAGAAGGATGAGGTTGCAGCGAGCTAAGATCGTATCACTGCACTCCAGCTTGGGTGACAGAGCAAGACTTTATTTCAACAACAAAATTAAAAAAATAAAAGCAACAAGAAATATGCATTCAATTGATGACATAACTATACATTAACTTATATGAGTTTTATATCCCTATAAGGATACATCCTAATGACAAACTGTAAAAATCTTAACATTGTTTTCAGTAATCATACTTGGGTGATGTGTTGATACTGTAATACTGATACTATTGTGGATGCATTCCAAAGTTAGGCAAATGAGTAGTTTTGCTGGTATCACTCAGTAACAGAATTTTGCTAAAAGTGAAAGAAACAACAGTTGTAACATTGGTGACTTTTCCATGAAAATCTGATAACACTGGATTTGAACTGAAAATGTTAGTATAACTAATATTACAGTGTTTGCTTAAAAAAATGTCTCCTAGCTTGATCAACTAGGCCTAGAAACAGTAATCATACAGTGACAATGAGCATCCAAGTACCAAGACTTCTCAATACTATTTCCTACTAAAGGGAGCCAGAGCTCCCGAGAAAAATGGCTGATTACAGGTTGTTGGGCAAGAATTACAAGAAAGGTATGGAACATCTTGTAACACTACAAACCCTGACTGATGGGTGCAGGAAGGTTCACTGTAGTATTTTTTCTTACTTTTATGTGTTTGAAATTGTCTAAAATAAAAAGACACACTTTAAAAGAAAATGAGTTCAAAATGAACTGATAACTAAGACAGAGTATGAAGAAAAGACTTGAAAATATATGTTTAGAAATGTTTCCATTGTTTGTGGCTTCGTGAAGGAAGAAGGTTTACCAAAACAAAATTGTTGCATTAAAAGCACTGCAGTTTTCCAATCTGTAAATAATCACTTTGCTGGATTTTGAATGCTTTTGTTTAAAATAAAGGCACAATAACTTTCAAAAACAGGTTTTCCTTAGAATACATTAACATATATTATGTGAATCTTAATTTTTAAAATTATTGCTTTATCGGTAGATACGCTTAAAAATGAGAATCATAATTTACAAAGTCAGCAAAGCAACTAGTTTATTCCATTTGGATTTTTAAATCATTTCAAGGTATATTTTTTAGCTATGATTGACATTAAAACTAAGTCTTGAAATAAACTGAACTTAAAACTTCACCGTTGAGTCAAGGTATCTCATAGTTTCAAATTAAGTTTTCAAGAATTAATGAAACGTATTTAATCACATTGCAGTCATTTGCATATAGAGAGAGGTGGTAACTTTACTTCATTCCAGGTACATAAATTACCTCAAAGTAGATCAATGTAAATATGAGAGGTAAGCTATTGGAAGAAAATATCGAAGTGAATCGTCATGATCTCAGGTATGGCAATGGAGCATTTTATTTGACACCAAAAGCATTAGCAACAACAACAACAACAAAAACAGATAAATTGGATTTCATCAAAAGTAGAAACTTTTGTTCATCAAAGGACATTATGAACAAAATAAAGAGACAACCTACAGAGTGGGCGAAATACATGCATTTCATATATCTGATGAGGATCCAGTATCCAGAATATATAAAGAACTCTTAGAACTCAACAACAAAAGCATGAACAACTCAATTTAAAAATGAGCAGAGAAAGGACTGGAACAGACATTCCTATAAAGAAGATCCATGACTACAAGCATATGAGAAGATAATTAACATCACAGCCATTAAAGAAGTGAAAATCAAATCCAGAACAAGACACCACTTCACACTTACTAGGGTGACCAGTTAGAAACAATAACAAGTGATGGCAAGGAGGTCGAGAAATAGAAACGCCTGGACGTTGCTACACTGCTGGTGACAATATTAAATGGTACAGCATCTGCCGAACACAGTGGGAAGTTCTCCTAAAGGTGAAACTTAGAATTCTGCTTCTCGGTATATATCCAAGATAAATGAAAGCAAATGTCCACACAGACACTTATATATGAATGTTTATAGCGGCATTATTCATAATAACCAAAAAGATGGAGACAACACAAATGCCCATCAGCAAGTGAACGGATACACAAATTGTGGGGTATCCACACAATGGAATATTATTCAGCCATAAAGAGGAAAGAAATATTGATACGTGCTACACCTTGAATAAACCTCAAGTACATTATGCTCAGTGAAATAAGGCAGACATGAAAGGTCATCTATTGTATGATTTCTTTTATGGGAAATATCTAGAATAGGCAAATTCATAGAGAAGAAAGTGATTGGTGGTGGCCGGGCTGGGACGGGGGTCAAGGGCAGTGATTACTTGGGTAGAGGTGTTTAAAAACAGTTCTGAAGCCAGACAGAGGTAGTGCTTGTGCAGCCTTGCAAATGCCCTAAATGCCACTGAGTTGTACACTTTAAAATGGTTAATTGGTTGTCACATGAATTTCACTTCGATAAAAATGTATATATATAATAAAAGTATAGTACAAGTAAAGGGTGCTTTTTCATGTTAAAAGATAAAATATTAAATAGTTCAGGTTTATCTCATTCTTCTTTGTTTTTCATATATGCTATTTTATGTATATTGGGTATGTGTTCAACATTTTGGGCGATAGAGAAATATAATTTAAAAATTAGGTTATACTGGTTTAGTTCCAGGGTAAAAATCTAGAACATGGAGCATGACTCTGACCCACAGAAAAACTTAGTATACCTTGGCTGAATAATATTTTCAAACTTATTTTCAATGCCTTTATGCAAGGTACGCATTTTCCAGTTCAACGTAATTCCTTCATTCCCCAGAATTTTATATCTTTTGTGATCCAAACATTACTGTTTCATACCCAGCAATGATCAAATTTAAATTTTCAACTCCTCTGCTAGGGTTTACATGTATCTAAGACCGTTTTACAACAGCCCTTCTTCTGTTCATTAGCATTAGAGATGAAGAGAAAACATGCTAGACTTACCCACACAAGGCAGGGAGTAGCCCAGTTGAGGGTCGTGAACAAACTGCCGATCGTTGAGTCTTGTCACACAGTATAAGTGGAAACAGTCTAAGCAAATCACGTGGCGGGAGTTGCACTGGAAAACCAGGACGGGGCTCCTGCAGAGAGAAAGGAAGATGTTTCCTCTAGTACCTGCCAGTGTGGAAAGGCGGCACGTGCTTTAGAACAATTTCTGTAATCCTATAGGGTTGCGTAGAGTGCGCTCTGTGCAAAGACTGGAGCTGCTAAGCACTGAGCTCATATATACCGGCACTATATTTTAAAAATTGGAAGCGCTCAATGAACTACTTAGAACACTGATTCTCCTAATTTTATATATTTTTATGTTAACACATTTTTCAACGTTTTTATTAAACCTGAGCTAAAACATAATCTCTTTCTGGAAGTCTTCCCTGACTCAGAATTTCCAAATAACCTATCAAATCCACCTGTATAGATTTCTTTCTTTTTTTTTTTTTTTTTTGTTTTGTCTTTTTGTTTTTTTTCTTTTTGTGGAGAACAGGGTCTCACTATATTGCCCAGGCAGGTCTCAAACTCCTGGGCTCAAGCTATCCTCCCGCCTCTGCCTCCCTAAGAGCTGGGATTACAGGCGTGAGCCACAGCGCCCGGCATATAGATTTCTATTGATCTGTGATTACATCATAGTATTGATATCTTCTCCTCTCTTATAGACTGTGATCTCCTTGAAAGTAGATCCTATGTTTCTATTGATGTTCTAGGTATTCATCGTACTAGGCATTGTAAAGTTTTAAATGAATGTCTTAAAAACTTAGATCTTTAAAAATTTTTAAAGATTTTTTTCTACAAGGTATTTTGAGGAAATCCCAAAATTTAGGACTTGTATAGAGCGATTTATTAGTACTCTCATAACCATAATTTGAGAAAATTCAACAGTGGGATAACAGATTTTCAAAATTCTGTATCCCACTTATTTTAAAGCAATGTATAATACAAAATAAAATAAAGTTGCCTGATAATTTAATTATAATTATAGTATAATAATGGAATCTGAATTTTCCCACAATCAAAAGAAAAATTACTATTGCATCAAACTAAAAATGTTAAACATTCTCTCACATTTTACTGGCAAATATAAAAGTAGAATTTAGGAATAAAAGGTTACCCCACAGGGATTCTTCTGCTGCAAGATTTTGTCTATTGTGCAATCTTGAAACCATCCAAATACTCAGTTTCTCAAATTATGATTACAGTATTACTAATAAATCAATATATACAAGTCCTAAATTTTTTGATTCCCTTAAAATACTTTGTAAAAAAAAAATCTTAAAAACCATGTACTTTTTACTGGAAAATGAACCACACAAGTTTATGTTAAACAGGAGACAAGCAGAATATATTAATTTGAAATTGGCCCAAAGGCAATTTTAATAGAAAGTTATTGGAGTCTATTTAGATAAGCCTATTTCCCATGTAATTATAACAGAATACAAATAAGCATGTTTATTTTATACCCAGTCCTTAACAGATATAAGAGCTCTTCAAAAGCCCCATTTCCAGAAAATTAGTATTATAAAAGATAATTTCTTAACACCTGAAAGATTTTCAAAATTCTGTTATCCCACTTATTTCAAAGCAATATGTAATATAAAACAAAGAAAATAAAATTCCTTGGTATTTTAATGCCGTGGATCTGTAAGTCATCAGTCAGCTTAATCTGAGCAAGAGTGCACCTGAATGTGATTAGGTATGCCTTTTCCTTTCCCCTCTCGGGACCGATTCAAGTCCTTCCCGGGTCTTCATTCCTATTTCCTGAATCTTAGTTAAGTAGGCACTATCTGTCCTTGGAACTTGCAACTTTTCCCTTTCTAACAAAGTTGCCCTTAAAGATAATAAAACATAATGCTTTCCTATTTCTTTCCAAAGAGTCATTCACACACACATGCTCAAGTACACACATACTTTTTTCGCTTTGTGACCCTATAAAGTTGCTGTATTTTACCTTTTTCTCTCACAGCTATTACGGGAAAAATATTCTCCATCTTGCTTTCAGCAACATGGTAGACTAAAACCTTTACAGACCTCCCAATCTGCTACTAATGCAGAGAGAAAATATTAGGACATTTATGAAAATGTGCCTGTATATAACAGAGTTAAAAAGAAAGCTTAGAAATGATCCTGTAGAGGAGATATAAAGAAAACTTATAGAGCCTAAATGGTCAGCCTACGAACTCCTGCCACAGTGGCCCACAAAGTCATGGGGTACACAGGATACGGGCATCGGTGTAGCTTCTGCATTCTTTGCCATTCTTGCTAGAAAGAGTTCCCTCTCACATGGGTGGACAAAAGCATATTTCTATGGTTTTCCCTTCCACTTTACTATAATCCAGCATGATTTAGACCACACATGGAACATCAAATGTCCTACTCTATTAATGACATCCTGCTATTTGGAAAAGATTAACAAAAAACAAGTACTACATTGGTGGCCATGGCGTGAAAGCAACCCTGTGTAGCTACAGGAGCCATTACATTCGGGAAAGTTTAGAGGCCCAAGCCTTGGGGCTTAGACTTGGATACCTTCCGAAACGTGTCCACCTTCCAAAATAAATAGTCCATCTTACCCATCATACAACTGGGAATGAAGCACAGAGAACTGCAGACGCAGTGGGTCCAGAGCTCTAGTTCTCACAGAGTGAAGTGCACCTTCCTAGGGACACAAGAGGAGTCCTACTGAAAACTAAGCTACAGCTGTAACAGGCCACCTCAATCTCCTTGAACTAAGAATGTCTACGGCATGGTTGACATTGGAAGTGAAGACAGAGAGTCATGAGATTCCCTTGAAGAAACACTGCCCAGACACAGGTGTGGAATGCAACCTGGGAAGTGGGAATGTCATGTGTGTTTTTGCATGTCCTCTTCAGAAAAGAAAGACATTTACAAGTTACAGGGAGTCAAAAATGATAGATGAGTCATTCAGGAATTCTTTTTTTTTTTTTTTTTTTTTTTTTTTCTGAGATGGAGTCTCACTCTGTTGCCCAGGCTGGAGTGCAATGGTACGATCTTGGCTCACTGCAACCTCTGCCTCCTAGGTTCAAGAGATTCTCTGCCTCAGCTTCCCAGGTAGCTGGGATTACAGGCACCTGCCATGATGCCCAACTGATTTTCTGTATTTTTAGTAGACATGGGTTTCACCATCTTGGCCAGGCTGGTCTTGAACTCCTGGCCTCATGATCCACCCTGCCTCGGCCTCCCAAAGTGCTGACATTACAGGCGTGAGCCACCGCGCCCAACCAGGAATTCTTATTGTCTATTACTATCTACACACAGTCAACTTGGATATATACCTGCATACAGATATAAATAAATGGTAGATACATACATCAACGGATGAACGTATGTGCTGAGATATACAGATGAAGATATAGACATATATGCTATTTTATACACACACACACACACATACACACACAGATAATGTCATAAAGGTAGTATATATGTGCATTTCACATAGAATTATCAGTCAGCTGGAATTTTTGATACAGTTATGAGCTAAGATTGTTCATCTCTTATTAAGATATTCCTTGTAGTTTTGGGAAGCTAGGAGAGGAGTAAACATGACACCAATATAGAGGTTATTAATCACCTGAGAAAAGGAGTAAAAAATCATTTCATGGCTAGAAGGCCTACATCATTAACTTCGTAAGTGCTCAATCAACGATGCGGGGAAAGCTAGTGCTTATGGGCACCTACTTTGGGTTAGGTGGCTTGCTAGGAACCTCACAGACTTTCTTTCACTTATCCTCCTAAAGTAAACTGCCCTTCCTGTTCGTCCACCCTGTTCTCTCTGCACCTCCGTCCCCTCCAGCCGGGAAGGTCCTTGCGTAGCCTAGGATTCTGCTAGTTCCTGTGCACCCAGGTGCGTGCTCTTTGCCATCTGTTCCCATGGTAATTAATACTCACCTACAGATTCAAATCCAAATCCCAAATTTCTAGATCCAGTTCAAGACTAACGATCTCCAAGGAACTTGCTCTGGAGCCTAACACTTCACTGCTTTTTCTCTTTTTATCTTTCTTCAGTACTTATTCAAAGAGTTCATCCTTAACATACTTCAATACTGGCCTGACTTTTGTTTAAAGTGTTTCATATACTCCCACCTTGGTTATCAACATTAAATGAAAAGTCATGAAATGGTAGAGACTCTACTTGCTTAACCCTTTCATGACCCATGCCTCAACAAATACAGTGTTGAGCACATGATAGTTTTGTAATCAAGTTATTGATTATTCTAGTGGATAGATGAATGGGTCACTATTTTTGTAGCTTTTCACACTTAAAATTTCTCTGCTCTCATTCTCACATTGTTCACTAAATTTTTTATTGGGCATCTACTTTGGCTAAAGTAGGCACTTAGTAAATACATGTGGACTACAGCATCCAGTGAATGGATAAATACTTTATAGTTATACTTGGTTTATACAATCACAGGGTGTAGTTGAAAGACAGAAGATTCCCATGGAACAAGTATTACAGGAAGTATCTGTAGTCCCCAAATTCTGGGAGCTCGGAAGTTGGGAAAAGAGAGTTATTGAGTCAGGATGGATCCATTAGGGAACATGAACTGAATTTAAAGGAATGGGAGGTCACTGGAAAAAAAAACAAAACAAAACATTGTTTCTAAGCAGGAAGGAATCACAGACATGCAGAAGTATGCTTGCAGCAGAAGAGCAACCAGGTGGGCTGATGGAAAAGATGTATCAGGAAAAGGGTGGGGGACAAGATGAAAGGGGTTGAGGACAGACAGCAGATTCTGGCCAGGGATCAGGGTTGACTCTAGGAGATGCATCTGGCATAAGGCCTCCAGACTGTGGGATTCACTGAAGGTTTCTGCTATGGTCTGAATGTTTGTGTCCCCTCAAAATTCCTATGTTACAAACCTTATCTCCAAAGTGATGGCATTAGAACAGGGGGCCTTTAGGAAGTGAATGGTATGAGAGAAGGGCCCTCATGAATGGCATTAGTGCCCTTTTAAAGAGACCCCAGAAAGCTCCCACACACGTCTGCCATGTGAGGACAGAGTGAGAAGGCACCGTCCATGAGCCAGGAAGTGGGGCTCTCACCAGACACTGGGTCTGCCACTGCCTTGATCTTGGACTTCCCAGCCTCCAGAACGGTGAGAAGTAAATTCCTGTTGTTTATAAGCCACCAGTTTCTGGCACTTTGTTATAGCAGCCAGAATGGACTAAGAGAGTTTTTAAACATGGGAAGGGTACGATGTTTTAGTAAGTTCAACTCTGACAGAAGTATGGAGGGAAAGAAGCTAGAAGTAGTGAGAACTCCGTGAGGTCATTTTGGTAGTTTAGACGTGAGTTACTCAGAACGGGACTATGCTGTATGAGTGGCTCTGGGAGCGGGAATGAGAAGACGAATGGCTGACATTTCAGAGCAGGACCCGCCAGGAGTTATCCTCTCATGGGTCCTTTGTTCCTCCTGACATTCCTGCATGCCCTTTGCTCTGGTTATCTACATATAAATGTTAATTGGTCGATCTGGAGATGATTTTACCCCAATGGGCCAGATTAAAGGGCAGTAAATTAAAGGTTAAGTAAAGTTCTCAATCATATGTAAAAAGTCTTATAAATGCTTTCCTTGACATTGCCAAAGAATTATTTGTGACCAACGACTTCTCTGTTTTGATAAAAAGTGACCCTTTGTTTGCAGAATATTTAAGTATAATTGAAGGAGCTTTAGCTACAAAAAATGTGGCAGGTCATTTATACACATTAAAAAAGTAGAATATGCTTATATGGTGTTCCAAATATTTAAATGCTTATAAAGTTAATACTCTAGCATATACAAAAATAGCATGCAAGTTTTTATGTTTATCTAGTAAAATGTGCAATTTACTTACTCTGCTGTCTACCTTGCTCTCTCTCTCTCATTTGCCCTCCTTCGCACACTGACTAGCGAAATCTGTTTTGCTTTCTCTGCATTTGCCTGATTCTTTCCCATGTGTATCTCTTCATTTACACTCATTAGGAGAGAGGCTGTAGATGCAATGTGACATATATTGACAGCAGTGTGCCAGATATTTCAAGCTATGTAAAGATGAGAAAGCAAGTCTAAGCTCTCAAGGACATATAAATCCAGTAGAGTGGGCAGGAGAGGGAAAGAAATTATTGTAATACAGGGCAGAATAGTTTAAGTTATGTTAGAGATGTTGGATAGACTGCCAGCCTCTGGGGTAAGCAGCCTTCAAAGGTGTTCTCCAATGAGCTCTACCTCCTCTGTAGTCCCTCTCCACATTGAATGGATTGACCCACGTGCAACAGGTAAAGTGCAGAAATGGCAATGTGTGACTTCAGAGAGGAGGTCAGAAAAGACACGGCAGCCTCTGTCTGCTCTTACAGATCACTTGCTCTGAGGAAAGTGAGCAGCCATCTTGGGAGAACACTCAAGCAGTACTTTGGCAAAGTCCATGTAGCAAGAAACTGGGACCTCCTAACAACAGCTGGCATCTACTCAGCAGCCAGCTGGCAAGCCCTAGGATGACTGAAGCTCAGGCTGACATTTTGACTATAACTGCATTGAGATACCCTGAGCAAGAATTATCCAGCCGATCTGATCCCAAATTCCTGACCTGCTGAAACTGTGAGAGGCAATGTTTATTATTTTATTTAGCCACTAAGTTTTGGGGTACTTTGTTATTCAGCAATATCTAACTCATACAGGTTCAGAGGAAGAAGAGGTCATATATAGATTGCAGACCAGAAAAGAATTCATGAATGTAGTGGCATATGAAAAAGGGTCAGGATTCCAGTGCATACAGATGCAGAAAACACCTGAGGTCAAGAGAAAAGACTGGAATTGTGAAAGCACAGAGCAGGGAAAGAGAACGCTGAGTTATCTAGAGTGGCTGGTTTCTTCATTCTCCCCAGTGGAAAGCAAAGTTATTACATACGTATGTATATGTATGAATAGCAGCAGCATCTGAAATGCAATGAAAAGCAGCACAAGTTAAAATATTACATGCAAAATCCTTGAGGAAATAAAAACAAAATTTTCTCACTTGCGGGAAAGAGTCCTGCAATTTGGCTAACACGTGGCCCTTGAAAATTCACAGGTTGTTTCCACTGTTCTTAGTTTGTGCAACAGTAACGTAGAAGTTATGCCCCAGTTAGTAATCTTTCAAAGCTCTCTGCAGACTCTGAACATGGAGAGCTATGACTCCTGGGCATTTAACAAAGTATTTGATTAGATAAAAGTAATTAAAAGAGGAAAGCTACACCATTAAAAAACATGAATTTATCTTTTTAACGACTGTCACTTTAAGCCCCTTTTAGTTAGAGATGGCTTAGAAACAATAAAGACATAAATGACTGAAATCTCAGAGTCCAAATGCATTTTAATTTGATCTATATTTAGCAAAGTTACATACTAATTGCCAAAGTGCACTAGTGACAAAGAAGAATCCAGCAGTGCGCCTGCCCATAGCAATTCCAGAGAGAGCATTTCGGCCCACGTGGGTCCTAGGAGTTCATTATTTGAGTTAGCCAAGTGAGCAACCCCCTCACTGGAAAGGCGCCTGCTCCAAGATGCTAATTGATAGACTTGACTTTTAGAAATTAAAATAAGCTTCAACAGTTGAATGACCTTCAAAATTCCTTCCAGCAGCCAAGTCTAAAATCCTGAAATCAGTTCATTTGTCCACTGGCCTGCTTGGAATCGGAGTCCTGTTAAGACACTGGCAGATCCTGAATGAGCTCACCAACTATCCCTCTGGTTTTTCTTGCCTCCTCTGCTCATGTTCTTCCTGTTTCATCCAATCCACCCGCTGTATAGAAGAGGGTTTACTTTGGTTCTTTGAGCTTGTTGTTTGCAGAAGTCCCAGTATTTCCGCATATACAATGTAGGCAAGGTAAAATTCATTTATGTCTACATTTTTGAATCACCTTTATTCACTCATTCTGCCAACACGGTGGACCAGCCACTAGATGCCAGCCACTGTCATGCCACATCCTATAAAAGTGAACAAGAATGTGCCACCTCCTCAGGAGGTCACAGTCTATAGAGCTGAAGACAATTAATTATTCATCGTGTGGTCGGTGCTGCTATAAGGATGAATTTAGAGACCACCTAGCCTGTCTCTGGGGTTGGAGGAAGGGCTCCCGAGGTTGCTCATGGCTCAGTGCATTCAGTCTATATAGAGAGAGAGGCTGAACAAACCAAATGGCTTTTCTTGTTTATAAAGGTTTTTCATAAAATACTACATAAAAAAATTAAGAAAATATAAATTCTCTGTCTCCTTTCCTAAAAGAGTTCCCTTTTCCTCTTAAATCCTCATCCAGTAAATTGACATCCCATCTGGGGTGTTAAATGTTGTGAAATTCAAGAGACTTTCTAACGTTGGTGTTGGTGTCCCATTTGACCCTGCTGCTATCTGCCCTCAGCACTCTGCGGACCCTCTCGTCAGGAGCATTCCCTTTCACTCCTGGGCAACTACTTGACTTTGTGAGTCTTGTAGTATTTGCTTGTGGCTACCTGGAACTTTTTTATTTAAAAGTTCCCTATTAGGCTGGGCATGGTGCTCATGCATGTAGTCCCAGGACTTTGGGAGACCGAGGCAGGTGGATCACAACATCAGGAGTTTGAGACCAGCCTGGCCAACATAGTGAAACTCCATCTCTGCTGAAAATACAAAAATTAGCCAGGCACGGTGGCATGCACCTGTACTCCCAGTTACTCGGGAGGCCAAGACAGAAGAATTGCTTGAACCTGGGAGGCGGAGGTTGTGGAGAACCGAGATCATGCCACTGCACTCCAGCCTGGGCAACAGCATGAGACTTCGTCTCAAAAAAAAAAAAATTCCCTATCAAGTTAACGATATTCCCATTGATAGGTTAATTTATCTTATTGGCTATCATGCTATCATGAAAGGACATACAAAAGTTTCAAGTAACAGCTACTTTTTCTGTTTCAGACATTCTCTTCAATATATACCTGCTGAGGTTGAGAGCCTGCAACACAGGCGCTAAAAAATAATTCAGTAAAGATTTAGAAGTGGCCACAGAGCAGTGTCCCCTGGAGCAACGGACTAGGCCTTATGAGTATTCGCAGAATCTGAATTCTCACGAGTGTCTTTCTGGCTGAGATTTACATCAGCACCCAGGCTGTCTCCATCCCCTCTTCCCTCCCTTGAACCCCTGCCTGATCCCAGTAGCCCACCCCAGCAACACTGTTCTAAAGAGGTTTCCGCCCTGACAGTTGTTGGTCCCCAAATAAGAACTAGTTTTCCAGTGCTTATGTTTTAAGGCCTCAGGTGTTTCTTCTGTCTTTCAGAGCCTCCATAAGCGGATTCGCCCTGTGAAATGTCTTTCCCTCTTTCCCATTCACAAATCCCTCTGTTTCTCTCAAGTCGTCTCTTTGCTGCCTTTTTCCTTATGCTCCTATCCTTACGTGCAAGACTCCTCCTACTAGTCCTTATTTCCCCCAAAACATCAAGGTTCAGCTGAAGCGCAACCTCTCCCAAGAAGTTTTCAATAAAACTCCAGCTAACATTGATGCGCCATTTGCTGTCTAATTTCTTGCAATGTTTATATTTAGAAAGTATTGCTTTTATATTCAACTTAGTAGCTTATTACATGCCATTGTATTGTTTTCTTTTCCTTTCCTTTTTTTTTAAAGACAGGGTCTCACTCTGTCTCTCACGCTGGAGTGCAGTGGCATGATCCTGGCTCACTGCAGCCTCCACCTCACTGGTTCAAGCGATTCTCATGCCTCAACCTCCCAAGCAGCTGGGACTACAGGTGTGTGCCACCATGCCCAGCTAATCTTTCTATTTTTGGTCGAGACTGGGTTTCGCCATGTTGGTCAGGCTGGTCTTGAACTCCTGACCTCAAGTGATCTGCCCGCCTCAGCCTCCCAAAGTGCTGGGATTACAGGTGTGAGCCACCGAGCCCAGCCTCATGTGTATTGTTTTCTACCTGTTTTACGAACCTACATCGGGCCGCTTCAGCTCAAATTCAACACATACTAATTGGGAGGCTACTAGGCACTGGTCCCTGTGCTAGACCTGAGCGGGGGATACTGTGGTTGCTTTCAGGGCGTCTGTCTGAGGTGAGAAAACGAAGTCAGGGACACTTTGGGAGAACCAATGAGAGGCAGCTCAGGCCAATGTTGGTCAGGCAGAGGATATTTGCTGAAAGAAGGAAAATATAAACTAAGGCTGAAAAAGCAAAAATGAGTTAGCCTGACCAAGAAATAGTAGGTAAGTGGGAAAAATATGTGAAAACACTTCAGATGGAGTAAAATTAGGTGAGGTTAGGGAACCATGCTGTACACAATATTTTTTTCATACTGTCTTCTCAGGTTTATTAAAGCCCCAAATTCCTCCAGAAATTAAAAATTTGATTACAATATAACAATAATGATTCTAAAAGCCACATACCTAAGTCTGTGTTTTAGGTTTATATAATATCTCAAGTGTGGCTGGATTGGGTTCAATTGTTTATAACATTTTGAGCCATTGACATTAAACTGGCTAGGCAAAATAAAAATACAAAGCCATGGTTACAAGGGGGAATTAATGTATTATGAATTTTCTCCAGATGATTTCAGTCCTGGAAGATATTCATTTGGCTTTAGTCTAATTTATGCATTGTATTTCTAAGTATAATTACTGCTGACAGGTTGAACCCAAACCTAACCCGTTAACTTCCCAAAGTGTTAGATTGAAAACATTAGAGTGTAACAGCAGATATTAGAAAAAACAAACAAACAAAAGTAAAAATGAAAAACTGTTCTTTTTTAAAAGTAAGTGAAAAGGAAAGATGTCAGCTCTCTTTTGTAGTAATTCATTACAGTGATTTGGTTTACCAGCTTTCTTGCTGAGGCATTTATACTAGAAAACTGACACTAACATGTAATTGCAAATAGTGGAAAAATAATAATGAAGTAACTGTTGCATGTAAAAAAGAAAAGAAAAGAAACTAAAAATTCCAAAGGGTATTGGGCCCACGGGAGAAAACTGCAGCTCATAAAAAATTATCACAATACTTTCCTATCCCCTAAATAATATAATTATTTTTCAAGGATGCTCAAAATTATGTTTATAATAGTCCAAGTGCTTCACGACTCTAATTTCAGGTCATATTGTGTTCAGACTGTCAATGTGTATAGCTAAAAAAAAAGCTGAAGCCAGATTTAACATAAAATAGTTTCTGGGTCATATCATTTGCATAGAGCTGTTATGTGGCACAACTATTTAGCTGTTGGAGGTGCCATCTGTAATACATACTAACTCATGCTCATATCTTGTCTTTGTTTTTTCCTCTGTGCAAAACAGCTAGAAGCAGATAATGTCCAGGTCCACTGCAAAAGCATTCTGCTAAATTGAGAAAGATGGTATGAAGACAGATCTTGTTTAGATAAGAACCCCACTGTGAAATAAATTGTTCTGGTGTATCCCCAAATCTCATGACAGGAAGAATTAATGTGCTAAGAATCAGTCCAGTGGCCATAAATGTTAGAAGCTATTTAACATAAGACATTATTTCAGACAGAGTGGTTTTAAAAAGATACATCTTTTACTGTTGACTCACAAAAACCCTGCACAAATGATTGTGTACTGGTTTTTTATTCATTCTTAAAATGAATGAATGAATTCTAATAGTCTGCTGGATCTCTCCTTCCCTCCCTCCATCCATCCCTCTCTCCCTCTCTCTTTCTCTTTCTCTCTCTCTCCTTTTCTGACAGAGTCTCGCTTTATCACCCAGGCTAGAGTACAGTACCACGATCTTGGCTTTGCAACCTCTGGCTCATTGCAACCTCTGCCTCCTGGGTTCAAGTGATTCTTGTGCCTCAGCCCCCATGAAGCTGAAACTATAGGCACACACCACCGCAACTGGCAAATTTTTCTATTTTTATTAGACAGGGTTTTGCCATGTTGGCCAGGCTGGTCTTAAGCTCCTGATCTCAAGTGATCCGCCTGCCTCAGCCTCCCAAACTGCTGGGATTTACAGGCATGAGCTACTGTGCCTGGAGGGTCTTTTATTTCTTTTATTAGGGAAATAGTTAAAAATCAGGTTGTCTGAAGCAGAATAGTTTGAAATGAAGATCCTACCTAAAAGACTGTAGACATCTTAAAACAGTTCATTAGTGAAAATGTCCCAGCATGAGAAGGTTCTGTGAAATCTCTAAGGTATCATTAGATGAATTCAGCATGAAAATATTGATACAACGTAAGAATTTGTGGCATACAGTAAATAAAATTATTTTCCTAATTTAATTGTTTTTCTTGTTTTGTGTGTATCCAGAAAGCATTGTAAATCACCCCAAAGTATTTTCCTAAAAATAAAATCAATATGGCCTAACAATACGAATCAAAATGAACTCAGGTACAAACACAAGATAAAGGAATTCATGCAAAGGCATGACTGTCTGTCCAGCACATGGGAAGCAGTTGGTTGGTTGGGGGAGGTTTGGAAAGAGCCCTAGGGGGGTGGTGTGAGCCGGCTGCAGCATAAGCTGGCCTCAGAGTCCCATTTCTGTACAACGAGGACCTGTGACGTGAGCAGGTTAGATGTGATCATCTCTAGAGACTTTCTGGATATAGAGGTTTTGTCATCTTTAATTTATATGATCACAATATTTTCTCTTTATCAAAAGCTTGTAGAACTTAAACCTTACTGGAAAGCACATGTAAAGCCCAATCCCTATTTCAGATTTCGGCTTTCTTGAGTTAATGCATATGCTATAAGCAAGGGTAAGAAACTGGAGATTTCTAGAGATATTACTCCCTGGAAGATGTGGTGAAAGGGATATCTTGATCTAGAGTATTCCAGGAAAATCAGAAAAGATATCTTGGTGTCAAAAAGAAAAAAGGCAACAAAATATTTTACATAACTTTTAGTTTGAAAGTTCCTTTTCTTTTTTTCGACAAAGTCAGCTGATCACTGGGGCCAGGCACGCCTACATGGAAGAGCACCAGGCTGCACAGCCTCCCTGGGTCAGGCACCCATCCACGGTGCTGTGGGCTCCCCTCATACTGTTCTCATCCTTTTCATCACAGGTCCTCAGTGTACTCACTCACTGGCTTGATTGTCTATGTTCTCACCAGAGTAGAGGCCAGGAAACTGGGATTTGGTCCTCAGACCATTTTTGCCAATAAAGTTTTATTAGAAGCCAGCCATTTTACCTATTACCTGTGGCTGCTTCTGTACCACACAGCAGCACTGACTAGCTGTGTCAGGTCCTAGATGGGCCACCAAGCCTAAGCTACTTCCTATTTAGTCCTTTACAGGACATGTTTCCTTATTCCTGCTTGAGGCTATTGACTCCATAACCACAGGACCATCTTCCTGTATTCCCAATGCCTGGCCTGTGGCTGGCATTTATGTTCTATATAACTCACTGACTCTTTGACTAAATGAATGAATGACTCTCAACGAATAAGGACAAAAAGCAAGGCAAACAACAATTTTTACAGTGTCCACAGGTCTGCAGTAGGTGACTGGTTTTGAGCTAGTGACTGGTTTTGTGCTAAGCTAAATTTTGAGCTAAATTCCACTGCTGTGAAAAGCTGAAAACACCAACTCCCTCCATCTGGCAGAGTCAGGCTCATCCACTCAGAGAGCTGAGTCCAGTGTGGAAAGCACCCAATACTTTCGACTTCCTCATGATGGAAACAAAAAAGGACAAGGACTTTGAAGGAGGCAAATAGGTTAAAGAACATATTGAACATATTGATTCCCTTACTGGACAAAAATGTACATCATGCCTACTATGGACCAGGCACCCAGCATTCAGGATGTCATTCTCTCTTCAGATTGCAAGGGACAGGTATTAAGCAAACAAGTAAAAATTAGCTAGTGAAAAGTGATAGCAAGGAAATCCCATGGGACCCTGTGATAGGGCTGGTGTGCTGCCCATGCTGGGTGGCCGGGGAAGGCCTGGGGACAGGACATTTACATTGCTATCTCAATGACAAGCCATGCGCAGGTCTGGTGTAAGAGGGTTTGCAGGGAAGGAGCAAGTGGAAAGGCACTTAGGCAGGAACACTGGATATTTGGGAAGAGTTTAATCAGGGGGTTAGTGTGTTGGGGACACAGTGGCCAAGGAGAGAGTGGAACAGGATGAGGTCTGAGGAGATGAAAGAAGCCTCATGGAGCTTCTTTCATTTAAGACATACTCAGGAATTTGGCATTTGGACAATGGCAAGTCAGGACAAAATTTTAAGTAGGGCCGCAACATAATGCCATTTACGTTTTCAAAATCACTCTAAGCTGATGTGACAAATGGATTGGAGCAGGGTGAAAAAGGAAGGGAGATGCCTGGACATGGTGCAAGCCATCTGGCAGGGAAAGAGAGTGCCTTGGAGGCAGCAGTGGAGAGGGAGAGGCAAGGACAGGTAGACGGTGTGTCTGAAGTGATGGGGCACTTCCCGTCTCCCACCTGGCTCTGCTTTCCTATTAAAGTGCAGATTTCTCCTTTTTAGGAAGTCTCAAAATCATGTGCAACATCCATGGGATCATGGTTCTAAAAGTCACACCTTTCAAATGACTTTAAATGGAAATGGAGACTTTCTGGTTCTTTCTAAGCAAATTTAAAAGCTTTGCATAGGGTCCAAATTAAAGGATAATAAGCCTGGTCACAAAATTCTATATTAATACAGTTTTAAAACTATAGTTCTCTTTTAAAAAAAATCCACTGGATTGATTGATCCCCTCGAACATGCCCAGTGCTTGGTACAGAGCAGTGGGCGTGGGATGCATGGGCCCTGCTCCCACTGATGAACTGTTGTGGGCAGTGTCTGGCCCATGAAGCCCTGTGAGGCTTGGGGAGACCATACCTGATATCTTCAATAGGGGAGTGATACCACTGGGGGAGAAAAATGGGGGATGTCAGATATTTAGCAAGTTAAACTGTCAAGATTCAGAGACTCATGAACCTGAGGCAGAAAGGGGATTCTGGCGCAATGTCTGACGACTCCCCTTCAACGCTTAGTGAATGCTTCTGATGTGCCAGGCTCCCTGCTAAGTGCTTTCTCAGCATCACCATTTTAATTTGCAGAATGTCACAGCTTCTGGAGGGCAGGGCCCGCTCCTGCATTTTCTCTGCAATCTCACTGCCTAATGCTGGGCTTGTGCCTAGGAGGAGCTCCAAAAAGAGTGGTTTAATGAATGAATGCATGGCTCCCCCGACCCTCCCATGATAACAGCAGTGAAATCCACACCCTAGAGAAGGACATGTGAGGAAACGGAGGTCTAGAGCCCTATCAAACACCCATGGTCCACAGCCCGCCGGTGTTGGTGACGGAGCAGGCACCAGAGCCAGCACTGCCTGTGCTCCAACCACATTCCTCAATTCCTCATGCCAGGGCCCGGCCTCTGCGGATGCTCCCGACATTTGCTGACACGGGACAATGACTGGAGGAGCAAGAGGACTGGAAACTGACTCTTCTGGTTCTAGACTTGCTGAGTTTGAGATGCCTTTGGGATGTTCCAGCAAGACATGCGTAAGTCAGCTTAGTTCACTTCAGTTCAGTTCTTTTGGGAGAAAGATCGGGCTAGAAAAGGCCTGGGGTATCATCCTTGGAGAGATGGAGATTACAGCCATGGGAATGGGTGGGGCCGCCCCAAGGAAACACTGCGATTCAGTGTGACTGGTTTCATTAAGGGGTTTTAACTTGTTGAGCTATCCACATGGAACAGTGTCAGTTTCTCATGCCTGCCGTTGTGCATCTGTCAATCACAGGAGGCAACTACCCGGAGTCCACCACTTTCAGCCACTTTTACCTGTGGCTGCTTTTTGGTTATGAAAATCGAGTAGACCTTAGATCAGCCCATTTTGCTTTCATCTTCCATCTCATAGTGCACTAGAAGCTCTTTCTTCCCCCCAGGTAAGACTAGGATGGGCCCCAGCAGCTCCAGATGTGCAGCGCAGGGAAGGCTTGTGTAGCTGCATGTGTCCAGGACTGGACACCCCAGGTTTTGAGCTGTGGGTTGTGAACAATGGGACATGACAAAGAGACTCCTCCTTTTCTTGCCTCCTGCTGGAATCTGCTGGCATACAAACAAGCAAGTGTCCCTGATTTTTATTCCTTCATTCAACTAATGGTTGTGCTGAGGGTTAAACAACAGCAAGGTAGAGAAAGTTTCTGCTCAAATTGAACTTGTGGATTGACAAGGAAGGTGACATACACAAACAAGGAATTAGTGCTAAAGGAAGTGTTACCGAGAGCTACAAGAACGGAGAGGAGTAGAGAAGGCTAAGGAGCTGGCTGACCTAAGCTAGTCTCAATCTCAGCGAAGGCTCATTGGAGGAAGGGTCATTCTTCTCCAATCAGGAACCAGAAGATGCTTTTAAAATCAAATGCATAGCCTCTCACGCCTCCACTCAGTTTCTGCAATGGCTCCCCCTCGTCATTCAGAAAAAGGCCCAAGTCCTAACGATGGCTTTAACCCATCCTCTAAGCCTGCCACACTGCCCCTTCTCTTTCCCTCAGCTCCTTCTCTTCTCCCACTCACTGTGATCCAGATTCAGTGAGCTCTGGGCCCTTCCCTACACACGCTGCACACATGCCCCACATGCGCCTGGCTCCCGGCCTTTGCACCAGCTCCCCCGTCTGCATGAGTGTGCATCAACGGTTATGTGGTTCACACCCTGCCCTCCTGAAGCTCTTCCTTCCAATGTCTCCTTTGCAATGAGCCCCTCTAACCACCACCTCCTCATGTAAAACAGTGGTGACCTCCCCACATTCCCACTTCCCATGGCCTGTTTCAGTCTTTCTCACCACAACATCGATCACTTCTCATAGATTTGCCTTTTTATTCCCAATGCCTCAACCTCCCTGTTTCCTTACCCGTTGACCTGGCTGCATATATTTCCTCATCCAGTTGATGGCGAGCTGAGCCACATGGCTTTGTAGGGAGGCTGAATATGCCACCCCAAAATATGCCATTTTGGCATATAATTACGTTGAGCCCTTGAAAAAGCAGGTGATGTGAAAAGGCTGTTCTGTTCTCTTTGTTTCCACCTGAAAACAGGAGACGAAAACTCCCATGTGAAAGCCACCCTCCCTGGATGAGGAGAAAAGCCACTCTTCAACAGGGACTCATAACAGAGGGAATTCTCTACAGACAGCCCTCGTTAGGGTATGCCTTATCCTCCCTTAGCCTCTTAGTTACTTTTCCACAATTGCCTCCCCTGGTTCAACTCAACACAAAAGTGTGTTGGTTTTGCCACTTGTTTGGGTCCTCATTTCCTACGGAGGGCTCCTGTGTCACAGAACACTCCTACTACACTTGCATGCTTTTCTCCTGTTAATCTATTTCCTGTCAGTTTCGTTCTCAAGCCCAGCAGGGCCTCCAGGGTAAAGGAAAAGCTTCGCCCCCCCTGCAGCTTCCTTTGTCAATAGGACAGTAGTGGATGTGACATAACCCAGCACGTGGCATGTGCTTATTTGGTGAGGCCTGTCCTTCCGTGTTTCTGCCTTTCACCATGAGAAGAACTGTCCTTGGGCAGCCACTGGTTGAAGGATGATGGATTCATTGAGCAGACTAGAAACATCCAAATCCACTGCCTGAAGCAGGGCCAAGCTCAGCCCCGCCCCAGCTACACTTGGGTGGGGCAGAGAGGTGTGAGAAGGCTCGGCATAGTGTCAGGTGCCAGTGAGCTGCCAGGTTGCTTAGTACCCAGCCCTAGCTGACCAGTGGCCTCCTGTACAGTGACTGATTTATTAGAGGCATGACCTACTGTCTGTCTCTTATCACAAGAATGGAGGCTGCATTAGGGCAGAGAGCTTTCCGCACTGCTGCCTCCTAAGTTCCTGGCACATGGTGGGTCTGCAACACAGATGCGTTTCACAAAGGAAGCAAAGACCTGAAGTCAGACCCCCCACCAAAGTGAGAAGCAGGGGTTTGTCAGGTTCTATTTCACTAAAAGTAATGAAAGAAGATGGAACCAAAAAGGAGGTGGTGTTACAGGTGTGCAGAGGTCAGAAGTGGGCCTGCTGATGTCAGAGGCAGCGGGGGTGGCACAGCCTCCAGGTGACCCGCAGCTGCTGCGGCAGGAGAACACTGACAGTAACCATAGCAAATGCATGGACACCTCAAGGACAGGCTTCAATGTCAAGGAAGTAATTACTGCTTGAGCAGCACAAGGGCTCCCTTAGAATAATGAATAATGAAGAGTTCAGGGTATCTACCCATCTCGCAGGACACCGAGCCACCTGAAGGCAGGCTCGAAACCCAGGAGGAGGGAGGACACTGAGTCCTGAATGAACTTGGGGAGATGCGGCAGCACAATTTGATTTATGAGGCTCTGGTGATGAGCAACGTGGACACTGATAGGCAGGTGCTCAGATGCTGCCATCTGCTTTTGGGTTTCAGAACAGAATCTTTGGGGCAGCTCCACTAACATGCCCTGTTGTAGGAGGCAGGCCAGGCTGGTGGTGTTCGGCTCTGGATTCTATGAAGACATCTGAGGTCTGCCTCTGCCATCTGCCTTCAAACTCCTCTCCATCTCCTTCCTTCCCCTCCACTGGGAGGTTGGACCCACAAAGAGAAGGAGAAGGAGAAGGCAATTTGGAAGGATTGAAGCAAATTTTGGTGGATTGAAGAGATTTGGAGACAAGGTTGACAATTCACAGAAAATAACTTGTATATCTATTTCAGTAACACTTGGCTATTTTTTTTTTTTCTTTTTGAGACAGAATCTCACTCTGTCACCAGGTACCAGGCTGGAGTGCATGGCACAATCTCAGCTCACTGCAACCTCCACCTCCCAGGTTCAAGCAATTCTGCCTCAGGCTCCCAAGTAGCTGGGACTACTGGTGCATGCCACCACGCCCAGCTAATTTTTGTTTTAGTAGAGACGGGGTTTCACCATGTTGGCCAGGATGGTCTCGATCTCTTGACCTCGTGATCCGCCCACCTCAGCCTCCCAAAGTTCTGGGAGTACAGGCTTGAGCCACCGCGCCCGGCCCACTTAGCTATATTAATTGTGCAAACTCTTTTGCACCTAGACATTGCCCCAACAATGGGTTTTAGAGTTTTGCACCAATAACAACAAAACACTGATAAAGTTTCAAACATCTTCCAGCACTTGGAAACAAATTCTATTTCCTGAAGCAATTGCTGTCTTAGAGCTGTGCTGTTGCAGAAGGGCCTAATCCAGAACTCAACCTTCCCAGCCTGACATTTTCCATATATGTAAATAGGTCTTCATGAATCTCTATTAATACTTTAGTAGATAAGAAAGCTGGACTATTAACTGAGACTAAATTACTTGCCAAAGGTGGCAGAGTGGTTTGGCATCATTCAGACTGTGAGTTTCAACCCCCAAGTCGTGAGAATCTAGGTTATCGTATGGCCGCTAAGTCACATTTCCACTTTGCCTCCCACTACAAAAGAATGCAAATTGAAGAAATTTAACAGTGGGAGGCTTCTGAATACAGTCATGAATTTTCTGCCTGGGCTACTGAAGAAACAACGTGTCTCAATTCACTGCTGGTATGTTAAAAATCATCTTCCCCAAGTCAGTAAATCCCCTCTGTCGCCTCAACTTGAAACTGCCTGCTCTTCATTCTTCATGTTCGCTGGATGCTTATTTCCATATCCTGTCACAGAAGCAGTACCTTTGCCAACATCCACCCTCATAGACCTTATACCCTCATCACTTCCGGAAGTGTCCTTCTGGGTAAGCACCTGAGGATGCCAGTGAGGTCCTGCTAGGGAGCCTTCGTTCTGTGGCCTTCACGAGTACATACACGCACACATGCACACACACAGGCATGTACACACAGAGCTCCCTGTTTGTGCTTTCATCTTCCGACGACCAGATCCCATCTTTACTATTCTCTGTTGCTCTAGTGAGTCTCTTCCAGGGCTCGAGCGCAGACCCTCCGACGGCCACCGCTACCCATGGGGTCCTTTCCATGTGTCGGTTTGCACACTTCTCTAATTTCATTTCCTTTACAACTGGGAAAGGATTCCATTTTCTAAAACACAGGAGGATTATCATTGGATGTGTCTGAAGGATCTTTATTGCAAAAGAAACAGCTGTTGATGAAGAGGCGGGGGAGTGGGGTGGTGCTCATCTCAGCTCCACCTGGAATGGGTGCTGCCCCTCCTATTTGCCCCATGCATCCAACTGGGCTGGAACACTGCGAATAAGCAAGTCCACATATACCTGTGCTGCTTCTGCCTGTCAGCAGCTCTGCTTAGCCAACTTAGCCAAGAGAAAGGCTCCGCTCCTTAAAGAGTTGATGAGTCTTCCCCACAGAGCAGCCTACTCCCTGGCATATGCCTTCCAGGGTAAACTGGTATCCAGAAGGAGATCAAAATAGAAATTAAATAGTAAATTTTGGAGACTTTCTTTTCTGTCCACTTCAAAATCAAGGTCTCTGATGATCAACATGATTGGTCACCGAAAGCTGCCATGCCAGTGCCAACCAGCCTGGCAACACAGCCGCTCACACTTGACCAGGGGCAGCTAGACACCACAGTAGTAAAGCAGCCTGCCCATCTGCAGCAGAGGGTCCCACAGAGGCCACAGCTGCTGAAACGGACAGGCCCTGATATCGCACACAGGAACGGTGCTCACAGTTGTGGCTTCCCTAATATGGGGCAGAGCCCCGCATTATGTTTTGACCCGAAAGCACCCGCCTCACTTCTCCTTCCCCAGTCTCATGCTGAACTCTGAGTGGATGGGTTCCCTCCTTAGCAGGAAAACTTCTCCAGTCAGACTTACAAGCCAGACTTACCCAGTATCTCTTGTTTCTTCAACAAGCGAGAGCTCAGACCCTACATGGCTGTGAAGCACCTCACCAGGTCGTCCCTAAAGGAGGCTGGAGGAGGAGAGAGGCGGCTCTCCACCGAGCTCTGATTCTGGAGGAGCGACCAGGCTCTCCACCTCCACCCAGCTCTTCTTCTGCAGGATGAAACACACCAGTGCAGAACGCAAGACAAGACTCACCACTAAGCTGCTGCCTAAATGTCAATTTAGCCTTTACTGAACATCCGCCTGGTATTTGAATGCACACTGGGGACCCGGGGGAATTTTGTTCAAAAATAGAAAACACAGACCCTTCTTCAAGAGGCCACAATCAAGTTGGAGAGATGTTTGATATTAAACTGTAAAGAGAGTCATGCGGGATCAACTGAGAACATTTGAAATTTGTTGCAAATAGTGAGGAATCATCCGAACACTATCTGCATAAAAATCCACCTAATTCCCACTGTATGCTCCATCTCAACCTAATAAGGATGGTAGTTACAGATTTCCAAAAAGGTTGTCTTCATTCCTTTGATTTGCACTGTAAGTGTTAAACTTTAAAGACAGTCTAAAGGTACTAATAATGATTTCATGCTTTTCTCAGTACAGTTTTGTGAGGTTTATGTTTAATTAGCCAAGTGTTACATTGAGGATATGAGAACAAGTGATGTTCTGTTCCTGTAAATTCTTAAGTTACTAAACCACAGGGAGATTTCAGTAAAGAGAGGTGGAGGCAACAGGCACACGTGCGCACACACACACATAAACATGCTTATACACACAGATACAAACATGCACACAAACACATGCATATACACATACACACACACAGACTTGAATGCCAGACTAGTAATCAATTACTATGTGACCTCCTTAAAATTTAGAGGTAAGAGGAGGTCCTAGACAATGTTTAACATTTCATCGTTTTATATCCATGTACGAAAGCTCTTTTTTTCTGAAACAGAAAGCATCATACCTTTGTTGGGAAGTTGACATTTCCTTGGATGCAGACATAGCTACTAACTGTAGGAATAAGTGACTACTTAGGTAACAGTTATTCAAATGAAAATGCCTATACTAAAACTGATTATTTGCAACATTCATGTATTTACCTCTTAATTTATTAGACAAGTAATTATTAAGCATATGGCATATACCTTACACGAGGCATTGGAAAAATCAAAAATTAAAATATAGTCATTACCCTTAGGATTCTAATTCAAATTCAACATGATATATGCTATAGCAGAGAAATAAATATACCTAAGGTGGTGTCTAACTTTACCTGGGGAAGCTGAGGAAGGCTTCCCAGAGGATGAAAATCTTTTGAGCTGTGTCTTTAAGAATGGGCAGGGGTTTGTCTGATGAGGAAGAGGGAGAAAGGGAACTCCAGGCAGAGGGAAGACCATCTGGTAGAAGGGTAATTCTCAAACTGATTTGTAGATTCGAAACCATCCGTTTTGAATAAGCATCAACGTTTTTTAAGAAATAGACAAACTCTAAAATTTATGTGGAAATATAATGATCTATACTAGCCAAAGCAACTCTGAAAAATGAAACAAAATCGGAGGCCTTAAACTTCCTGATTTAAGAACTTGCTTTAATGCAGCACACAAGTCAATAACTGAATCAAAAACCAATCAATTGTCAGAAATATTTACTGGGTTCAACTAATGATTCCAAGTAGTAATTGTCCTTTAGTTTCTCCAAAAAAAAAAAAAAAAAAAAAAAGTTTTTTGTTTTGAATTTTCTAGGTAACCTGGTAAAATGAAAGACAGTTTTAAACATCATCATATACAGTCACAGAAATCAAGCCAGTGTGGTACTGGCATGAGGATGGATAAACAGATCAACAGAACAGAAGAGAGAGTCTAACAACGGTGCCAAGGTGGTGGCTCAATGGGAGAGGGCTGGTCATTTCAATGCATGGTGCTTGCAGAAGTGGAGAAACATGCACAATAACAGTCATCACATAACCATCGTCCACACACAAAGACTAACAAGCAGTTGACCAAGGATCTAAATGAAAGAGCTATCACTTTAAATCTTCCAGAAGGGCCTGGGCATGGTGGCTCACACCTGTAATCCCAGCACTTTGGGAGGCAGAGGCAGGAAGATCACCTGAGGTCAGGAGTTCAAGACCAGCCTGGCCAACATAGTGAAACTCCATCTCTACTAAAAATACAAAAATTAGCCAGGCGTGGTGGCATGCGCCTATAGTCCCAGCTACTGGGGAGGCCGAGGCAGGAGAATCCCTTGAATCTGGGAAGCAGAGGTTGCAGTGAGTTGAGATCACGTCACTGCACTCTAGCCTGGGTGACAGAGCAAGACTGTGTCTCAAAAAAAAAAAAAAAAAAAAAAAACTAGAAGGAAAAATATAACGTTGGGCAAGACAACAATTTCTAGATAAGATACACCAAAAAAATGAACAGTAAGAGCAAAAAATCAATATATTGGACTTTATCAAAATTAACATTAAAATGTTGTTGAGGCCAGGCATGGCAGTTCACACCCACAATCCCAGTGCTTTGGGAGACTGAGACAGGAGGACTGATCGAGCCCAGGAGATTAAGAACAGGCCTGGACAACACAGGGAGACCCTGTCTCAAAAAAAAATTATAAAAACTATAAAAAACTACTCAGGTGTGGTGGTGTTTGCTTATAGTCCCAGCTACTCAGAAGACAAAGGCGGGGGGGCGTCCCTTAAGGCCAGAAGTTTGAGGCTGCAGATTATGCCACTGCACTCCAGCCTGGGCAACAGGGCAAGAGCCTGTCTCCAAAAGTGGGGTGAGGAGGAGTTTTAAAAGCGCCATAAAGAAGCTGAAAAGGCAACCTTCAGACTGGCAGAAAATACATACAAATCACCTATGTGAGAAAGGACCTGTGTTGAGAGTATACATAAAAAAACTTACAGTTTAGTATTAAGAAAACAACCAAACCAACGACCCAATAAAAATGGAAAAGGATTTGAATAGATGCTGCAACAAAGAAGATACCTGAATGCCAAATATGCACCTGAAAAGATGGTGCATGTCATTACACATCAGCAAAATGCAAATTGCAACCATGTAAGATATTACCATGCACCTACCGAAATATCCAAATTAAAAAGACTTGACAATACCAAGTGTTGGCAAAGATGTGGAGCAACTAAAGTCCTCAAATATTACTGTCAGTTTCTTTAAAAGGTTAAAGTTTCTTTGAAAATTGAATATATGCTACCACAGAGTTTGGCAATTCCACAAAGTTGGCTCCCAAGGGGAATGAAAACATATGTATACACAAAGACATTTACACAAATGGTCACAGCAGCATTATTTATGATAGTCAAAAGTGATGAAGGAATAAAACCTAAACAGCAAATGGAACGAGGAGAAGTCTTCAGGCAGGAGGTAACAAAGTGAGGCTTGTTTATTCAAAAGATAAATCAGATGTGGAAGTTGGACTGAAGCAGGTGAGAGACTGGTAACAGGAAGAACAGATGCTTAACCTCCTTGGATGGGTTCTATTTCAATGGACAGGGAGACAATAGGATTTCCTAACGGACGTGCTTAGCTTTTGGGAGGAAGCTCAGTGGACAGAATACGAACTTTTCCTCATCCTGGTTCAGCAACCCAGGTGCGCACCTGAGCATCTGAGTCCCCCTTTACCTAACCTCCAGTCTCAGGCGCCTCACCCACCACAGGAGGGGATGTCCCCAGCCTCACAGGGCTGTGAGGCAGTGGCGCAGTATCTGTGGACAGCTTCTGGTTGACTGCCAGGCACATGGGTGGAACTCGTGGTAGCTGAGTTTCCTTCTGCTTCTCTTCTAGCTTTTTATCCAAGGAAAAGGAGAAGATCTGCCTGGCCTTCCATAATCAGTAAGGCAAATTCATCCATCTGCAGAGAAAATATACGGGAAGCCTGCAGTGCACACTGCCCTTCTGCCTCCCTCCCCATGCCCATGCTGCGTCACCATGACGACTCTCTGCCCTGCCAGGCTTGCTCTGCATCCCAGGAAGGTTGGCCCTGGCAGCTGTACCCTCAAGCCTTCCCTACTCTCTGGTTGCCAGCTACCGCCCAGCTCTGGGTCACATTTTCTGACAGTGGCTTCATCCCTCCCTGCTACACATCCTCTTGGGCATCCTCTTCCTCCCCTCCATGGTTGCTGGAGCTGCGGCAGCACGAAGCAGGCATCTTCTTAAAGTTTGGGGTGCCGATCGAACTGGCAGTTTTTGGGTTCCTCACTACCACTGCCCACATCTCTGCAAATTCATCTTTGTCATTAAAGCATCTGGAATTATTTGAGTTGATTGTGTTTTTCGCACTCAAACCCCAATTCAAAGGGTCTCAAACAGGCAAAATTGAAGAGGTCGGGAAAATATAACCACATAAAAGAGGATCTTTTCATCTTATGCTCAGGGCCTTGCTGACAGAAGGTACGATCTTTGGTGAATGCAACATTTTTTTTTCCTCTCCAGGAGCAAACATCCACAGCGCACAAACTGCCAGTCTCTCGGCGCAGTGAGCAATGCTGGCTACACCACTTTCTACTCTTATTCAAGAATTGTCCTGTGAGTGAATTAATATTGTGCTATTTCCATTCCTGCTAAAGTATTCTTCCTAGTAACAAAGAACACACATAAATGCCCAGACTGACATGACTGTGCCACTTAAAGCATAACTCTTTGAAGTCAAACATGCATGACCAAAGACATTTCTAAGGAGACACAGTGTATTAGTCCATTCTCAAGTTGGTAATAAAGACTCACAGTTTCACACGGCGAGGGAGGCATCACAATCATGCCAGAAGGCGAATGAGGAGCAAAGGCATGTCTTACATGGAGGCAAGCAAGAGAGCATATGCAGGGAACTGCGTGTGTGTGTGTGTGTGTGTGTGTGTGTGTGTGTGTGTGTGATGGAGTTTCGCTCTTATTGCCCAGGCTGGAGTGCAATGGTGTGATCTTGGCTCACCACAACCCCTGCCTCCTGGATTCAAGGAATTCTCCTGCCTCAGCCTCCTGAGTAGCTGGGATTACAGGCATGCACCATGACCTAATTTTTGTACTTTTAGTGGAGACGGGTTTTCTCCATGTTGGTCAGGCTGGTCTTGAACTCCCGACCTCAGGTGATCCACCCACCTCAGCCTCTCAAAGTGCTAGGATTATGAGGCATGAGCCACCATGCCTGTCCAGGTGCTGCTGTTTATAAAGCTATCAGGTCTCATGAGACTTATTCATTATCACAAGAGCAGCATGGGAAAGACCTGTCCCCATGATTCAATTACCTCCCATAGGGTCATTCCCATGACACAAGTGAATTATGGGAGCTACAATTCAAGATGAGATTGGGTGGCAACACAACCAAACCATATTATGCAGTTTCTTGTCTAAAAATGACATCATTTGTGGGTATCTGAAGTACTTTAATGACAATGAGAAAAATCTCTTTAGGTGTGTGCAACCACATACCGGGAACTAAGTTTAGGGAACAGACCATGAGCTGCATTTCATCTCCAATTCATTGCCGCAGACAGGTATGCTTGTGCAGTGTACAACTTGCACAACTGTAAGTGGCAGTCATTACTTCATATGATTCTAAGACAATTATACTCACTCCTTGGACTCAATTTTAATATGTATAAAATGAATAATGCTATACACTTTTCATCTAGCTTTATACAACTAGACGTATTGTACTCTGAATTCAAAGAACTATAATTTATCTAAAAATGTTCAGGTATACAAAGTTCAATAGCATAAAATGTTCAACTATACAAAGAAAAGTTACCACTCTTTTGTGGGCTGATTACAGGTTACTTGGCAGGGGGCTTTTTGTTCCTAGTGATTAATGCAGATCCTAATATCCAACTTGGTCAACTTTCAAAACTGCTTTATCAGACTTTCACTTCTGACTATGATGGAGTAACAAGCACTGAATCTCCCTCCCTGAAGCAACCCAGTAATTCGACAAAATTTATGAAAGTGGTTTTCAGGACAGTGACATGAGGTAATGCAGGACAACGGTCCATGAGGGTCAGGAAGCAAGCTCCCTGGGTCCCGCAATCACTCCAGCTTGCTGACTGCAGAGAGTGGCCAGGCCTGGGTTCAGGGAGGGAGATTCCAGGTGGAGCTCAGCAGACCTGCAGAACAGAAGCGACAGGTCTGTGGGGCGGGGGGGAAGACGGAGCAGCCGGAGTTTACAGAACTGAATAGAGGGCTGCACAGAGAACATCAGAGAACTGTATGACGGGTTCACCTGAAGGTTCCGCTGCTGGTGTAAACCTGCACTTTGGAAAATGATATGCACACATATACTCGTTATAAAAAACAGTTTGGCAATTTCTCAAAAAGATAAACATATATCTAACAGGAGAGCCGACCATTCTTCTCCAGCATTTCTAAAGAATGCAGAGAAAACCCATGTGCATGCAGAAATTTGTATACAAATGCTCCTAGCAGCTTTATTTGAAATTGCTCCAAACAGGGATTTATTTGAAATAGCCCCAAAACCCAAATGTTCCTCGACTGATGAGTGAATAAACCGGTAGAATCCTGCAATCCACATGGCAGCAGGCTGCTCGGTACCCACGAGGAAGGGGCTGGGACATACGCAGCAGCATGAATGAGTCTTAAAATAATTATGCTGTGTGAAAGAAGACAAGCAGAAAGGAACACACGCTGGATAACCCAATTTCTAAAACCTCTAAAACATGGTAACTAATCTATGGGGACAGAGAGCAGATCAGTGGTTTCTGGGAGATGAGAAGGGAAATCGGAGAGAAGTGGAAGGGGAAGAATCCAAAGGAAGCTGAGGCAACTGTGGGGGTGACAGGTAAACTGACTGTGATGGTGCTCCTGCCGCTGTATGCTTGTATCATAACTAACTGAATTGTACACTTTCAATACGTGTGTTTGATTGCACATCAATTACACCTCAGTGAAAAATCGAACGCACACAGAAAATGTTTAAGAATGCAGTGGCTTCCTTAACAAAAGATTTTCATATGTGGCTGTCTTCTCACAATGCAGCAGGAGGGAGGCCACAGGAAGAATTTGTTCACATGCCAGAAGGTGGAGGTTGTAGTGAGCCGAGATCACGCCACTGCACTCCAGCCTGGGTGACAGAACGAGACTCTGTCTCAAAAAAAAAAAAGAAAAAAAAAATGCTCACGAGCAGTCGCTTTCTTAACCCCACTTTTGCTATTGAGTAATGTGTAAAAGGATTGTCACTATGCTGCATTTGAACATGCTCTGTTTCAGATGTCCCAAATGGCAGCAGTGTCTTTCACAAAGAGAACAGGGCTCAGTATATGCCTTGATTTCTGTCCTCCAAAATGGTACACATGGGTAGGTTCTCCCTGCAAAACGGAACTAAAAAAATGATGTCTTGTGAGGTCTTGCTTTGGGCTTTAATTACTTTCATGTAGACATGCGTGCCTACATGTGCAGTCTCACTCACACACACACACACACACACACACACACACACACAGAGTTTTTGCTCTGTTTTGTTATTATAATTTCTGCTTTGATTTGCCCAGGAGACTGGGTCGCAGAATTGGATCAATTCTACCTTTGAAATGTGTTCCCGGTGCACTGGAAGAGAATTAATCTGGAATCACATTTAAAGCTCCTGGCGCCCCCACCACTATAGCTTCTGGAGGAAAAGAATAGGAAGAAAAATCAATGTGCTTTGTGTATTCACAGACTTCTGATAAACTCTGGGCATCAATCCTGTCTCAATTTTAAAAGGCTCTAAATGGTAGTAAATTGTGAGTCTCACTGCAGAGCTAAGAAGTAGCCCCTCAGAACTGGAGAGTAAACAGGGTCACATGGGTTTCCTATGCTCAGTCCCCAGGGATTCAGACCTAGTGTATGTTTGTCACCACCAACTAGTGACAAAGACAACTTTTCCAATTAGAAGAGAGTCATTTATTTGAAACTATATATTTCTGGCGGCTGGGTGTGGTGGCTCATGCCTGTAATCCCAGCACTTTGGGAGGATGAGGCAAGTGGATCACCTGAAGTCCGGAGTTTGAGAACAGCCTGACCAACATGGAGAAACCCTGTCTCTACTAAAAATACAAAATTAGCTGGGCGTGGTGGCACATGCCTGTAATCCCAGCTACTTAGGAGGCTGAGGCAAGAGAATCGCTCGAACCTGAGAGGCAGAGGTTGCGGTGAGCCGAGATTGCACCATGGCGCTCCAGCCTGGGCAACAAAAGCGAAACTCTGTCTCAAAAATACAAAAAAAGAAACTATATATTTCCCAGTTTTCCGTTAAAAAGCTTCCCTTTTATTAAGTTTTGTTGAGACGAGGTAGTTTTGTTACTGTTTTTAAACATCCTTATGTAGTAAAATGAAATACTGTAAAGCTATATTGCTCTGTCCTCCTTTTTATTAAAAAAAAAAAGTTAACTTGTTAATAAAACTGAAAAGTCCTGGATGTATCAATACTTGTCAGGGCAGGTGGAAAATTGTATCCACATGTTGGTTTTGGTTTATATAGATTAAGTTACAACAAAAACAAAGAACTGTGAATACAACCACACTTGATCACAAATGACAATCCTACTCCCACTATGTAAGAAACCTCATCTTTAATTTCCTCAACCCAATGTTTTCAAACATAGCTTGACCTGCCAAGCTTCCAGAAAATACAAAGAAAGAGGCAGAATAATCACTTCCCACTGCTGCTTCAAAGATACCCCTGAAGAGCCTGATGATGTGGAGCTCTGTTAAGGTAACAAATAATTCCTTGGATAGTCTACTGCCGTAGAAGTCATGGAAACAGAGAAACAGCATTGGCACTAATGAAGGTTAATCAAATCATAACATAGACATGCATTTTATTACTATGAATGCACACAGCAATACAGAGTTATCAGGTGCAGATGAACCTCATTAGACTGGGTAGGGGGAAATGGACAGATGTGAGGTGGTTGTTTTGAGCTCTCCTGAAAGACAAGGTCAGATTTACCAAAAGCACACAGGCGGGAACTCAGAGACCAGTTTTTGGTAGAGAGGCAGGTCCTTGTGAGACTCTGTCCTGCTATTCCAAGGTCAAGAAGTTCAAAACAAAGTGGAAAGACTCGACATCTGATTCACTTAAAAAAAATTTTTTTTTTTGTTATTTTCAGAGGTGGAATCTCACTATGTCACCCAGGCTGGAGTATAGTGGTGTGATCACAGCCCACTGCAGCCTCAACCTCCCACACTCAAGTCTCTCCTGCCTCAGCCTCCTAATTAGCTGGGACTACAGGCATATGCCACCACGCCTGGCTAAGTTTTGAATTTTTGTTGTTGTTGTTGTTGCAGAGATAGGATCCTGCTATGTTGCCCAGGCTGATCTCCAACACCTGGACTAAAGCAATCCTCCTGCCTTGGAATCCTTAGTGCTGGGATTACATGTGTGAGCCACTGTGCCTGGCCCCTAGTCACTTTCAAACAGAATTTAGCAAGTTTGCAAAGGTTACTTGATAGCAAGGAAAATCATTTTCACAGAAGGCAGTAAAATAGCAGCAATGGCGTAATTTTTTCCTCAAATAACAGAAGGCCAGAGAGCACCAACAACAAGGCCCTGGGAATTTGACACACTTGTTCCCACACACTTCATAGAGCTACAAACTGGAGAAGTCTTAGAATGTTGGGTACGATGGGGAGCATCCAGCCCTATACAGGTGGGCATGGGAGCCAGACAGAGTCAGTGTACAGGTGAACATAGCCTTATTCATCTAATATGTACTTTGGTTAGGCCTGGAGACATTCAATCAGTAGCATCTAAGTGCATGAATGCTTCAATACCCTCAATGTATTGCGGTTATGTTCTTGAAAATGTACATTGCCTTCAAACATCATAATCTGAACCTAGGTGCCCAAATAAACAGTATTTATAAATGGAAATTCATTTCTCATACAGTCCTTGACTGTCCTCTCATACCATAAAAAATAAAGGGGATAAACAGGTATCTGAATACAGATGTGATACCCTTTAAATATAATAGCAGGCCAGGTGCAATGACTCATGCCTGCAATCCCAGCACTTTGGGAGGCTGAGGTGGGCAGATTGCTAGGGGTCAAGAGTTCAGGACCAGCCTGGCCAACATAGTGAAACCCCATCTTTACTAAAAATTCAAAAAGTAGCCAGCTGTGGTGACACACGCCTGTGATCCCAGCTACTCAGGAGGTTGAGGCAGGAGAATTGCTTGAACCTGGGAGGCGGAGGTTGCAGTGAGCCGAGATCATGCTACTGTAATCCAGCCTGAGTGACAGAGGGAGATTCCATCTCAAAAAAATAAAAATAATAGCAAATATTGCACATAAAAGTAACAAAGATTTATGTTAAACTCCTAAATGTTTCTTGTATCTCCACAGGTACTATCCCCAATCAAACTCCCGAATGAAATAAATTTTATAAAAAGACATGCAAAGCTTATAATAACAGAAATTCTACTCTACTCTGAGGATGTCAGTACAATAGTGTTATTAAAAACACATTTTGTTTATATTTAAAGGCTACTTTTCAGAGATTAAGGCACAACACATTTTAAAATGAATCTCAAAGAAAAAGTAGATAAGGCTGAGTACAGTGGCTCATGCTTGTGATCCCAGAGTTTTGGGAGGCCAAGGTGGGCAGATCACAAGGTCAGGAGTTCAAGACCAGCCTGGCCAACACAGTGAGACCCCCATCTCTACTTTAAAGTAGAGATTTTTGTATTTTTTAATACAAAAATTAGCTGGGTGTGGTGGCAGGTTCCTGTAATCCCAGCTACTCAGGAGGCTGAGGCAGGAGAATTGCTTGAACCTGGAAGGCAGAGGTTTCAGTGAGCTGAGATCATGCCACTGCACTCCAGCCTGGGCAACAGAGCAAGACTCCATCTCAAAACAAACAAATAAAAAGAAAGAAAGAAAGAAAAGGTAGATAAATTTATTTTATCCACCACTGAAGTCCAATCACTAATGATAGCAGCAGATATTTAACATGCTTAGAAAATATTTTTCAAATAAAAAAATGAAGGAGTTATCAAAACTTGTAAGACATCCTTCAAAGCATAATATTCAAAACAGCATAAAATTAACTGGCCAAATTAAACAAAAAAAATTAGTAATAAGTATCACTGAAAAAAATTATTATCCTCAGTATAAAACCTCTTACAATTCAGTAAAAACATGCTATGATCAAGTCACAGAAAATAGGTCAGTGACATAACACACCTATTCTAGTAAATGCTTGAAACAATTTAACCTCATTATTAATAGTAATTTAAACTTCCTTACCAATAAGACAGCATTTTGCTCATCAAATTTATAATCTTTCTAAAAATAAGAAAATTCTGTCCAGGTGCGGTGGCTCATGCCTGTAATCCCAGCACTTTGGGAGGCTGAGGAGGGCAGATCACGAGGTCAGGAGACTGCAACCATCCTGGCCAACATGGTGAACCCCTGCCTCTACTAAACATACAAAAATTAGCTGGGTGTGGCAGTGCGTGCCTGTAATCTCAGCTACTTAGAAGGCTGAGGCAGAATTGCTTGAACCTGGGAGGCGGAGGTTGCAGTGAGCCAAGATCACACCACTGCAGTCCAGCCTGGTGACAGAGCTGGACTCCATTCTCCACCCCCCACCCCCCAAAAAAGAAAAGAAAATTCAATGGTGGTTAGTTCTGGCAAGACGGGTTTACTAATACATTGCTAGTGGGAATATAAATTAGCAAAACTTTTCTGAAAAACAAACTGGAAATATAATTTGTATCAAGAGTTCTAAAAAGTTTATAACTTTCAACACAACTCCTAGTAATAATCTCTCCTGTGATGACAAACTCTCTGGGCAAAGATGGCGTAGAAAGATGTTTATTACAAATAATTTTAAAAATATTTATATTTTCATTTATAATTTTAAAGTTTATATATGTTTACAAATATTTATGTAATATGTACTTTGTAATATTTTTATAATTTTAAAAATAAAAATTTTATTCACATTTACCTTATATTTATAAAAAATTTAAAAATATATAAATATATAAATTTTACAAATATAATTACATAATATATAGCATACATATACAAATATTTATAAATGCGTACAAAAATTTTATTTCTGAATAACATTTTTATTTTATAAATAGCCCTTCTTTTTTGAGATTGATTCTTGCTCTGTCACCCAGGCTATAGTGCAATGGTGCAATCTCAGCTCACTGCAACCTCTGCCTCCTGGGTTCAAGCGATTCTCCTGCCTCTGTCTACTGAGTAGCTGGAATTATAGGCACTTGCCACCATGCCCAGCTAATTTTTGCATTTTTAGTAGAGATGGGATTTCACCATATTGGGCAGGGTGGTCTCGAACTCCTGACCTCTTGACCCACCCGCCTTGGCCTCCCAAAGTGCTGGAATTACAGGTGTGAGCCACCACATCCAGCTGCAATTTTTATTTGATAAATATAAAATTTTTATTCATAAATAAAATTATATAATTATGTATTCATGTAAAAGCTTATATATTTATAAACACAAATATATAAACAATTGTTTATAAATATATTTTTAAATTGCAAACAACTTAAATTTTCAAGAATTGGAAGTGATTATATACAATACAGTATTTGTATGAAGAAAATCATTAAAATAAACTTTTGAAGTGTAAATGCCTTTAGAAAATACTCCCAACATGACAGACACTATGTAGTAAAATCAATACAAATCTCTCTGTACAGCATGATTCTATCTTGTTAATATAGTAATTCACAAACATAGACATAGATACACGTTTCTGCATCTAAAAAATGGACAAAAAGCCCACCAAACTGTTAATAGCAGTAATGATAACATATGTGTTTATTTAGAATGTTTTAAGAGAAAATAATTTTTGTAAAAATACAAATAATAATTATATAAATCAGAAAGTAAAATCCCCTAATTACCAAAAACCTCCAAACATACTCACTCTTTGACATCCTCCACCAACATACACACTGACACCAGTCTGAAGTGTGGAATGTATTTAAACTTTTTGAAATACAGGTGGAATTATCCTGTGCGTATCAGTCCATCTTGGAGATCTTTCCAAGTCAGTACATAATCATCATTCTTATTAATGTCTGGTTATAATTCCCTGGCCATGCAAAAATGTGTTTAACCCATCCCAAGAAAAGGGATATTTATCTTTTTATCCAGACTTTCACTATTACAAACAATGTTGTATAAACAGCTTAGTACACTTCTTTCTGAACTCTTTAATAAACACAGCTAGAAGTGTTAACTTTCAGGAAACAGTGATCATACATTCATTTTCACAGACAATGGCAAATTTTCTTTCTAATTATTCCTACCACTTTACATTCCCAAAATAGCACAGGGGAGAATTTACATCCCTACGGCCTTGACTGAGTATTTTCTTTCTGCTTCACTGTTGTCAATAGGGAAATATTTCAATTGGTATTTTTTTTTTCCGAGATGAAGTCTCGCTCTGTAGACCAGGCTGTAGTGCAGTGGCAAGATCTCCACTCACTGCAACCTCTGCCTCCCAAGTTCAAGTGATTCTCCTGCTGCAGCGTCCTGAGGTTAATTTTTTATATTTAGTAGAGATGGGGTTTCACCATGTAGGCGAGGTTAGCCTCAAACTCCCGACCTCAGGTGATCCACCCACCATGGCCTCCCAAAGCGCTGGGATTACAAGCATAAGGCACCATGCCGGACCCCAACTGGTGTTCTTTAAAATTACTAGTGAGTTCACATTTTAAGTTGCTTGGCTATTGAAATTTCTATTGATAATGGTTTATTTATATCTAGAGTTCAGACCATTAAATGTTCCCTAATATTCACTCAGTCTTTCTTAGCAACACCCCAATTTTTAACGGTACACACAGTCATACAGGATGAAGACTACATTGCCCAGTCTCCTTTAAAGTTAGGGATACTCATGTGACTAAACACTGGGCAGTGAGACATGAGAAAACAGGTTTGCTAAACACTTCCAGAAAGTGTTTTTGAAGGAAAAGTGTGTATCTTTTTTATTTGTTGGAATGTAGATACAACAGGAGAAGCTGAAGCATGAATCTCGGACGATGAATAAAAGACAAATATGGCCCGGCACAGTGGCTTGTGCCTGTAATCCCGGCACTTTGGGAGGCCAAGGTGGGCGAATCACCTGAGGTCAGGAGTTTGACACCAGCCTGGCCAACATGGCGAAACTCTGTCTCTACTAAAATTACAAAAGTTAGCCAGGCGTGGTGATGTGGGCCTGTAATATCAGCTACTTGGGAACCTGAGGCAAGAGAATCTCTTGAACTGGGAGGCAGAGATTGCAGTGAGCCAAGATTGTGCCACTGCACTCCAGACTCCAGCTGGGCGACAAGAGGGAAACTTTGTCTCAAAAAAACCAAACAAACAAACAAAAAAAGACAAATATTTAGGATGTTACAACAATAAAAAAGAGGAGTCTCAGATCATAATAATGTTTGAGAAACCACCTTACCAGTCACTGACCATTTACCTCTGGATACTAAGTGAGAATTAAATGTTTGTCTTGTTAAAAACCCTTTTATCATGAATTTTCTATTATTTGCAATTTAACCTAACTGTATCCTTTGCCAATTTTTTAATTGGTTTATTTGTATCCTTTGCCAATTTTTAAATTGGTTTATTTATTATTCATTTATTTTTTGAGACAGGGTGTTGCTCTGTCACTCAGGCTAAAGTCCAGTGGCATACACATGGCTCTGCAGACTTGACCTCCTGGGCTCAAGTGATCCTCCCACCTCAATTTCCCAAGTAGGTGGGACCACAAGCACACGCTGCTTTGCCAAGCTAATTTTTTTTTTTTTTTAGAGATGGAGTCTTGCTGTGTTGCCAAGGCTGATCTCAAACTCCTGGGCTCAAGTGATCCCCCTGTCTTGTTCCCCCAGAGTACTGGGATTGGAGGTGTGAGCCATTGTGCCCATCCTTTTTTTCCCCCCTATTGACATGTACTTTTTAATAAAATAAACTGAATTTCCTCTATCAGCAGGAAATCATGAAATAAATTACACTCATTCATCTATTCATACATTAGCTTAATAATTCCTTATCCTATACAACTTCCACCCAAAGTCCACGTGTGGATGTGGGTGTGGTGGGTGGGTGCATTGCAGACACTAGGAGGAATCCAAATGAACGAATTTTTAAAATCCTGTCCGTAAGTATATGAAATATTCTGCATTAAAGTTACCCTAGGAGAAGACATTTTTCTCATTTTCAGTAAAGAAAAAAGATCAACTTCTTGCTTCTTTCATTGGCTAAAAGGATGGTATGCTTTCTATTAAAAAAGCTTTCTGTAAGCTTTGCTTTAATAGAAAATAAACTCAACATCTCATCTCTTAAAATGTAAGGGTATCCCATTAAAGCCACATTTGGCAAGTCAGGTTTCATGACTGCAGATACAAATATGTAGGCACACACTCCCCCAGTGTACAAACCCTGTGCGCAGAGGAAGGTTTTCTGTGAACTAAGCTGAAGCTTCAGGGCTCCTTACTTGCTTGGACTTGTCAGGGCCTCTAGAGAGGACTGAGCAAGGTGATCATGTGGCTATGTATTCCCCCAAATTTAAGAAGGTATTTCATGGCTGTTGCTTAGGATAGGTGCCCCTTTCCACTCCAGCACTGCCTGGTAGAATCCCCCTGTGTCAGGCCACCTTGGAGTGGCAATGGGTCTTTGGGGGTTCTAGCAAAGAGGAAGCTGAGCATATATGTGTAGTTTGCCTGCCATTTAGTGAAGTGTTGCATGGAGTTGACAGTTATTTATTCACTGAAGTAACATATTCCCAGGTCTTTCAGTGTAAGAATGCCATCCAAGTATACTTTTAGCACAGACTATGTCAACACACCCACCCAACACTACGAAGTAGGGACAATCAGAGGTATGATGTGGCACCCGGCACCTGCAATATGTGGTTGGAGGAAAAGGAAGAAGGCCAGAAGCCTGTCTGTGGGTAATTCTTTCAATCATATGTGCCAAGTCGTAAGTGCAAGACGTGGTTCTCACCAATACCTTGTCAAATGGAAGTTCATTTTGGCCAAGAATATACTTGATAAGGCATTGTGCATAAACACAAACGAATCATGTATGCTTTTTGTTTCTTTTAATGGAAATGACTTGAGATAAGAATTTACCAGTATTTGTACACTTGAAGTGCAGAAAGCTGTAGAAATAAATCAACAGTGAGTACGTCAATTAGGAAGTTGCATGTTTCATGCGCCCTAATGTGCTAGATCACGTCTTACTGCATGTGATACATCTCAAACTAAAGAAATCTGGGCTCCAGATAAAAAGAGCACACAAACTGTCACATCCTAACAAAATGCCTGAAGAAGCAAGTGCTGTATTCCAGTGACTAAATTGCTGTATTATCCATCAATAATGAACTGTATCTAGCAATCAACAGGGCATTCAAATATTTGCTAATCAACTAAGAGAAATAATCATTGGGCCTCACTGAAAAAAAAGATTGAAATGTTTTCCTGATTTACCATGATGCACTGACTAAGATAACATTCATTTCATAATATGCCAATGCATGGACACACTGAAGACATATTCATTGATGCGCTTTGTCAGTTCATTGAATATGTAAGAGCAGTCACTACACAGCAAGACTTGAAATGCTCTGCAATCTTACAGACCACAAATCATGGAAAACTATTAGGGGTTGCCTCAAATTAGAAAACAAGCCAAAAATTGTCATATTTCCAATAATTTGTAAAATTAAAAGGTACTTTCCAGAACTATCAATAATAAAAGTAAATTTTAATTGACTATCCTTGGAAGACTAAATTATTTTCTATTTTTATACAAAGCAATACAGTAAAAGTCATATGCTAAGAGGCATATGACCAAAAATCAAAGGAAAAAGAGTATTAAAGAGAGTATCATGCAGCCAGAAAATTGAAATACAATGTTATTTTTCTAAAAGTATGATTTTCCTGGTATCTACTGGTTTTTTAAAATGCATAATCTGTTGTAATTTTCTTATTATCAATTATAGTAATATGTTTATATTCTGTTTCTTAAATAAGGCCTCCCAAATGGTGTAATTTAAAGATTCCCACAAAATCTGATGTTGTCTCTGCTTAATTAAGCACCTCTTCAGGCCCCCTCGGCCTCATCAATATTTACAAAATCCTTCTGGTCTGGGCTGCTCATGGCTGTGGCCACCTTTCCAGGAAATGTCCTCGTCAAACTCTTAAGAAATTTAACTTTACCCAAGTTAGTCTTGGGTTTACCTGGCCCTCAGCCCCAGCGGGAGCATTTTCAGCATGGAGCTTCCCCTCTACTCATGCTTGAATGAAATCTCTTCTCTTTTAGGCATGGGATTTTGCTTCCTGGACAAGTGCAAGGAAATGTGATATGAACTGGAAATGCAAGGGTGTCTGCTCCCTGCCAGGGCACACCTTGATCCATAGTGATGGGACACGGGAGGATTTTGCATAGATACAGGCCTCCTTCCCTTCCTTGCCTTTTCAGGGCTGGTCCAAGTTGTGGTTTCTTCTTTGCAAATTTTCACCAAGAGTCCTCTGTGTCATACAATCACACCTGCTAAGGACCAACCGTGGCCCCCTCACGGCCCCTGAGGCTGCGGCCGGCGGGAATGCCTCGGATTGCCTCTCACGTTTCCTTGCCTTCATTCCCCTCTATCTTTCACCCTAGCCGCCCTGGGCTTCCACCTCCCAAAGAGGGTCAGCGCCTCTCACTCTTGCCTCAAGCTCTGCTCTCTAGAGGACCCTGGCTAAAATGCAAGCCATCTGAAGAAAATAAAAAAGCCTGGCAACCTGGCAGGTAGGAGCACTCATTACTGTAGCTGTTGTCATCACCATGAGGATCCATATCAAAACATGGCAGTGTGGATGACCTTGGGTCGCTGCTCTGAAACTCAATACAAAGAACTGGAGAAATGAATGAAATTCATGTAAAAAGTAGAAAAATCATATTTAAGACAAATTTTAAAAGAAAAGATAATTAAAAATAAATTATTAGCTTGGAAAATGAAAGTATAAAAATGAGTTTTATTTTGATAGCCTCCATTTTGGGCTAAGCTTGATAAATATAGAATACGACCCACGCATCTATTTACACACACATGACATATGCCTATGATGACTACAGCAAAAAGTAGTATATTTTTGCTCCTCCTTGCAGAAAACCCATTACTGTATAAACGCAAAAGTGAAGGATCCTAAAAGTTCTATTTATGGACATCTGCACCCATGTTTTATCCGCTGGCATTTTTCTCCCATGGAAGGTGGTGACCAACCCGTCTCAGATGCAGGGCAAGCTTCCTTGTTCCATGCAGTCAGTTCTAGACAGATGGCCACAACACTCATTTTTGATTCATGCCAAAACAAAGATTGAATCTGGCAGAAGCCTTAACCCATAACTTCCTTTCCCAAAGACATTAAATACACTTGCTTGGTAGCCTTTCTGACAGCACCAATTAAATAGAGAGGCATGTAGGAACGGACACGCTGAGCGAGTTTTAGAAGAGGAAGTCATGCAAAAATGCACGATCGAAACAGCCCCCAAACAGGAAGACATTGTTCCTCTCTCTCCTGGAAATTGAAATCCCACAGTATGTAATTTTGATCCGCATCGGCAGGACAAGATATAGCTCAATGAGACAATACAGCACCACGTCCAAGGGGTCACCTCACATCTGCCCTTTACAGTGGGAAAGCTGAATTGTGGGTAGGGAACAGGCTTGGGGGACTACGGCATACATAAAATAAGCCAGAAAAATTCCGTCTGCCTAACTTACATGGATTCATGGCCAAACCATTTTCCTTTAATTAACACATCTTTTCACATCCCAAGTAGGGGGGTCCTTAACGACACCACATTTCTTCCCACTCACACTTACAGTCAGCATAGGTATGGAAGGGGAGCTGTTCTGAAGACCCTGTAGACGCTGTCTTTTTCAAATGCTATTTTCCTCAGATCAGAGATAGTCTAGGGAACTGAGATTTTCCAATGGGTTTGAGTTTTACGGCAATTACCAGAAGGCTATCGAAAGACGGGTTTTTAGAATCTGAGCAAATTATCACTGCAGGTAGGTATTCGGAGGATACATGTAGCTATATAGCTGTGTCGCTGAAATTTTTAAAAATATAATCATTTTAGACTAGAAATAGGGCTCTTATACTCACCTAAATTGATTGATTGATTGATTGATTGACTGAGACAATCAATCCAACTGCACCCAGCCTGGGCTACTCACTCTGTAGCCCAGGCTGGGTGCAGTGGTGTGATCTCGGCTCACTGAAATCTCCGACTCTTGAGTTCAAGCAATTCTCATGCCTCAGCCTCCCGAGTGGCTGGGACTACAGTTAGGCACTACCACATCTGACTAATTTTTACATTTTTAGTAGAGACGGGTTTCACTATGTTGGCCAGGCTGGTCCCGAACTAATGACCTCAGGTGATCCAACTACCTCAGCCCCACAAAGTGCTGGGATTACAGGCGTGAGCCACCCAGCCTGGCCCTTGAATTTGCTTTTCAAATTGTAGTACATTTTCTCACATTTGGAAACTAGAGGACAACAGAATTCTGTTTCTACCAAGTTTTCTTTACTGTTTAGTGACCAGCTTTGCCAATCACTACCTAGTTTACTGACTTTGCCTTTTCTAGAGTGCCACCGTTCTGCTCATGAGTTTGAAACTACACTAGTTTTCATTCACATGCTACATACATAATTATTCCATGTGATGAACAGCTCGAGACCTTAGGAATAAAGGTATCTCCTATGTTTTGAAAATAAGCATCTAAATAAATAGAAAGATTTCCTTTCGATCAAACCTTATTTACCACATAACTTCTAAGTAACCTGCAAAATATTGTAGGCGATAAGAGAAATAACAGACACTGTTCCTTTCCTCAAATATTTCAAAATTAAGTCAATTAAGCCACAATAAAGCCTTACCAGTAACTACTTAGCTTAATAATTCCTCGTTTTTCTGGCACTTTCAGAAAATGGTGAACCCTACATAAAGCACCAAAACATTTTTAGTCTTAGTTGAGTGACTCTTTGATATGACATAGTGTTCCCAAGAGTATTACAAATACGACTTTGTGGTTCAGGGTCTTTATGGTGAACGGTGATGAACAGGAGCACGGCACACCTTGGGAGCGAACCAGGGGTGGCTGCTTCCCATGGGTTCATGCCTCCGTGCTTCTGCCCAAAAGCGTTGCTGGCTTGCTTTTCCTGCCCCTCCCACAGGGGTCCCTCAGGTGCCAGCTCCAATTCCAGCCCCTCTGTTTCTCACTGGCTGCCTCTCACTGTGCTGGGTTGAGAGAGGGCACTAAAGAATGTGCAGAACAGGCTGGACATGGTGGCTCCCACCTGTAATCCCAGCACTTTGGGAGGCCAAGGCAGGTGGATCACTTGAGGTCAGGAGTTTGAAACCAGCCTGGGCAATGTGATAGAGCCTGGTCTCTACTAAAAATACAAAAAAAAAAAAAAACTGGCTGGTCCTGGTGGCAGCCACCTGTCATCCCAGATATTTGGGAGGCTGAGGCAGGAAAATCCCTTGAACCTGGGAAGCAGAGGTGGCAGTGAGCTGAGATCACGCCATTGCACTCCAGCCTGGGTGACAAAGCGAGACTCTGTATTAGAAAAAAAAAAGAGCCAGTTGTAGTGGTTCACACCTGTAACCCCAGCACTTTGGGAGGCCGAGATGGGTGGATCACTTGAGGTCAGGAGTTCAAGCCCAGCCTGGCCAACATGGTGAAACCTGTCTCTACCAAAAATACAGTAATTAGCCAGGTGTAGTGGTACACACCTGTGATCCCAGCTACTTGGGAGGCTGAGGCAGGGAAATTACTTGAACCTAGGAGGCAGACGTTACGGTGAGCTGAGAGCACACCATTGCAGTCCTCCAACCTGGGTGACAGAACCAGACTCCATCTCAAAAAAAAAAAAAAAGTACAGAACAGTAACAGCAGCAGGTAAGAGGCCCTGGCAAAGGGCAAGCGCTTTTGTGCCCAGGAGCTCCTCTGCCAATCACAGTCTGCAGGGCTCCATTCTGAGTAAACTGCACTTGCGGCATTGTGTTTTATGAGGGTTTTCCCCTCCCCTTGGAGACATTTTGATGAGTCTAGGCTTTTGGTAGTTTTCACTCTCTGAGGATCAGACAAGTGGGTTATGCCAGACTGATATGATGTGGAATGGGTTTCCTGAGGTCACTTTGGCCTAGAAAGCCCTGCTGGTGGCCTTGTCCCCTGCCAGGTGGACACTAAGGTTCAGGAAGCCTCTCTCAGGATGCGGCCTCTGGGTAGGCTCTGCCAAGGCCTCAGTAGAAAGCTTTGTGGACAGATGCCTGCAGGTTGCCCCAGAGAAAAAAGAAAGCAAGGAGAAGCCGGAGCCCAGCTCTGTCACCTCCAGAGCCTGGTGAGGCCGTGCTCTGACAGCATCAGAGCTTCGGGGGCCTGTGTATGAGGACCCCAAGTCTTTAACCTTCACACCACTTAGCACTAAATGCCAAAAAAATGCCATTACAAGAACGAAGGATGGGAATATAATGTATGTAGCAAGTGGAGAAGTTGGCAGAGCTTGGGATCTGCCTGTCACCATGTGCGCAGCTTGGCCCGGAGCTTGGCCCTGTTCACGTTGGCGCCCTGCTTCGGCTGCACTGGCCACTTTGTCTGTACTGCCACGTTCACCTCTTATTCACCTCCCACAGCAATCTGTATAGGTTATGCTTTACTACCCCATGTTTAGGGTGAGGTCGATAGGGCTCGGCAAGGTAAAATGAATTTGCCCAAAACCATGCCCCACAGTGAAGGACTGAGGTTTCTCCCTCGACAGTCTGTGCTGTGTGCTCCTGTCTCCTAGTGTGTCGTTTACCTTAGTCTTACTAATAACGAGGTTTCACTGGGCCACTGCTACTTGACGCAAGCCATTTCTTTTTACACTTACGACATCGTTTTTAAATTAAAAAATAAAAATTGTATATATTCATGGTATACAACATGGTGCTTTGGGATGTGTACCCATTGTGAAATGGCTACAGCAAGCTAACTAACAAATTAATTGCCTCACATACTTGTGATTTTTTAATGGTGAGAATGCTTAAAGTCTACTCTTGGCAATTTTCAAGTGCGCATGACATTAGTATTAACTTCAGTCACCATGATGTACAATAAACCTCCTGAGCTTATGTCTCCCAACTGGAATTTTGTACCGTTTGACCAACATCTTCCCAGCCTCTCAGCCCCAGCCTCTTATAACCACCCCTTTATTTCTTTGAGTTCAACTTGTTTGGATCCCACATGTAAGTGAGATCACGTGGTATTTGTCTTTCTGTGTCTGGCTTTTCTTCATTTAAGATAGTATCCTCCAGGGTCATCCATATTGCTGCACATGGCAGGATTTCCTTCTTTTTCCAGGCTGAATAGCATGCCATGGCATACAAATACCACATATCCTTTTCCCGTTCATCCACTGGAGCACACCTAGGATGGTTCCTATCTTGGCTATTGTGAATAATGCTGCAGTGACCATGGGAGTGAGACACATTGTCAATGTGAAACGTCTCTGCTGCCCTCAGAATAAATACAAACCCCTTAGCATGGGGTTCTGTTTGCTTTGTCCACAACCTCCTTCTAATGGCATCCAGGACACCAAGCTGAAGAAAGAAGTGTAGCCAGGGGATGAAGGTGGCCAAAAGACTACCTTTCCTGTGACCCTGCTCTCCAACCACAGCAAGGGACCAGGTCATCAAAAACAGAGACTGGCCATGCTCCACACTCTGGTTCATCTCACTGTTACCCAGTTCCTTTTTGATCAATGGGAAACAGCTCTGCAGTAACGGTTATATGGTCCTGCAGGAACCAAGAAAGAACAGCTAACTGGCCCATAAGGGGATTGAACTCATATATTCAGCCTCATTAGGAACTGCTTTCTAACCAAGAGATGCAAACAACTAGAGAAACATACAAGTGGTCTGCAGTTTCCACTTACAGCATTAGCAAAACAAAACACAATGAAATAAAAACAAAAGCACTGTATTAACTGACCTCTACCGCAAGAATGATGTTGATTGGATGTGAAGCTGTTATTTGTCCAGATGCATGTCTGAGTACATGTGACATGTCAACTGCTTACAGATCATCAGCTTCCTCCTCACGTATCCAGCACAAATCAACATGAAGTGACGAAGGGAAGAAATACCATTGTCTTGCATTCTGCCCCCAAAACCACCTTGACAGGTCAACTGACAGCGGAAAAATCCCAGGCTCCGTGGAGGTCCCTGATTTTCAGAACATTAGCCATGCATTTCAAGGAAATGCATTTCAAGATGATCAACAGTGAACTCGTTGAGGGCGCAGTGGTTCTGTGCAGAAGCCGCAGAAATGCTCTTTGCCTCTCTCACATGTTGCGGCCTCTTACTTTCCAGTCTCATGAGTGGGAATTTAAGTGGGCATAAGGTAATCTGTGTGGATTCTTTTAATGATATTGTGCAGGTAAATGTCAGCTGGCCTGGAACCCTATTCAGAATCCTGAAGAAACAGAGGATCAGGGAGGGAAGCAGGGAGGAGGAGGCAGAAGGAAGAGGGTCTGCCATAGCCATTTCTCACCACAACCCCAGTCTGTCCCTGCTCCAAGTCCCTGCAGAGGAAGCTTCCAATAGCTGCAGCCACTTTGGGCCATACCAAAAACTGGGGAGCCACAGGGGCCTTCTGGGATTCCTTTGAGAAGGCCACCACACTCTGAGATCCAGCGGCCTGTCTGGGGGTCTTGGTTCTGTCCCCATGTGGAAGTTTCTCCTATGTAGGATGGGATACATTTACCAATTGGACACATTACTAGATCACATGTTTCTTCCTCTTCAAGACATTAATGCTCCGTTATTTACTCCTGACATTTTTCAATTAGCGACCATTTCTGCAAAAGAGCAAGTTCAAGAGAACTGCAAATGTATATTAGGGATGCTTGATGTTTTAAAACTCAAAATAAAATTAGCTTTATAGAGACCCATAGAAACACATATTTGGAAAATATCTTAGTGCTTTATTGAATTACGGTCATGAGAATAATAGCGTCGCTTTTCAGACAGTAAAGATCAATGTCAGCCAGGTGCGGTAGCTCAGGCCTGTAATCCCAGCACTTTGGGAGGCTGAGGTAGATGGATCATGAGGTCAGGAGATCAGGACCTCTACCCCCACCTCTACTAAAAATACAAAAATTAACTGGGTGTGCTGGCACACACCTGTAGTCCCAGCTACTCCTGAACTGAGGCATGAGAACCACTTGAACCAAGGAGGCTGAGGTTGCAGGGAGCTAAGATCGCACCACTGCACTCCAGCCTGGGTGGCAGAGTGAGATTCAGTCTATAAAAAAAAAAAAAAAAAAAAAAAAAAAAGCATACCCGTGGAGATATAACACAGACCGATTCCTAAGGCCTCCGTGGTGCCTTCCAGTCACACAGTGTGACACAATGACATGCACCATCCCAGAGCATGGCGTCTCCCCCTCCCTATTCTCTAAGGGCTGGCCGGAGAAAGCTTTGCGGCAGCGCCTGTGTGCCGCAGGGTCCCCAGCAGCATCCCTTCCCCTACCCACTAGATGCCAGCAGCCTCCTCCTAGTTGGGACAACCAAAAATGACTCCAAGCATTGCCAAATGTCTGGCTGAGGGTGAGAGGTGATGGTGAGTGCCCACCCCCCCGATCGAGGACCACCGTCCTAGAAGTGTTATTATGATCCCCAGGTTGCAGTCAATATGAAGCCTAACGAGCCAGCCATACTCCCCCAAGGTCACACAGAATTAGTTCACTGTAGACAATGCGACGCCTACTGTGTGCTGTGGAACAGTCAGGAAAAAGGAAATGGAGTCACTGCCCGCTCTTAGATGAGCACCCCTTTCTGACTGACCTGGTAGCACAAAAGAGAAGCTGTGATCCCTGGAACGGCAGGAAGCAAGGCAGCCCGTGCCCTGGGCGGGGCACTGCCCAGATACAGTCTCTGTGTGGCCAAAGGACTTCCCCTCACTCAAGTGCTTGCCCGGAGGCCTGAACTGCTTCCTAATCCTCTTGCTTAATATCTTCTGAAAGGCTCATTTTAAAAAGGGAATGAGGCTGTTTTAAGATTAGTTAGGTAGCTTATAATATGAGGTGCTAATCCCTAGCCTAGAAAAATGCAAAAGAAAAGGTTTTGACTAAAATGTCTCAAACTCTAGGCTGATGCTGTTCTAGGACCATTAGCATTTTTTTTCCTGGCCCTCAGTCCTGACACTTCCTTATCTCCTTATCTCCCTTCACTGGTGCCAACACTACCTGAGCGCTCCCTCACAGCAGCCTTCTCCCAGACGCCCCTCAGATGGATGTCCAGGTGGGCAGGTGGGGATGGAGGGAGCAGATGCGGGGTGCAGTTTGGTTATGCAACAGTTGAGAAGTTAGATGACTCTGCAGCTTCTGCCTCATCGTATGGATGACTAGGTTGTTGTGTCCGAGGCCAGCACCCACTCCAGAGGACACAGAGGTGGGGAGAGGGTACATGGGAAGCAGCGAGCCAGCTCGGTTCCTATCTCAAGGACCCTGAAGGAGCCTTTCGGTTTCCTACTAGGCTTCACATGTAACTATTTAGATTATACATGTACTTTTGTAGTAAACCTAGCAACTTAAAAGGAACTCATGATTCATTTTGGTTTTTGAAGCCATGTCTCTGAAACTATGCAAAAGCAATTACTTAGAAAACATGGAATTCTGGACTTTTTAAATGATCAAACACTAAAAAGACAGTGAGTGAAAGTGCCAATCTGAGAGTGACACAGACATCCTGTAAGAGCAGCTGCTGGGATTCAGGGTCTCCAGCACACAGGGAGGAGAGGCCATGTCTCAGCTTCTCCACCCATCCAGTCAGACCATAAAACTGCCCAGTTTTATGCACGGATCTAGGAGCTGAGAGGTATGCTATATAAATGCAAAGTATTAATCCAAACACTTTTCCCTTATAAGGTCTACACAGCCAAATAATCCCCCTCCAGAGCAGCAGTGGGGAAAAGCTCCTTCCTTTGCAGCCAGAAGGCCTGAGCATGTTCTCACTCTTACATGGGTCAAGCTTCTAAGGCTTCCCATGGACCATACCTAATTTACAGGCAAAAGACTAGAGTGCACCACCCTGGTCTCCACAGTCTCAAAATAGCCTGCAGTAATTAAGCATTGTTATTATTTAACAGTTCTTATCCACAACTTGTTTGGGAAATTGTAATACACTGATGTTCCATTTGAATAATAACTTCAATGAGATAAGATACTTTATAATTATTCTTCTACCTGGGGAACACGATTTCTGCAGGAACACTCTTATTAGGAATGAGCTGAGCCGGCTGTAAGTTTCAGACTGTTACCCTGTAGACATGGCACTCTGCGAATTGCTGGAAGCGCTGGGTAGAGGGAGGTTCGTGTGTGAAACGAGGATGATGATATCCACAGGAAGAACAGTTTGAAGGGTTTCAGAGAATGCGAGAAAAGCTGATGCCACACTCCCTGGCTTTCAGGGTGGCGGCAATGGGGAGGGTCCCTCCGGGCCAGGGCAACCATTCTGGGAAACAGCAAGTTTTCCTAGTTGTTCCATTGCCTGCCTGGGATTTGCAGAGGGCTTGTGGGGTAGGACACCCCACATAGCTATGTGATGACTGAACATGCGGCAAATAAGCCTGTGAGCACCCCCAACTCACCCTACCCTGGGAGACCCCCAACCCCCCCCCCCCGGAGCACCCCCACTCAGCAGGAACAGCTTGACCTACTATACTCACTAGGCATCATTTCTGTCCCCTGTGGCCAAGTTGCTCTCCAGGGTAAGTGTGTCTCCTCCTGATTTCACTAATTCTTTTTCCCCTTTCGAGTTTCAGGATATTGAACAATACTCAGCAAATTCTTTAAAACCTGACATATGAAAGGAGTTACATATGCTCTAAGGAACAGGAGGAATCATTTTTAATTAGTATTTTCAAAGAAATGAAAGACCCGGCTTATTTAACCCACAGGACAGCATGCTGTGACTATCACCAATCCACGGGGGCAAAAGGGAACTGACTCCACTGTATTGTGAGGAGGAGCAGGGCCTTCCTGGGGCAGGGGGAAATTTGCAAACAGATTCACGCGGAAGCCCCACTCCACACCCCGTGGGAAACGTGCTCACCCTGCTTTTCCGTACCCTTGTTTAGTCTGTGACATTGCGATTGAAATTTGTCACTCTGGGAGTTACATCTGATGTTACAGCCTGAAGCGGAGCTAAACCAAAATAAACAATCTGCTCTATTCTGCTTAGACTAATACGACAGTGATGTAAGGCCCGAGACACCGGCAGCGGCAAAATGTTTTTTCCACACCGCATGCTGCAGCTGGGCACCACGCGTTTCTACCGCGGGGATTGGCGCGCCGGCTTATCCGTGCGTGGGGAGGGGCGGGGAGGAACTCAGGCAGAAATGGAACCGTGGCTTATCGGCAACCGGGCTAACCTGTTTCTGTCAGCTAGCAGCACACGCTCTTGAATTGGATTCTTAAAAGCCTTTTTAATTGTATTTTCCTGGGCATGGGTGACCTCTGTCTCCCTAAGCCTGAAGGTTTTGCAGACTGGCTCACTGGTGGTGGGAGTTTTCATTACAGTTCACATAAAGGGTGTGTGGTTCCAGCACATCAGAGATTTGAAGCGGCCCACACAGACGCATTTTCATTGTCTTAAATTAAATATCCTATTTATTTATTTATTTATTTATTTTGGTACATATTTGGTTTTTAGCCAGCAAATGACCCTCTTGGTATATTCAATGGCTTTTTTGCCAGAAAGATGACAGGCTTTTGTCTTTTAAAAGGGGGTGCCCTCAAATGGATTCCTTTCTGAAGAGCTCATGGTGGGCCTCTGGTTTGTAGGTGGCTAATATGGAGTACGACCTTTTTACAGTCAGCTTTGGGGGTGCTAAATCTGTGCATTTTTCAAGCCCCAGTATTTTTTAGCTGAATGTAGTTGTATTCGCTTTTTCTCTGTTCTCTTTTTAAATTTCCACACGGGGTCCCAGGATCCCTGCCATATATAGGCTGCTCATCCCAGCAGCACGCACAGGTTCCGCGAAGCCAGTGGTCGCAGTGGGTCCCCTCATCTCGTCATGCTTCCATCCCAGTTCCCTGGCTCTGGATGACAGGGAAATTGCATACATAATTCAGTTAAAGTTGCCAGCCTGAGTGGCCTGGATTACATCTGGCCTCCTCCATGCCGCAGTTTTCAATTTTATCACCTCATACAAGGCAAAGCGCTAACGACAGTTCGGGGAACCTGGACAGAGATAAAGCGGGGTCCTCTTTAATACACAGATGCCTGTGAAACGTGCTCACTACTGTACACCGCGATCTTCTATGTGTAAACCACAGACAATCATAATTATCCTATGCCTTTCCAGGATTTCTCCATGGAACACAGCCTAAGAGGAAAGTCATGAAAACGGAAGGTAGAAAACACGAAGGAGCTGAAGGCCCGTGGGGCTGCAGACTAGAAGCCCCTCCTCCACCCCGGCCGGGCGCTCCCTCCCTCCCTTCCTCTAGGAAAGCATCCCCTGAGCTGGGGCCCCATTTCCTGGCTCTTGGGCCTTCACGGATCCCGAGCACAGGCCATAAAATGACGGGAGCTGTGTGAGGGGCCCAGGTCTAAAATGAAGGTGGGTAGTGGCACCTGTGAAGCTGATAAGACATCATTTTGCACGTGGCTCACCTTGCAAGAGGGGGTTTTTATGCCTCTAATTTCGCTCCACTCCCACACTCCTGCCAGCCCGCAGCTCAGACTTATAGAGAATCCCCTGCGCTCTGTCTCATGGATGGGCGCTAAATACAAGGGGAAGCTCGGGGCTGTTGATCTTTCAGCATAGGCGATGCTCTGCCTGTGACACCAGATGGAAGAAAATGTCCTGTAGCCTCCCCCACCCCTCATCAACGCCAAATCACACCTCTCCTGAAACATCCTTCAGCTTTCCCAAGAGACTGATGGGGGAAAGCAGTCTTGTTCGAAAATCTGGGAATTTTTCTCTTCCTCCTGCTAATGGCCTGAGTTGAGTAAATATTGAAGAAGAAAATTCAGAAGAGTGACAGAAGGAAAACCATGAAGATCTACCCCTAGATGGGGCTGCTGTCTGCAAGCAGGGCGTGTTTGTTTTTTAAAATTCAGTTCACTTAAAGTGAGACTGAAATTAGGTATTAACAGAGAATTTACAATTTAAATCAAACTTTAACTCATTTAATTAAGTCTTTAGTCCTGTGAACCTCATTCACTGCCTTAGTATTGGGCTGCTCTCTGATTCCAATTGATGAACTTCTTAATTTCCTGGGTGTCTGTTTTTTTAAAAATGTGCAAAAAAAAAAAAAAAAAAAAAAAAAAAAAAAAAAACACTCATCAAATCCAAACTGTCGAACAAACTAGAAGGATGCAGTAGGCAGCATCGAATGTTTATGTGTTCCAGGGTAATAGATTCTGAATAATAAGAGACTGAGGGTGAGGAGAGACTTTACAAGATGCTTGGTAAAGCCCAGGTGAGCGTCAATCTTTCCACTTGGGAAATAAGTCTGAAGAAGAACTGCATTCCAATTAACATTTGTAATTTGCATTGCATGAAAGCACTAGAAAATAATAGTTCTGAGAGCATTTTTAACATTTCCACAGGTAGGAGTGCAGCTAATCTTATTTAAGAAGCAAGCATAATAGGTCTTTCTGGCATTTCTGAGATGCTGATTAGAGGAGGGACAGGAAACTAGACCTCAAGTCATGAGAAGAAAGGTTTGCACGTGTCTCCTTAGCCTTAGCCCCCTTGCCCAGGACAGAACGTGGCCGAAGGAGGGGTCTGCCGCAAGTGTGTTCGTCATTCCCTTCAGCGGTGGCGCTGTTCTTGTCACGTGACTGCTGAAAGAGCTGACATGTGTGTATTGTGTGCTGGGCCCCATTTTACATACACTGACCCATCTGCTTCTTAAAACCATGCTGTGATTTAAGTATTACTGGAATTATTACTAGAAAATTAAGTAACTTGTCCAAACTCATGACCCAAATTTTTAGACCTTATTTTAGATTCTTCTAAGACCAGGGCTATTGTGAAAACTCAGTGTTACCCATAAATAAAACCGAGGGGCACCCTCCTTATCAGGAGGCAGTGTGGCTTAAAATAAGCTTTGAAGTCAATTTAGTCTTAGCTGCAACTCCTCCTCCATCACTGCAGGCTGCAGGCCTTTGGGCAGGTCACTCTAGCCATCAGGGCCTCAGCGCCCAAGTCTGTAAAATTGTTAGCATCATTCCCATCTGGCAGGCTTGTCATGGGGCTTAATGAGATAATACATAAGAAGAGCTCAGGCCTAGATGGTAGCCCAGGTCTCACAAATACAAGACCAGGCACCTTCCTCCTCCTCATCCTTAATGCTTCCTAATACTCTCTCTCCCCTCCCACACTAGCAGTGCCCCTGCAGGAGCTGTCCCTGTCCCACTGCGCTCGCTGGCCCAGTGCCACACGTCGCAGGGTGGAGACACAAGCACATGGCCCCGGGGACCGCTGGTCCCTGCACAAACATGGCTCTCGTAGCTTTCACCCTGAGCTCACCCTGTGCCATGGTGGCCAGTCACCTTGACAAGAGCCGGGACTAAGTTACACGTCAAGGTAGGTGGCAGGGGGAACTCACATTGATCTGTAACTAGAGCCCAGGGAATCCCATTCCACCCTGCCAGGGACCCACCAAGCACTAGACCCCGCCACAAATGTGGGGCCAATGTGCCTTAGCCATGCTTGGCCTAGATGAGGAGGGACTGGGTGAGGCAGGGGAGGAGGAGCCTTTGGTTCAGAAGCAAAAGAGTGCAACAAAAAAGGCCCAAAAGAAAGAGGGGAGAAGAAGCCCTGTTAAATGACAGAGCTACATACAGAGCTCTTTTGTCTACTGAAGGGATGGAGGGGAACAGAGGTGGCATTGGAGGCACGCCTCCCACAGTGAGAAAGACTGTATGGGGAAGAGATGGGGGGAAGGGCACCCCTGAGAAAAGTGGGGAAGCCGGGCACAGGGACAAGAAACCAGGGGGAGCGCCCCGGAGCTGGGATGGGCTCCCTCCAGGTGTACAGTGTGCCCCTGGGGATGAGGCTGCACTAAGTGGGGGCCGCGGCTAGTAATAACAAGCAAATCACTGGGAATTACCCCCTGATAGGCGCAAGGGAGGCCTCCCAAACCACCCTGACGTTCAGTGGGGCACAGCGCTGCTTGCTCACAGCCCAGGAAAGTTCTGGCCCATTCCAGGAGGAGGTAGCAGGGGGTCCCACTGGCTCTGGAATGCTTGGGGCTCTATTTTAGTCCTCGGAACTCTGGAGAGTTGGCTCCCTCGTCTACAACGCTCTAGATATCCCTATCCCTTGATTTTTCTTGAATCAGGAATGTCCCCTGATTTTGGAAATTAAATTGAACAATTTAAAGCCTTCTGGGACTCAGCAGAGGCAGCCTGGATGCCATGTGGAGAGGCGGGAGGGGCACAGCCAGTCAGCCACTGGGCTCCACTTCTCAGGGACACAGGGAAAAAAGTCCACTGTACAAATCAGAAGGCACATACCCGTGTGCAAATACACAAAATGTATCCTATTATAAAATTTTATTAGCAGTGACAGTTTTAAGGGAGCTTTAGCAATATTTCAAGCTGTGGCTTCAAAATCTGACAGATTCAATTTGCTTTTATCAGAATGTTATCTGATGACATCTCTGCAAAAGAGGCACTCGCCCATCTCAGGCTCACCCCTCCTCTGCTCTGGGCAATGTCTGCCTACAGTTGGAGGAGCCAGCATGGAGAGCATCTCTCTTCTTCTGCAAAGGAACAGCTCCCAACACACAAAGACCACCAGCACTGCTTGCCCTTTCATTCTATGGCAAGTTCATGTCTAAAGAAACCCCTAGCTATGTAGGCAGGAGACCAAATGGCAAGTGCACAATGTGATGACAGAGGAGAGGTGAGCTCTGCAGATGGCATCTGGGCTATCACCGGTGATGGGCAGGCTGTTTTGGGGGCCCTGGATGTTCGTGCACTATTGCAACGACTGGGAGTCGGCAGTTCAAGTGCATCTACCTGGTAGCGAGCAGCCTGCTCTGGACAGCCGAGAGCTGGGAAACCAGCTGGAAGATCACCAAATCACAGGTGGAAAGCCACTCTTCTCTTCCTTTTTAACTTTTAAGTTCAGGGGTACAGGTGCAGGATGTACAGGTTTGTTCCAAAGGTAAATGTGTGTCACGGGGGTTTGCTGTACAGATTATCTCATTGCCAGGCATTAAGCCGAACGCCTGGCCGTTATGACTCCTGATCCTCGCCCTCCTCCCACTCTCCACCTTCTGCCAGGCCCCAGTGCCTGTTGTTCTCCTCCAGTGTATGTGACCATGTGTTCTCACCATTTAGCTCTCACTCATAAGTGAGAACATGTGGTATTTGGTTTTCTGTCCCTGTGTTAGTTTGCTAAGGATAATGGCGTCCAGCTCCATCCATGTCCCTGCAAGGGACATCATCTCATTCTTTTTTATGGCTATATAGTATTCCATGGTATATATGTACCACATTTTAGAAATGCAAATCAAAACCACAGTGAGATACCATCTCACACTGGTCAGAATGGCTATCATTAAAAAGTCAGAAATAACAGATGCTGGTGAGACTGTGGAGAAAAAGGAGCACTTATATACTGCTGATGGGAATATAAATTAGTTCAATCACTGTGGAAGACAGTGTGATGATTGCTCAAAGGCCTAAAGACAGAATGTCTTTTTGTCAAATGTCAAATGATAGAATGTCATTTGACCCAGCAATCCCATTACTGGATATATACTATAAGGAATATAAATCTATAATAAAGACACATGCATATGTTTGTTGCAACACTGTTCACAAAAGCAAAGACATGGAATCAACCAATTTTTACAATAAATCAATCCAGGAACAAAACAGCAGGCTTCATGAAACTCATTAAGTATGCAAGAACCGTGAGGAGATCAAGAGGGAATGAGTGTATCTTGTAATGACAGAGCCTCTCTTTGAACAAATGTTAGTCAGGGTCTTCTGAATCCCCTTCCTATCTGTGCTGTGACTTTTAGACTTTCTTTTTTTACTTTTGAGACAGGGTCTCACGCCATTGCTCAGGCTGGAGTGCAGTGGTGCAATCTCAGCTCACTGCCAACTCCACTTCCTGGGTTCAAGTGATTCTTATGCCTCAATATCCTGAGTAACTGGGATTGCAGGTGTGTGTCGCCATGCCCAGCTAATTTTTGTATTTTCAGTAGAAACAAGTTTTCACCATTTTGACCAGGCTGGTCTTGAACTCCTGACTTTAGGTGATCCACCTGCCTTGGCCTCCCAAAGTGGTGGGATTACAGGTGTGAGCCGTCACACCTCGCTGACTTTTAGACTTTCTTATCCATCTTTGTACTCCTCAATTTTATCAAGATCTGGCTAAGCTGGTTTAGTGAGAATCCCCCACCTTCAGTATCTGACCACCCTTGATGTCTGATTGGGTTCCTCATTCCTCACCATCTTCCAGGTGATGTCTGACCCCAGCCTGCTTATGGCAAGAATCCTGTTGGCAAAGAATTACCCTGCCCTCTTAGTAATTTTCTACCTACCAATCCCCTACTACTTTGTCCCACCCTGCTCTTGGAGTGCAAATCCCCAATTTTTCCTTATTGCATCTGGAGTTGAGTCCAATCTCCTTCCCCTACTGCAAAACCCCACTGCAGTAATGCCCCTAAATAAAGCATGCCTTCCTGTTCTTTAGCAAGTGCCAGGAATAATTTTTAAGCACTAATCTGAGTTTCTTTCCTGTCTTCCTTACAATGAGAAGTAAGGAGCACACTAGGCTTGTTCTCGGTTGCATTTATTAACCATAAGCCCCAATCCCCATTTCACATATGAGACAATAAAGCATGTAAGAGAGAAATGTTTCCTGGGTGTTCGAAATGAAAAATGAGAGCCGTGGGCCAGGTGTGATGGCTCACTCCTGTAATTACAGCACTTCGGGAGGCTGAGGCGGGCAGATCACTTGACATCAGGAGTTCAAGACCAGCCTGGCCAACATAGTGAAACCCTGTCTCTGCTAAAAGTACAAAAATTAGCCAGGCACCTGTAATCCTAGCTACTAGGGAGGCTGAAGCAGGAGGATCCCTTGAACCTGGGAGGCAAAGGTTGCAGTGAGTGGAGATGGCACCACTGCACTCCAGCCTGGGTGACAGAACAAGACTCAATCTAAAAAAAATAAAAGACCCACAGGCAATAGAGACCTAGCCTTGTTGATTTCTCTCCTTGAATCTGACCTACTGAGGACTCCTCTTCCTTCTCTTTGTTCTGCCTGATGATGCACGTTCTCCTTCGACAGTTTCAGCGGATTGAGGCTGAATGTTAAGTTTTCTGCCAAAATGGATTCAGTATCTTGTCAGCTATTTCCTCTGGTGAAACTCACTTTCATCTTTAATCTACTCAGGAGTGCTATGTATGACAGGCGATCCTTGGAGGAGAGAAATCTGAGGGACAGCCTGCTACTGTATTCAAATTGGCTTCACCCAGACAGATAAATATAAAGATAAGGTTAATAAGGGTTAATAATTTATAGTCAGAAAAGTTTAAGAGGATTGCATAATTTAAGCCTCCCATGAAGGCCCCAAACCAAACTCTACATTATTATCCTAAAGCCGGCTCTACTCCGTGGCTCTCCTTCCAACTAACAGCCCGTGATTCTCCCAGATCCCGACACCTCAAAGTCACAGAGCCATTGAAGCCACCCTCTGCCTCCTCCATCTTCTCTGAGAGACAGCCGGTTAATCAGGTCAGATTATTCTTGTCTGATTATCAGTCACTAGCAGTTACAATTAGTTTCTAGCACTTCTCACACCTGTTCTTATTTTTATTCTCACTTGGACAACTGAGAATAAAATTCTTCCAGTCATTTTGTTTGAATCCTTGGATTTTAAAAATTATTCCTGGGTAGGCATGGTGGCTTACACCTATAATCCCAGAACTTTGGGAGGCCAAGGACGGCGGATCACTTGAGGTCAGGAGTTTGAGACCAGCCTGGCCAACATGGTGAAACGCCATCTCTACTAAAAATACAACAACAACAACAACAACAAAAATTAGCTGGGCATTGTGGCGGGCATCTGTAACCCCGGCTACTCAGCAGGCTGAAGTAGGAAAACTACTTGAATCTGGGAGGCAGGGGTTACAGTGAGCCGAGATCGTGTCACTGGACTCCAGCCTGGGTGACAGAGCAAGCCTCCCTTTCAAAATAAATAAATCAATAATATTCTATAGTACAACTACGATCGTGTTACTGCCCTATTTAAACTCAGTTTGCATCTAGGGTGAATCTTCCTTCCCTCCCGAGGAGCCCTGTTGGGAGCTCTGGAGATGGTAACCTGCCTGGAAGCCTCAGGGCTCTGGTCCACACTTTCTTGGTGAATTACATTTTAAAGGCTTTCTGCCTAAGTGAGGATGCAGATGAAGGACCTGAGGCTTAAGGGAACAAGAAAACTTAGAATAGTTAGCAGCTGAGATAATGAATAAGAATTTTCAGTAACTTCTGGGCAACATAAAAGTGGAGTGCTCAGTCTGCAATGTTTGCCCCATCATCTTTAATAAGCATGAAGCAAAATGAACAAAAAGAATATTAAACCTTTAAAGAGTAAAAGATCTTTCAAAATATATTCCTCGCTTATAACGGTGGCAACGACACTTTCCTTTGTTACCTAGCTGAAAAAAATTGCAAAGTAGCAGCCAAAGCCAAAATGAACGTCGCAGGACGGGAGTAGAACAGTTTGCCTCTAAGGACAGTGACTATCCAGTTTGTTAAACAGCTACCACTGAACCTTGTGGTCGGGTTTTGGGTGAAGACGTTGACACTGGACCGCCATGGGTCAGGTCTTTCTACAGAGCTGGACGGCTGGACTTCCCGCTGTGATGGCAATGTTCTCCATCTGCTCTGTCTGTATCCTAACTACTGGCTGCACGTGGCTGTTGAGCCACAACTGAGGAACTGAGTTTTTGTTTTACTGAATGGTAATTAATTTTTAACACTAATTTAAATAGCTACATGCGGCTAGAAGCTACCACATTGGACAGCACGGAATAATGCGTTCATGCTGCTCCATCTTTCCCCGGTGCTTGTTCACAAGGTCAGAGGTTGAGGAAATGTCAGTGCAAAACAGAAGGGGCATAAGGCAGCAGGACAGACCCCCCCCTTCGCCGCCCCCCGAGCCCCAGGAAGCAGAATCGCCCGCTTCAGTGTGCAGTGCTGATGGCAGCCGTGGAGTTGGCGTAGGTGTTCCATAGGATATCTAATAAGTTAAGGAGTCTATAATTAGTATTGGGAATCTGAGTAATAATCATGATAACAAGAACTAACCTTGGTAGAGCGTTTACTGATAGAAAGTGCTTTACACAGGTATAAACCAGTTGGGTAGCTTTATGTAAATGAGGAGACAGAGGCTTAGCAATAGCTTAGAAATAGCTTGGCCAAGACCATAAGATTAATAAGTGGTAAAATAAGAACTTGAACCTACTTCTCTCTGACTGAAAATCAATCAACTCATAAACAGGAAACATGTAAAGTGAGATTATGGCTCAGCTGCTCAACCAGTTCACCAAACAACTAATCCTCAGAGACCGTGGGCTACCAGTTTGTGCCTGAGACAGCCAGGGCCCCTGGCCAGAACCCTCTAGGCTCGTGGCCTCCGTCCAGAAGCAGCAGTATCTCTCCAGCACAGTGACCCTACAAACATCATCACTTTCTTTACGTGGCATGGAGAGAATGTCTGGGAAGCACTGAATGACATTCTAATGAAAACAACGTGGGTCATCCCCAGAGAGCTAGTCGTGAACAAGACACCAAGGATGCCAGCATACCATTTGACTCAATTCAGGAACAGCTTTGGAGGCAGGAAAATGTCCTCACGTGCCAAAAGATTGTAACTTCTGATGGGCAGTAGAAGGAATTATAAATAGGACAAAGTCAGAAGTCACACCAACTTTTGTATAGCCAGGGACAGTTAAGTTCATGAATAAGGAGAAGAACATGAAGACCCCAGGAGTAAAGTGGTAGCTTAGTTTCCATAAAAACATCAAAGAAATGTACATGTCAGTAAATACACTTTGTGACAGTCATTCTCAGACAGTGACCATATCAGGTGTTTCCACATCACTTCTTATTGCAAAGTTTCATCAGGACAATGGGACATGTGTAACATGGACCCAAGTTTGATCTGATCCATGCCAAGGAGGCTTCTGGTATTCACTGAGTCTGTCGCCACATCAACCTGGCAAAGGCTCGGGCAGCACCTGTCAATCAGACATGAAGAGGTGTTCCATGAGTTTCATGGACACCATGTGCCAACTCCATTTTAGGTTATTAACATCAGCTGGAGGGAAAAGAGGAAAACTGAGGGAGAGATCAATCAATAGGGGATTTGAAAAGTCTTTTGTTGCATTTCCCTGAACTTGGTCCCAACATCCCTCATCTAACAAAAAATAAAAATAGGCTCCAAGGCTGTTATTCTGAGAGTTAAAATGAGGGAGGACTCATCTGTCATTTTCCTGATATCTATTCTACGTGAAGAAAAGTTTTGTAACTGTGATATGATATATAATACAGGGTTCCAAAGAGAAACAAATTTCTTCCAATTTCTCACCCTTCCTTTCATTCAAGCCACCAAGTCCTGCTCACATATAATTTTATTAGAACTTTTCTCAAGGGTTATTATTCATATTAAGAATACCGATAACAACTATAACGTATTTACCATGTACCAGGTAATGAGTATTTTACATAGATTATCTTAGAATTTCCCTAAAGCCCTTGACAGATAATTATTATCCTCTTTATTCAACAAATTTGTTCACTCATTCATTCAACAAATATTTATTGAGCACCTGCCCAACAGCAGTGGGCATTTCTTACCCATTGCTGTTGGTCGGGTGCACAGCGCCCAGGTAAGGCTCCCAGTCCCCAGTGAAGAAAATTCAGGTGTATCCAAAGGATTACATCATATTTCCTACATAAAATTATTCTGTTACCATATGCTCACATTACGCTACTGCTTCTTTACAAAATGTTATATGTGTGACTAAAAAAAAACAATTCAGGGTGGGTGGGTGGGAGATTCAGTTCTTGTATCTACAGATTTGGGTACCACTTTACAAAATTCCATCATGTAGAAAAAGAAAATTTCTAAACGTAATTGCTCCTGTGTTGATATAATTGATATCCTTCCAGAGGCGGAAAGCCTGGTTTTTAACCTCTGTTACATTGTTCACCTTCTCAGCACCACATGCTTAGAATAAGCAGGAATGACGGCTCCATCACCATGCCATAAGATAAGATTATGGATGCTGTGCTAGGGTCTGCAAGACTTTTGAACAGGAGCTTTGTTTGATTCTGTGATTAACCTCATCAGAGAGAGGCCCAAAAGTCATTTACGATTTGGTTACTGACTATGGATTGGATGGGTTAAAAAGCTAGCACCGAAATGCAAAACACAACAGATTTTCTCTAAGGAGACTATCAGGAGAAATGCAACTTTGTTCTGCCTTGCCCAAGGGCAGAGAAGGCTGCAGACATCCTCTGCTCCTCAGCTGTCTACATCTAGTGGTTGAGGGGTGGGTATTTTGCTGCATGAATAAAGGGATTCTTGTACAAGCAAACACTTGATTTCTAAGAATTTTACCTGCGCCTTTTTTTTTTTTTTTTTTTTGAGACAGAGTATCCCTCTGTCACCAGGCTGGAGTACAGTGGCGTGATATCTTGGCTCACTACAACCTCTGACTCCCTGGTGCAAGCAATTCTCCTGCTCCAACCTCCTGAGTAACAGGGATTACAGGTACGTGCCACTACGCTCAGCTAATTTTTGTATTTTTAGTAGAGACGGGGTTTCACCATGTTGGCCAGGATGGTCTCGATCTCCTGATCTCGTGATCTCCCACCTTAGCCTCCCAAAGTGCTGATATCACAGGCATGAGCCACCGCGCCCGGCCTCACCTGCACCTTTTTAGATTTTAGTCTTTGCCTTCTTTTTTCCTATTTGTTTCCCACTTAGAATTTGCCTTTTTAATGCAGAATTACGACAGTAAAAAATTGAACGAGGGGGTGCATTATTTAGAAAAGTTAAAGAAGATTTTCAAAATGAATTGTTGATAAGATCAACAAATATTTGCTGAATACCTGTCAGGTGCCAGGTAACATCATAAACCCTAGGAATAGGACTGGGAACCAGTCCCTCTCTTCTCGGAGTTCAAATTCTATTCCACAAGGGCTGGGAAAGAGGAAGAAATTCAGAATCGAAACTCTGCCCTGAGCACAAAAACTGTGCATCTGGTTAGAGGGAGGCTGGCGCTCTGGACATGGGGGCCTAAGAAGGCATATGGGGTAGTGGAGCTCTCACTGGCCTTGCTGGTAGAGTTGTAGGGAAGATTTAGGTCACCCCTATCTTAGGAGTGAGGACACTGATACCAAAAGAGACTGGAACTATTGTCTGAGGTCACTCAGGTTGTCCCATTGGATCTCGGCTGCCACCTCTTCAGGACTAGTCATGCATTTGGGAAAGTCAAGATATAACAGCATATTTAGCCTAATTTCTTCTTTTTCCTCTTTATATTTTTCTTTTTGGGTCATTGTTTTGCATTAAATTCATGTTCTTAGGCAATTTTTCACCATTTGTGTAAGATTAGTTCTTACTGAAAGATTTAATTCCACATTTTCAATAATTTATATGCTTTGCTATCACAAATATCTGAGTAATTTGATACAGCATAAAAAAGGCTTCCTCTACTTTCATATATTATCATATAATGCATTTTTTTTATCATAGGAAAATCAAAATATGTCTCTCTAAATCCTTTTGGTTTTTTAAATGTTATGAGCTTAACATGTGTGATATATAAATCACAGTCCAATGTTTTCTTCTTACCTCCTCTGAATTGGTTTGATAAAATCAACTCCATCTATTTGTATGTCTTTTAGAAATATGTCTCAGTTTTTCCCAAATGGGTATGTCTTACATCTAAAGTGTGAGAAAAAATTCCAGTAGCACCTCCCTGGGGAATCTGAACTAGCCCCTGATTATGCTAATAGAAGCCAAGGGGTTTTCAAAGCAAAAGAACTATAATAAATTATTCATAAATAGGTCTCTCTTTTGATGGTTTTGGTGTTTCCGAATTTTCTAGACCATAGAGGATATATGAAATGATATATGCACGCTAAGCCGAAGATGTTACAGAGGGAAATGGGGATTGAAAGTTAATTGGAACTTTAAAGCATTGCATTTTTGCATTTGGTACGCTTCCTGGAGCTGGTTTGGGCACAGATGAGACCCAGGAGCTGCTTTTCTGGTGGTCCTTGGCGGCTACAGATATTTTTAATAGGCAGGGACTGGTTTCTGAGGAAACTGTGGCCCGGTTCCCAGGCAGTTCCAGAAGGGGCACTAGGCTGGGTTCAGGTTGCGGGTCTGCTGAAACGAAGACTTCATTGGGCTTGCTGCTCGTTTGTGCTTGGGTCCTCAGATTCTCTACCTCCTTTTCCTTCTTTTTCTTTACCTTGTTTGTCAGTTTGTTCCTCTGGGTCTCCACATTGCCAAACCCAAGGGCACCTCCTAGACCGTCTGAACGGAGGGCCCTTTGTCCAGTCCGCAGCGGCCACGGTTTTGTTACTCACACGTTTGGTTGTACCTGCCAACATTTGAACAGGTTTCGAATTCCTTTTGGTCCTAATGGGTGTTGATAGGTTTTAAAATGTTTCCTGTTTATTTCTTCTTGCAATTTTCTGATCCCTGCAATTTAAACTAATTGCATCTACTTCGCTGTTCTATTTTTCTTTGTACCCATTTAATAGGAAAACATAATAATTTATTCAACTTCAGTCTTTTGCGTTCCCTGAAACCCACCCTGCCTCAGCTGTTCAAGTTAAGACCTGCCCAGTCCTTCCTCACACTCACATAGGGTCACAGATGATGCACTGATTTACCTGCCTTTAGGAGCCCCAAACTCCTTCCTTTTGAGACTTTTCTTTGCAATCAAGGTCCTTGCCACGATAACAACCCAAATACAGACTCCTCAGTCGTCTGCTATATTTTGTTCTTAACAGTGACCAGAATTCAATTAGAATTTTAGGCTCACATTTAGCCTTACAATTTAAGAAAGAATAGGAGAAAACAGAGAGCAACTTGATTTGAGAAAGACAAATCTGAGTTGGGTGAGAGATTCTAAGTCCTGATGTGCTTGGAGCAGTCCAGACTTCTGTCAACTGTCCCAGCAAAGTTATTAATCAGCACTCAAAAGATCTTGGTCTAGATGAAGAATCATATGTTCACAAGCAGCCAAGATACTTCTGCTGAGTTAGGAATAACAAGATGCCAGTGATCACCCTCCTTCCCTCATGGTGTGAGCCAGGGAAGCCGCACCTATAAGGCTACAGCATCATAGCTACTGGACACTGGCTAGTCATGTATTTATATGACTCCTGGCAGATGGCCATGAGTATATGTTTATTATCCATATTTTAGTAATATATGCTAAGAAAAATAACAATATTGAGATAGCACTTGTGGAATGTGTCCTCCCTATTTAATGAACCAGGGAAACATAAGGGAATGGTTAAAATACTCTACTTCGGCTGGGTGCAGTGGCTCATGCCTGTAATCCCAGCACTTTGGGAGGCCAAGTCCGGTGGATCACCTGAGGTCAGGAGTTCGAGATCAGCCTGGCCCACTTGGTGAAAGCACGTCTCTACCAAAGTACAAAAATTAGCTGGGCATGGTGGCACATGCCTGTGGTCTCAGCTGCTCGGGACGCTGAGGCAGGAGAAGTGCTTGAACCTGGGAGACACAGGATGCAGTCAGCAGTGACTGTGCTGCTGCATTCCAGCTTAGGGACAAAGCAGGACTACAACTCAAAAAAAAAAAAAAAAAAATTGGCGGGGCGTGGTGGCTCACGCCTGTAATCCAAACACTTTGGAGGCCAAGGTGGGCAGATCACCTGAGGTCAGGAGTTCAAGACCAGCCTGACCAACATGGTGCAACCCCGTCTAGAAAAAAAAAAAAAAGTTGTTAGTATGAGAAAGATGATACTCACAAAGGGAATTTTTAAAAAAGACAACCTTTGAACAGTAGGACACAGAGGAAGTATAAAACACAACATGGGAGGCTGAGATGCGAGGATCCCTCGAGGCCAGGAGTTTGAGACCAGCAGACAACATAGTGAGAGTAACTCTACAAAAAACAAACAAGCAAACAGAGCCAGGTGGTGGTGCAAGCCTATAGTCCTAGACGCTCAGGAGTTAGGGGATCACTGGGACCCAGCTATGACTGCACCACTGCACTTTAGCCTGGGTGACAGAGTAAGGCTCTGTCTCTCACACACACACACACACATACACAATCACAAAACATCAGTCAGGAAGGCCAGCAAGAGGACAACACAGAATATTAGGATTTCAAGGTAGAAACTCAACACTCAATTCAAGGTGTATTTGATAAGAATTTGCAACAGGACCAATGATCTGCTAGGTATTGCAATGAATAGAAAAGCAATATGGGGTTCTGGCTGTAAAGCAATTGAGCTTTTCTGGAGAAATATTAAATGCACACATCAGACCGCTGAATGTATGTCAGCAGATGACGAATGTCTCTCAAGTGGTATGGATTAAAAAGAAAAAAGCATGAAAAAGGGAGGCCCACCAAACTGGAACATCTACTCGGAAATCTGGAGAAAGAACAGTTTTGGTTGGAGTCAAGCGCAGTTAACAGGATTCAGAGTGAGCACTGCATGGGCCTCCGAGGTCAGAAACCAGAGGGAGGCCGGAGAAATGAGATGAGCTACAAAGTGCCTCTGGGAAGAGACAGCTGCGACCAGATGAGACACACACCATGGCCTGCTTTTACGTTTTATGTCAGTTTTAAGGGAAACTGGTATTTTCCTAAAACAATATGTATTTGATGGAAATGTGCTGCCCATTTCAGTAGCAGGATCACTTTATTATATTGCTGGGAAATCTTAAGAATTCAAAGTTGGAAGACAGCAGGTAGAGGTTATAAATTTTATATTAATATGGCAATATGGAATGAGATTTATGAGCTCTGATATAATGTGATCCTTTACTGAAAACAGTTTTTCTTTCTTATATGTATCTCAGTGATTTGACCCTGGTTTTATGTGAATATTGTTTTAGGGGATGTAATTTTCTGAATGTAATTTATTTTATTCAAAGAACTGCTTACAGATAGATGTCTAAAGACTAGTGGGTCTACAGTTTCAATAAACAGTCTAATAACATTGGAAGATAAGTTCTGAAAGACTGTAAGAAGCCAAAGAATAAGTTTATACAATAACATATTTGGACATTAATTGTTTTTGAAGTCAACATTCAGTTTTAAACTGTTTAAGATATATGTTTTTGCTTTTATCTAAAGTATATTTCAGAGGCTTAGACCAAGTACTACATTGAATGTGTGGTATGCAACATGTCTACTTAATAGAGCTAAAAATACTGTCAGTTTGCAAAGGTGAAATTACTTAGACTTTTTCTCTGGAAAACTGAAATGACTTCCTTTGGAAATTAAAGTCCTCATTGCTTTACAAACATCATTTTATTATATAGGAGATCTTTACTCACAAACCTTCATATCACACAATGTCAGAAACAAGACAAGGAGACAAGGCACGGGGCTGTGGTCAACCCAAAAAAGACAGGATTTTATCCTCGCCTCTAAGAATTTCCCACAGACACACTAACCCGTCACACCCATCAGTGAACACAGAGTGACAAGGTTTCAAGTGGTGCTGCAATGAGAGAGCCCTATGGCAATGCACACAAAAGAACAGACATTTTAAAATGCTAAAAATTGGCCCGGTGTGGTGGCTCATGCCTGTAATCCCAACACTTTTGGAGGCCGAGGCGGGCAGATCACCTGAGGTCAGGAGTTCGAGACCAGCCTGACCAACATGATGCAACCCTGTTTGTGCTAAAAATAATTAGCCAGGTGTGTGGTGGCGGGTGCCTGTGGTCCCAGCTACTCGGGGGGCTGAGGCAGGAGAATAGCTTGAACCTGGGAGGTGGAGGTTGCAGTGAACCGAGATCGTGCCATTGCACTCTAGCCTGGGTGACAGATGAGCCTCCATATTAGAAAACAAAACAAAACAAAAACAAAAAAGAAAACAACTGAAAATGCAGATTAAAAATTTAAAAAAATGCCCAAAAGAAAAAAAAATAACTGAAAATTAGAAATGCATATGGGATGAAATGTCAAGCAGGAGAAATGAGCAGGAGGGACGACCACCAAAAATGAAAACTGCAAAAAGTAATTTTTATATCTATTCAACCCACAATCATCACAGACTATATTTGAAAAGCAGGTAGGTGTGCTTACCTCCATATAGCTGTATGTAGTTATATTTGAAAAGTAGGGAAGGGGTACTCACCTACAAAAAACTGCACTTACATACAGTGATACGCATACCTACACCTAATGCAGGTTAAGGATTTTTTTTTAGACGGAGTCTTGCACCGTCACCCAGGCTAGCATGCAGTGGCATGATCTCGGCTCACTGCAATCTCCGCCTCCTGGGTTCAAGCAATTCTCCTGCCTCAGCCTCTAGAGTAGCTGGGACTATAGGCATGTGCCACCACACACAGCTATTTTTTTTTGTATTTTTAGTAGAGATGGGGTTTTGCCATGCTGGCAAGGATGATCTTGATCTCCTGACCTCGTGATCCATCCGCCTTGGCCTCCCAAAGTGCTGGGATTACAGGCCTGAGCCACCACACCCAGCCAGGTTAAGGTTTTTTAAGAGGGTAAAGAATACAGTGGAAGGCTACCCTACTGACAGTCTTCTAAAAGGCAGTGGTGAAAGCACGACTGGTTTATTCCTGGAGCTTTCTCTTGGTCCTCACACAGTTGATTCTTTTTGAAACCAGTGAACAACTCTCATGTCTTATTGCTAGATCTAGAAACATGGTTCTCACAATCCACACCTTGCACCAGAACCACCCGGAGAACTTTGTAAAAATGCAGCTGCTTGCTCACCACCCCCAGAGCCTCTTTCTGCAATGGTCAGGGTAAGGTTTTGGGCACTGATATTTGTAAGATCCCCATCAAGTGACTCTAACATGCTGCCAGAGTTAAGAAACACTGGCTAATATGGCGACACATCAGAAACATCATGTATCAGACACCTACTCTACCCTTATTTCTTTTATTCTCAAATCCCCATTCTCACAGCTTTCTTCTTCATTTAGAATTTGGATAGAAACCATAACTGTTAAAATTGGCTGAATATATCTAAAATCACTGATTCATTTGCTTATTACACGTACATAATCCACCATTCATTTGATGACGTCACAGAACTTAGACGCGTACTCCAGACGCAGACTGCTAAATCCTCATCTGTTGACTGAGTCTTTAAAACATTATTATTCACTTTCATGCTGACAATGACTTTATGCTATAGGGTAAGCTCAAATTTACTTTTCTTTCTTTATACTGTTCTTTATTGTATTTTTTCTATTAAAATAATATTTTAACAGATAATCCTTATTATATACCTGTTGCTTCAAATAATAATAATCTAACTTATAAGACTAATATCATCTTGTTACCCAACTGGATAAGAACAACATAAGAAAAGAAAATTACAAGCCATTTTTACATAAGACTATAGATGTGAAAATGCTTAGTAAATATTATCTAACTTAATAAAGTGGACAGTTAAAAAAGCAGAATCAAGCAGGGTTCATCCCAATGATTTAGTAATAGTTTAACATCAGAAAATCCATGTATGTAGTTCATCAAGTTAATTGACTAGAGGAGAAAATTTTCATGCTACTCAGGTGCTAGGAAAGCATGAGTCCAAGCACAGGGCCTCTGTCTCTCCGCCTCAATAATTCTCCAGATTAAGATAGAAGATCGGCTGGGTGTGATGGCTCACACCTGTAAACCTAGCACTTTGGGAGGCAGAGGGCGGGCGGATCACCTGAGGTCAGGAGTTCAAGACCAGCGTGGTCAACATGGCAAAACCCTTGTCTCTACAAAAAATACAAAACTTAGCTGGGCATGGTGTCGGGCACCTGTAACCCCAGGTGTTTGGGCAGCTGAGGCAGGAGAATCATTTGAACCTGGGAGGTGGAGGCTGCAGTGAGCCAAGATCGTGACACTGCACTCCAGCCTGGGCAACAAGAGTGAAACTCCATCTCGGGAAAGAAGGGGAGGGGAGAGAGAGGGGGGGAGAGAGAGAGAGGGGGAGAGAGAGAGAGAGAAAGAGAGGGAGAGAGAGAGAGGGAGGGAGGGAGGGAGGGAGGGAGGAAGGAAGGAAGGAAGGAAGGAAGGAAGATTGAAGAACTGTTTCTTCTACAGAGCTTCTGCAGGATTAAAAAAGGCGCTGATATATGCTTTCTGTAATTTGACTAGATGAGTTTTTGAATCCTTCATATAAATTTATAATAGTATATTTCATTAATTAGAAAGTACACATTTTAAGTGATTTTTTCTTTTGAGTAGTATATTTTTACCACAAATGATGAGTATAATAAAAGAGAACTCAATATATTTCTCCAAACACATATTCCCTTCTCTCTACAGAAGATCACAGTATAAGGTGATCTCTAGTTTTCTCTCTGATTCTGTGATTCAAAAGTCATTCCTGTTTTAAAGTGCTTAACTATTGGGTTTGTTTGTCTTAGGCGCATTGGAAAACCAAAATCACTCATCTGTATCTTTGTTCCTGCTTCCTGCTACTCAAGAACATAAAATAAAAGCTCTCAAGTACCAAAACACTGGACTTTATATAAACTAGTACCAAAATACTAGACTTTACATAAACTAAGTTTATATAAATTCTGAAAAAGTTTCCCCCTAGAGGTCACACTGACTTCAGCACCATGGCTAATATAAGCATTTGCTTAGATCAAAAGTTGACACTATTTTTTTTTTCCCGTAAAGAATCAGAGAGTAAGTGTTTTGGCTTTGTGAACCATACATTTTATCAGAACTGCTCAACTCTGCCACTGCAATACAAAAGCAGCCACAGACGATGCATATGAGCAGGGCTGCACGTCAATACAACTTTACTTACAAAACAGGTGGTGGACTACATTTGGTGCATTTGCCAACACCTGGCTTACACGCCGTTCCCCCGCTGAGGAACAGGTGTGTCCTATTCTGAAAGCAGCACGAGCTAGTCTCTGTCTACTTATTTCAAGTCGACACTATATTTTTTAAATGGCACACATTTTCTTGCTTTTTTTAAAATTGTACATTAGGTTCTGGGGTACATGTGCAGATCATGCAAGATTATTGCATAGGTAGATACATGGCAATGTGGTTTGCTGCCTCCATCCCCCCATCACCTATATCTGGCATTTCTCCCCATGTTATCCCTCCCCAACCTCCCCACCCCCCTGTCCCTCCCCTAGCCCCCACAACAGACCCCAGTGTGTAATGCTCCCCTCCCTGTGTCCATGTGTTCTCATTGTTCAACATCTGCCTATGAGTGAGAACATGTGGCGTTTGATTTTCTGTTCTTGTGTCAGTTTGCTGAGAATCATGGTTTCCAGATTTATCCATGTCCCTACAAAGGACACGAACTCATCATTTTTTATGGCTGCATAGTATTCCATGGTGTATATACGCTACAATGGCACATATTTTCAATCCAGCAATTCTACATTAGGAGTATGTGTTTGTGTGTGTCTATATCTATATTAAATGTTTCAATTTGCTTTTAAAATGTTTCAACACAGCTCACATAAGCAGAGTATCAGTTCAAAGCAGTTCTGGCAAACTCAATTTAAAAAATAACCTCATTGGTGTGTTACTGATACTACCGTTTCTTCATGTGGCATGATCTCTCCTATCTGTTTTAATAACAGTAATCCAAGTCTGACTTCAAGTAATGATCACTTCCAGTGAGCTCGAGTTTACTGCCAAGGTGTGAAGTTGGAAAGCCGAAGACACAACTTCATGGAGATCAAATCATTCACGACCTTAACAGCCAAAGAAGTATTAAGTGGCTCCCAGGTAAGCAACGTTTGCTGTAGCACCCATTTATCACCTTGGTGCAAAGTCACTCAGTAAACAACAAGTATCAAATGGTGGAGGATCCGAAACTTGTGAATTGGCTGTTTAAAAAATATATTTGCCATAATTCCTTCTCAAACGTAAGTTTCCCAAGAGGAGTGCATAAAGCAGGTACTAATAATGGAACAAAAATAATGAAGTGCTTTCGAGGGTAGTTGATTCCTTTTGAAAATTGATCACCAGTAGAAAATTTTAGCCACAGCTTCGTTTTGCTTCCATGATTTACTAAGAATCTTTAAGGTTACCCTGTTCAGCTACTGTGATCACAGGAGACATGATATGTGAAGCAAAAACTGTTATGGCTATTTCTCCTTGCATATACACTGACAATTAGGCTATAGAAGAGAAAGAGGATTCCTCTGAATGCTTCATGTTCGTTCTACATTGACGGTCAGACAATCAGATAGTACGGATTTCGAAATCACTGATAAGAACTCTAAAAATTTAGATGTCAGTAACATGTCATCACCTTGCATGAAAACTAGAGCCGCCACTAGGCTGGCAGAAGCTCTGATAGGCTATAATCCGCCCTAACCACCAAGATGGTAAAGGCTGGTGTGACCCAAAGACTTCCGTTCTCTGAATACCCCCCACTAGCCTTCATCTATTCCCTTTATAAATGCTAACGGACACATGAATTTTGTGTTCCGGAGTGAGCCCTGTAACAGCAGTCTCTTGGGTGAAATGCTCTTCTCATTGGCGGTGAGAATCCCTCCTCCTTATTCTAACCCATGCCCCCCACAGAAGAGGAGGAACCCTGCACTTCTCTTGGGGATCAAGACAGAAGGCTGGAGGCATGGAGGTAGCTCTGCATGGCCTTTCAGTGCTTAGTATACTCGGGGTGCCTTTCAATTAACTGGCATAGCTGTACCTTTTTTTTTTCTTTTTGATGGAGGCTCACTCTGTTGCCCAGGCTGGAGTGGTGCAGTGGCATGATCTCAGTTCACTGCAACCTTCGCTTCCTGGGTTCGAGCAATTCTCCTATCTCAGCCTCCCAAGTAGCTGGGATTACAGGTGCCTACCACCACGCCCAGCTAATTTTTGTATTTTTAAAATTTTTTATTTATTTTGAGATGGAGTTTTGCTGTTATCGCCCAGGCTGGAGTGCAATGGCGTGAACTCGGCTCACCGCAACCTCCGCCTCCTGGGTTCAAGCGATTCTCCTGCCTCAGCCTCCTGAGTAGCTGGGGTTACAGACACCTGCCACCACACCCAGCTAATTTTTGTATTTTTATTAGAGACGGGGTTTTGCCATTTTGGGAAGGTTGGTCTCAAACTCCTTACCTCAAGTGATCTACACGCCTCTGCCTCCCAAAGCGCTGGGATTACAGGCATAAGCCACTGCACCCAGCCAAAGCTGTACTGTTTGATTAGACTAAGTAAGCCTTCTGTACAAAGTTTTTTTTGTGAAACTTTACAGTGTTTTCACACACATGCCCCAAATCCTGGATTATATGAGGCAAAAATAAATAGACCGTGTGTGCTAATTGTGTACCTCTCTCTTCTCACATTTTGGTTCCTTAAAAATGAGAAAGCACATTTCTTGTGTGCCTTGTGACAAGAGTTAACAAAAACAATCCTGCTTCTGACCTGCTGGTGACATTTTTAAAGGTCCCATGGTTATGCTTATTCAATTGGTCTCCATCTTCCTGCATGTCTAATGGTGTTAGAAGGCCTGAAACTATGTCTAAAGCTATGGTATTATCACAGAGAGAAAAATAAATGCATATCAAGAAAAATACTAACATTGCTGGGCGCGGTGGCTCACGCCTATAATCCCAGCACTTTGGGAGGCCGAGGCGGGTGGATCACGAGGTCAAGAGATCGAGACCATCCTGGTCAACATGGTGAAATCCCGGCTCTACTAAAAATACAAAACATTAGCTGGGCATGGTGGCGCATGCCTGTAATCCCAGCTACTCAGGAGGTTGAGGCAGGAGAATTGCCTGAACCCAGGAGGTGGAGGTTGCGGTGAGCCGAGATCGCACCATTGCACTCCAGCCTGGGTAACAAGAGCAAAACTCCGTCTCAAAAAAAAAAAAAAAAAAGAAAAATACTAATATTTATATATAAAGCAACAATAATGGCAATAATTCTACGATGTAATTCCCCTGAGAAAAACTGAATGGAACAATGATTAATCTTAAAATATTTTACAGTAGAGCTCAGGACTTAGTATAATTGCCTGCTATTCTTGTGATAACTGTTAAAGCTAGTTTTGTGGATTTTTTTTGTTTTTTTAGGACACTTCAAAATTATGCTGTTGAGGCTGGGTGTGGTGGCTCATGCCTGTAATCCCAGCACTTTGGGAGGCGAGGCACGTGGATCACGAGACCATCTGGCCAACATGGTGAAATCCTGCCTCTACTAAAAAATACAAAAATTAGCTGGGAGTGGTGGTGCATGCCTGTAGTCCCAGCTACTCAGGAGGCTGAGGCAGGATAATTGCTTGAACCCGGGAGGTGGAGGTTGCAGTGAGCCAAGTTAGCGCCACTGCACTCCAGCCTGGCACCTGGCAACAGAGCAAGACTGTATAAAAAAAATATTATGCTGTCTTCAAGGTCACAAATTAAAGTCTTATCTATTACTGGATAATGCTAAGTTCACAGTTTTAAAATATTTTATCATTAAGAAAATATTAACTACAAAATTTTAAAAAGTACTAAGAGGAAGTAAGCGAAAAGACAGATACTATGATAAAGATGAAGACCTTCTTTCTCTGTAAGTCTTGTTGAGTTTATCGATTCATTCATTTAACCAATACTTGTTGAGTGCCTTTTTTGTGATGGTCCTTCTCTGAAGCACTTCCATTCGACAGACCCTTTCTTTGGTTAAGTGTGTATATGGTTCAACAAGAGAAATCCATGGATGCATGCAATTGCAGAGACTAGGACACTTGGTGATAAAGGACTTGAAAAGGAAATTAATATCCCACTTAACTCTTCTTTTTCAACGTCAGATTTTACAATATTTGCCATCTGATGCTAACTTTTTCTAAAACAACTCATCTGACACCTTTGTCTCATTATAGCCCTAAAACTGAGCTCCCTCTTTCTGTCAGTAACGCTGTCATCTTCCTAGTTTTAAAACCTTGAAGTCTGTTTTTTTCTTGTAAATTTGTTTAAGTTCCTTGTGGTTTCTGGATATTAGACTTTCGTCAGGTGGGTAGACTGCAAAAATTTTCTCCCATTCTATAGGTTGCCTGTTCACTCTGATTAATATAGTTTCTTGTGCTTTGCAGAAGCTCTTTAGTTCAACCCCATCAAAAGAGCAAAGGATATGAACAGACGCTTCTCAAAATAGGATGTTTATGGGACCAACAAACATATGAAAAAAGCTCATCATCACTGGTCATTAGAGAAATGCAAACCAAAACCACAATGAGATACCATCTCACCAGTAAGAATGGTGCTTATTAAAAAGTCAGGAAACAACAGGTGCTGGAGAGGATGTGGAGAAATAGGAACGCTTTTACACTGTTGGTGAGAGTGTAAATTAGTTCAGCCACTGTGGAAGACAGTGTGGCGATGCCACAAGGATCTAGAACCAACTATACCATTTGACCCAGCAATCCCATTACTGGATCTATACCCAAAGAATTATAAATCACTCTACTATAAAGACACATGCACACGTATGTTTTTGGCAGTGCTATTTACAACAGCAAAAAACCAATCCAAATGCCCATAAATGAGAGACTGGATAAAGAAAATGTGGCACATATACACCATGGAATACTATGCAGCCATAAAAAATGAGTTGATGTCCTTTGCAGGGACATGGATGAAGCTGGAAGCTATCATCCTCAGTAAACTAACACAGGAACAGAAAACCAAATACCACATGTTCTCACTCATAAGTGGGAGGTGAACACTGAGAACACATGGACACAGGGAAGAGAACATCACACGCTGGGGCCTGTTGGGGGATGGGGGACAAGGGGAGGGAGAGCATTAGGATAAACACATAATGCATGTGGGCTTAAAGCCTAGCTGATGGGTTGATAGGTGCAGCAAACCACCATGTCAAATGCATAACTATGTAACAAACCTGCACATTCTGCACATGTATCCCAGAACTTAAAAGTAATTTTTTAAAAAAAAGTATAAAATAAACATTCCAAAAAACCCTTGGCGTTGTCAGTTGCACCCCTTTTTCTCCTCTCCCATATGCAGTCAGTCCCTAAATCCTACCCACTGTCCCTGGAAATGTTTCATAATCTGTTTTTTACATTCAGCTAAGATATAAATGTTACACATCTTTCAAAAACCTGATATTAATTGTAAAATAGTCTAAGAACTTCCACTTGAGCTGATATTGAAGCTGGGTGACTAGATTTGTCTCTTGTCATTTCCCCAACTAATGATCACAAACTCGCTGGCTGAATACAATAGACATTTATCTTCTACCAAGGGGAGGTCGGAAGTCTAAACCTGAAAAGACTGTGCTTCCTCTGAAGTGTCTATGGGAGAATATATTCACCTCTTTCAGTTTCTGGTGGCTGCCCTGGCATTCCTGGAGTTGAGATCACAGCACTCCAATCTTTGCCTCTGTCTTCACATCTTCTCTTATAAGGACATTTGTCACTGGATTTAGGGCCCGCCCAGGTAATCCAGGATGACTAACTCAAGTCTAAAGCCTTAATGTATCTGCAAGGTCACTTTTTCCAAATACGGTCACATTCACAGGTTCCAAGGATGCAGAACCACGATCTTGGAAGCCACTATTCAACCCATTACCGTGAATTAGTTCCTCTTTTTCCCTGAATTGAACACACAAGCCTCTTGCCTTTTTGAGTCAGGCTTGTCAGGGATTGCTCCAAAAGGAAATTCCCTAAAATATTATACCCTTGGCAACTCTAAGAGGGAGCAGAGAGAGCAAGGCTGGTGGCGAAAGCGGTTTCCCTTTCTATTGCTACTGTATTTACCTCTGCATTGGCTGAGCTTAACATAACGGAATGTTGAATATGGAAATTAATGAATAAATAAGTGAATAAGCACAGGAATGAAGGAGTAATTAATGAATGGACTGAAGACCAAAGGGATCTCAAGAGTATAAATTCCCATGAGCTCCTCTACTGTAACCTGAGCCTGAGGCAACGGGGTTAAGAAAAGATTCCTTTTGGTCTCCTGAGCCCTTGGGAGAGACACCAGTGAACCACCATGGCTGTGAGGTCAGGCTACAAATGGGAGGCTTGTCCCTCAGAATTGAAGGGCGGGGGCAGCTTCCCTTCCATTCAGAGGTGAGAAGGAGTCCAAGTCACACAAAAACAACCAAGACCCATCTGTCCCTGAAATCATCAGAAGTAAGAGCTACTTCCTGTTTTGGTTTGTTTTTTTAAGAGAAAGACTGTGATGTCAGGGGTACAAGGCAACATGATCATATAACAACAGTCCTGAGATAGTAACACATGTCAGACAATCAGATCTTCTCAAAGGCTTAAAATTATTATCCAGGATGAGCTGATTTTGACCTAAACATAAAGATCAACAAGAATCAAGCTGCTTTTGTATTTCTATAGTCAACAAAATATCTCAGAATAAGCAAAACTTCAATAGAAATAGAAGCTTGAGATTACAAGGTCAAAACTGTTTCTTGCAATTATTCTGCTTTGGGATGTTTTTCTCTATAATGCATTTATCCCTAAAGAACATTCAATTTTTGAGACAGAAAAATAACATAAAAGATTATTCCACAGATAGAGAAAATGCCGATTTGGCACAGATCTCACCTTTTCTGTTTATCACTCCCTTGACTTAGTAAAAAAGAAAAAAAGGAAACCATGTTCCTTGGGTTTATAAAAAAGGGGAAAATGTTCTGTGTTTTTAAAATTATCAGTCTGCTCAGGAATAACAAACATGAAAAGAATTAATTTAATGCCCAAAAATCTGAGAAATAATTTATGTTTAACATGTATGTGGATTGTGTGTGGATTGTGTAACAGTGCCCTACTCTTACGAAAAATGAGTTTCAAAAGATAATTACGTACGTGGTTTTTCGAAATTGAGTGACATTTCCTGGAAGTGATGGTGAAGGTAATCTCTGTATGACAATTAGCCTGGTCATCAGCACCATACACCGGAGAAGGGGCTCAAGAATGAAAATTTCTATGCCTCCTGCCTCTACTCCCGGTGGGAAGTCGCAGGGTGGGACAGCAGGCTTCAGACCCACGAGAAGACTTTCAGTACTTTAAGGTATACAGGCATAGCTCATAGCTATCATGGGCTCGCTTCCAGCTCACGATAATGAAGCAAATACTGCAATAAAGTGAGTCGCATGAATGTTTTGGTTCCCCAGTGCATATAAAAGTTATGATTATACTATGCCATAGTCTGTGACGTGTACAACAGTATTATGTCTCAAAAAAGCACATAGCTTATGAAAATATTTCATTGTTAAAAATGCTAATGATTCTCTGGGCCTTCAGCAAGTTTAAATTTTTTCCTGGTGGAGCATCTTGTCTCAGTGCTGGTATGGCTGCTGACTGACCAGGGTGGTGGCTGCGGAAGGCTGGGGTGACTACAGCGGTTTCATAAAATGAAACAAAGATACAGTTGCCACATCAATTGACTGTTCCTTTCATGAAAGATTTCTCTGTAGCACATATGCTGTTTGATTATATTTTACCCACAGAATTTTTTCCAAAATCGGAGTCGATCCTCTCAAATCAGACTGCTGCCTCATTAACTGAATTTGTGTACTATTTTAAATGTTCACGCCATCTTCACCAGGAGTAGATTCTATCTTAAGAGGCCACTTTCTTTGTTCATCCATAAGATGCAACTCCTCACCTGTTCAAGTTTTTTCATGAGATTACAGCAATTCAGTCGCATCTTCAGCCTCCACTTCTCATGCTAATTCTCTTGCTCTTTCCACCACATCTGCAGTTATTTCCTCCACTGAAGGCTTGAAGCCCCGAAAGTCAGCCATAAGAGTTGGAACCAATTTTTTCAAAGCTCCTGTTAATGTTGATATTTTGACCTTCACCCAGTGTATTTTGTCCAGATCCATCAGAGGAATCACTTTGTAAATGTGTTTTTAAATGGTAAATTTTGAAAGTCAGTATTACCTCTTGATCTGTGGGCTGCAGAATGAATGCTACGTCAGCATGAATGAAAGGAATGAAAGCAACATTCATCTCCTTGCACATCTCCATTAGAGTTCTTGGGCGACCAGGTACATTGTCAGTGAGTGGTTACTGTTGTAATTGTTTGAAAGGAATCCTTCTTTCTGAGCAATAGGTTTCAACAATGGGCTTAAAACATTCAGCAAACCATGCTGTAAACAGATCTAGGCTTTGTTGTTCAACTTATAGAGCACAGGCAGAGTGAACTTGGCCTAATTCTTAAGGATCCTGGGATTCTAATGGTAAATGAGCATTGGCTTCCACATAAAGTCACCAATTTCATTAGCCCCTAACAAGGGGGTCAGGCTCTCCTTAGAAGCTTTGAAGCCAGAAATTGATTTTTTTTCTCTCTAGCTATGAAAGTCCTAGATGGCATCTTTTTCTAACAGAAGACTGTTTCATCAGCACTGAAAATATAACATAGCCAGATACATCAAACATTCAAGCTAGATCTTCTGGATGACTTGCTGCTTCACCTTGAACTTGTATGCAATGGAGATGGCTTCTCTCCTTAAAACTCATGAACCAACATCTGCTGTCTTCAAACTTTTCTTATGCAGCTTCCTCACCTCTCTCAGCCTTCACAGACTTGAAGAGAGTTATTAGGGCCTTGCTCTGGATTAGGCTTTGGCTTAAGGGAGTGTTGTGGCTGGTTTGATCTTCTTCCCAGACCACTCAAAGTTCTTCCACTTGAGCAAGAAGGCTGTTTCACTTTCTCATCATTCCTGTGTTCACTGGAGTAGCAATTTTAATTTCCTTCAAGAGCTTTCCCTTTGCATTCACAACTTGGATAACTTATTGGTACAAGAGGCCTAGTTTTGGGCCAATCTCAGCTTTCAACATCTTCCTCAATAAGCTTCATCATCCCTAACTTCTGATTTGAAGTAAGACGCAATTTTCCTTTCACTTAAACACCTCGAGCCCATTGTAAGGTTATTACTAATAATTGGCCTTATTTGAATACTGTTATGTCTCAGGGATCAGGGACGCTCAAGGGCAAGGAGAAAAGTGGTGACAGCTGGTCACTGGAGCAGCTGGAACACACACAGCATTTATCCAGTATGTTCACCGCTCTGTATGGGCAAGGTTTTTGGTACTGCAAACAATTACAACAGTAATCTCAAAGATCACTGATCGTAGGAACAAAATAATAAAATGGGCTAAAATCTTCTGAAATCAACCCATCAGCTGAAGTAAGCCTTTGCAGATAATCTTCCTATATGTAGCCAGTTTTTCCTGGCACATAAACCATATGGGGAATACCTTCACTTCTGCCGTTCATAGAAAATTTTGGGTCTCCTGTATATGTCAGAACTGTGGTCTGCCCTGGGAAGAAGACAATGAGTAAGGTAGCAGGAAAACAAAAGGGAGGAGACAGCTGAAGAGGAATCCACAGGGCTTAGTGACTAAGAAGATGAAGAGAGTGGGTCCAGGACAGCATCAACGTGTTGTGAGTGGAAGAAATTGATTCTCTTGAGAGAAATGGCAGAGTCTGAGTTGAAGCAGGGTGATGTGCCTTCTAGGTAATGCATTAGTTTTAGGTATGCTCAAGTGAAAATAGAAACCATTATACTAAAAAATATAATAATCTTGGGCTCCATATTCATCAGCTCAAAATGTAGCACAGGGCCCTTAAAAGCATGTGTGTGGGCTGGCCATCTCCTATATTTTTTAAAAATTTCTATTTCTTAGCATGTTCTACTTTAGAAAAATGCAAAAATGTGGTTTAGTTCCAGTGAGGTTCACATTATTATTTATTTATTATGCCATTTATAGGGCCTGTGAATGCTGGACCATAGAAATTTTTTAAGTAATTGTAATTATTTTACAGCAGAAAATATAACAGAGTAGTCACTGAAGTCTAAATCAGTAGAAACCCAGTATCTGCTGCAAGGGCCTCGTCCTGACAAGTGCTTCTGATGACAGCAAGAGGTAGCCTGTGTGCACCCAAATACTTTCTATCTCCTTGTAATGGAACTTATCAGATGCATAATTTATATTCTACTTTGATTTCATATTTCTTAGCTTTTTGAAAGTGTATGCCTAGTGATGATATGCTACAAATCATTAACAGGCCTAACTAAGATTGTGCTTTTCTACAAACAGCCTATGCTTTAAGGACAAATTAAGAGCAAAGTATTCATTTTCTTTTCTTTTCTTTTTGTTTTGTTTTCTTTTGTTTTTGAGACTGAGTCTCACTCTGTTGTCCAGGTTGGTGTACAGTGGCATGATCCTGGCTCACTGCAACCTCTGCCCCCGGGGTTTAAGTGACTCTCCTGCCTCACCCTCTTGAGTAGCTGGGATTACAAGCATGCAACACCACGCCCAGCCAATTTTTTTTTTTTTTTGTATTTTTAGTAGAGACAGGGTTTCAGCATGTTAACAAGGCTGGTCATGAATTCCTGGCCTCAAGTGATCCGCCCACCTTGGTCTCCCAAAGTGCTGGTATTACAGGCGTGAGCCACTGTGCCAGATCCAAAGTATTCATTTTCAATCGTAGTAATCACCTCTTATTTTAAGATCTTGCCTCTTATAATTGTGTATGATATACATAAAAGTACAGTAAATGGGTAGTTAAGTTATACAAAAGACAAGACAGTGAACAAGGATGGAATAATCTCAATAGCGAAAATGATCTTAGAAACATTATAATCCATTTCCATTATCTTAGAAGTAAAAGCTTAGAATTAAAGAAATGAAAAGATTTGGCCAGGTGTGGTAGCTCACCCCTGTAATCCAAGCACTTTGGGAGGCCTAGGAGGGTGGATCATGTGACATCAGGAGTTTAAGACCAGCTTGGCCAACATGGCAAAACCTTGTCTCTATTAAAAATACAAAAATTATCCAGGCCTGGTGGTGCATACTAATCCCAGCTACTCGGGAGGCTAAAGCAGCAGACTCGCTTGAACCTGGGAGGTGGAGGCTGCTGTGCGCCAAGACTGTGCCAGCGCACTCCAGCCTGGGTGACAGAGTGAGACTCTGCCTCAAAAAAAAGAAAAAAAAATTAAAAGATTTTTCCAAAGATGACAATAGGTGATTAAGAATAAAACCTAGATTTCTTGTCACTCACTATGATGGGAAATAGCTCTTTACAATGGCAAGCATTTATCTGCTTATGTAATTAATCCAAATAAGACATCATCATTGCCACCTTTTTTCTATTTCCATCATCATCTATTCATGTTTCTAAATATCTGCTTTTCCATAATTTAGAATAAAACAAGATGAGACGTCCATAAACTGAGGCCTCGAAATGTGGCCAGCTACCTGCTGTTGTACAGCGCATGAGCTAAGAATGTATTTTACATTTTCACAAGGTTGCAATTCTTTTTTTAAGTAATATTTTGTGATACACGAAAAGTATATGAAATTCAGTTTCCAATGCCTATAAATAAAATGTTTCCGCAACAGCATAGACTTGAACAGTTGCGGAAGGGAATGTATGGACCTCACACGCTAAAGTATTTACTGTCTGGCCCTTTCTACGTGTTTTACAGAAACAACGAAAATACCACATTAAGATAAAAGATAATTCTAAGGGTTTCCAATCTCAGCTGGAAAGACAAAATCAACCTGCAATATAGAACAGATGCAAATAAAATAAAGACTGATTAAAAAAACACATATTTCTTGTCCAGATACTAAAATAATGCATGGTTCATATCTGCATTGAAATCAAGACTCATCATGTGGTCCCCTCACTGATTATGAGTGAGTCATCAGCTGACAGAAAACTCAGGCCAGCGGTGATCCCTGTCCAGGTGGGACTCTATTTATTAAGCCTTCCTCATCACCCCATCCATCCTCTTCGGCCAGAGCCAGCTCTAAAGAGAAAACAAACTGAGGCCTTTCCCAGAGCCGGAGCTGCTTTAAAAGGTTTGTTTCCTCCAGCTCGTCCCTGCCCTTACACCACATCCTCCCCACATCTACTCATAGCAATCATTTTAAAAACTGTCCAGGCACACCTGGTTTTATTGCGGTCTTTCGTATCGCACTTGGTGGATGCTGCGAGTTTTACAGATTGCAGGTTTGTGGCAACGCTGCCCTGAGCCACCCCCTCAGCGCCATTTCTCCAACAGCCTGCGCTCATTCGTGTCTCTCACATTTTGGTAATTTTCACATTATTTCACTTTTTCATTATGATTACATCTGTCATTAATCAATAAACAAATACATACTGAGTATTTATTATGTACAAACAAAACAAAACAAAATACCAGCCATCTATGTATTGAGGGTAGAGGACAGAAAAGCGTGGTTTCTCCCATTCAAGTACTAACCAGGCCCGAACTTTCTTGGCTTTCAAAATCAGAGGAGATTCCGCGGGTTCAGGATGTAATGGTCCGAGGCAGAAAGGTATGTTTTCTAATATTAAGATATTGGGCTGTTCTCAGAGTGCCTACAATTCAATTGGGAAGAAAAAAAATCAGAAGACCCCCTACAGCTCAGCACATATTCTAAGGCCAAGTTAGTGATATGGACGTCAAGTGCCGTGGGTCACGAGGGAAAGAGGATGGCTGTGTTTCATGCCCTGCAGCTTTCCATGCACTTAGACACGCGGACTAATGCAGGCCACAGAAAACAAAGCTAGGTGAACCTTGCCATCTCCTACATTCTCAAATCAAACACACCTTACGTAATTATCTCATGTTCTTCTTTTTAGAATTATTTATGCCACTGTTTCCTTTTGTTGGCATGAGTCAGAGTAAGTTGAACAGGACTTATTTACTTCTCTACTTAAAAAAAAAAAGGATATTGTAAATGTTTCATGATCAGAAGGCTATCAATATTTTATATTAATCACCAAGAAAAGATATCAGTAGAGCTATTTAAAAATCCTGCTGGCCTGTGAAGGAAAGGCAATAAGAGAGAAATGATTAATTATTAACTGATAATGATTAATTATTGACAATATATTATGTGCCAGACACAGTGCTAAATGTTTTTATGGACTTCTTCTTCTTTAATTCTTACAATGAGCGTTGGTGATAGGTAGGTCTCCTCGTTAAGAAGATGTTTTTAGAGATAACTAGAGAACTGTGGGGAATTAGGCTGGGAATCCTGGAATAGTCCTTTTGCCTAAGTGAGAGACAGGGAGAAAAATGCTGGAGAGAGGTTTTCTTTCTTTTTTTTTTCCCCCATTTATTTATTTTATTGCATTTTAGGTTTTGGGGTACATGTGAAGAACATGCAAAATTGTTGCATAGGTACACACGTGGCAGTGTGATTTGCTGCCTTCCTCCCCATCACCTATATCTGGCATCTTTCCCCTTGCTATCTCTCCCCAGCTCCCCACCCCCCACCGTCCCTCCCCTATTTCCCCCCAACTGACCCCAGTGTGTAGTGCTCCCCTCCCTGTGTCCATGTGTTCTCATTGTTCAACACCCGCCTATGAGTGAGAACATGCGGTTTTCTTGGGGGATGAAATTAGAGCTAGGATAATCATCTAATCTTCAGAGTCAGAAGATAGAGGCAGAGACAGAGAAGGGAGAGAACAGAGAAAGAGGGAGAGAGGAGGAAGAGGGAAAATAAAACAGACACTTTGTTGCAATTTAAAAGTATACAGATTATTTCCAGAGTTTCCAGTAAGTAATGGGTCTTTCTGGGAGCTGTTCTAATCATTTCTCTTTTGGAAAATACATCATAACAGAATGTTTCTTACTTTGTATCATTAGACATATGATGTTATCTCTTCCAGAGACACAGCCCCCAAAAGTGTGTGATAGACACCATAAGGAACTTTTGGTGCAGTCATTAAAGAACCCTACTGTGCACTGATTTGGGGTCTACCTGGAAAGGTCCTTCAGAGAGTAACTTGTATTACCATCGCCTCAGTCACCCTAAAGCCATGCACACACTTATAACTCAGGGTGCAGTTTTTAGACATTATTCCAAATGATGATGTTGAACTCTACTTTAAAAAGTACAATAAAAAGTGTTATGTTTTACAATCCTAGACTCTACAAAGAACGATGGTATATTCCCAGGGATTGCTTTGCAGTCGAGGGATATTCTCAGAGCCCTCTTCCATGGAGGTAGACAGCACAAAGCTTCCTGTGCACTCACTTTAAAACCTATGTACATTTGAAGGTATCTGGTGTCTATCATACGAAGTTTAAGATGTGTGGCTATCTTTTCCTTCCATGGATATGGATAGGAAATCAAACACGGATTTTTAGCATGTATTTCTCAGCTGGTATAATGTCTGATCAGAATACTTAACATATACCTGTGCTGTAAAACTTCACTGTGTATTTACACATGGGACATGCCACAGGCATGAGGAAGTGCAAGGCTCTAGCATTCCCTGGCTGCCTTCTCTGTGCAAAGCCTCAGTGAGACACTTTAATCATTCTCTCATTTAATTTTCACAGAAACTTACAAAACAGATATCTTAATTGTTATATATTCAAATATTTCCGTGACTCTTCTCTGAGCAGTGACTTTTGCCAGGTGCTCTTGCAAGGCTCAGAGCAGATGCATTTCGGCCCTAGTTAGCTCACATTCTAGTGGGAGAGGTGTGAGAAGATGCCATGGACCGGTAAGTGCATGAGGAACTCCACAGTGGGACTGGGGACAGAGAACGTCAGTGGGAAGTCGCAGCACCTGAGTTGGGGGTCCTGTTTTTCAGAAGACGGTAAGGAGCTGTTTCCTGCACAGATTCGAACAGGTGAGAGGATGAGCCATAAGCCCTTGAGTAACTTGACTGAAATCATCCTGAGAATGCATTTATCTATTTTGAATACTGGGTGGCATTTGATACCTCTAGGGATTACATAGGACACTTGTATTGCTTTATCATTCTCAAATTTTCTCCATTGCATCAAGTAACCCATCTGTTTATAAATTTGTCTTAATTAATGCCCTTGTGTCAGACACATCTCATAGCCCGCATCAGGTGCTCCCGTCCTCAACTCCGTGTGGGCCCTGATCAACCCTTGGTGCTTGGCCTCCTGTGCTGGGCTTTCCTGGTCACACGGCCACAGGGCATTTCCTCATACCCACAGTGCTTACTCCATGGTCCCTCACAGCGAAGCCCCTAGCGGAGCTTAGCAGTGGCCAGCACCACAAAGCCTCCGCGTTTCCCTGCTTCACTCTCCGCCCTCCCTCCTGTGCCCTGAGACTGTGACTGTCGAGTAGGAGCACCTGAGCCCCCTGCCTCAGGTTCTGTTCCCCGAGAGCCCAGGCTCTTAGATTCCCAAATCCCAGAAGGGAAGGAGCCCTGTCTTCATTTTTCATCTCTCCCAGTGTCACAAATAGAGTTATTCTCCTGAGCGTGAACCAGAAGCGATTCCAATTTTGGGTCCAATTGTGAACTGATGGCTATAAGACATACAGTAATGACTTTTTTTCAAAAAATCTAGATGCAAGCTAGCGTGCTGCTGGCCATCAAGCAGGAAGCTGGCTAATACCAAGGGGGGAGTGGGGAGCTTGTAAAGGGGGATCGATAAAATAAATTGGCTGAGAATGTGGAATGAAATAAAGGCATGTTCTCAGTAAATCTGTGCTGAGTCCCCCAAGTCCCCACCTACACCCCAGCTGCAGTCAGAGCACGTCTCTTTCTTCAAAGTACACAGGAGTCTCGGGCCTCCATCTCTGGAGCCTTTCCCGGGTCTGCCTCTCCTAGACCTTCTCTGTAGAAACTGTCTCTCCTACCCAAGACACTCTCATCCTCTCTCCATATTTGGAACATGCTTACTCTGAAGTTAGATAGCCGAGGGCATACGTTACACTGTGGCATGTTTGGAAACTACACGTGAAACATACACAGTCATGAGAGAGAACAGGAAGCACGGACAACCACCCCGCCACCAGCTTTTCCTGTTGGGATCTAACTCCAGTGCTAGTCGGCCTCGAGAAATTCCGAGGAATGGAAAGAAAAATCGCAGATAGCATCCACTGCCCATCAAACACGAGTCACACTGACAGTCAGAAAAAGATGGAAATCACTTTCCTAGAAAAAAAGAAACGATTTTACCTCCCAAACTACAAAATTAAAAGGACGACGACAAAACGAGTCTGCTAGTTGAAGCGTTTGATGGCAGAAGGGAGGCCACTGTGATAAGCATTTGGCTCTTGTCAAAAAAGGTTCCTATTTCCCTTGAAATCTTTCCCGTATTTCCCCTACGACTAACTTGGCCATAGTCATTCACTTGCCTCTAAGCTTTCAAAATTTCCCAGAGGCCTTGTGATTATTTTATATATCTATACAACGTATGTACAATTTTTTTAATCCCTATTTTTTGTTTATAAATATATTTTCTTTTTTTTTTTTGAGATGGAGTCTCACTCTCTTGCCCAGGCTAGACTGAAGTGGTGTGATCTCAGCTCACTGCAACCTCCTCCTCCCAGGTTCAAGTAATTCTCGTGCCTCAGCCTCCCCAGTAGCTAGGATTACAGGTGTATGCTACCGCCACACTGGCTAATTTTTATACTTTTAGTAGAGGCATGGTCTCAGCATGCTGGCCAGGCTGGTCTCAAACTCCTGACTTCAAGTGATCCGCCCACCTTGGCCTCCCAAAGTGCTGGTATTAGAGGTGTGAGCTGTTGTGCCTGGCCTGTTTCTAAATATATTTTCATCAGCACCTGTCAACTGCTGAAACTATCAAAAATGGGCTAGGAGCTCTGCTCAACACTACAGCTATGGCAATAAGAGGTATCCTGGTGCTCCTCAAAACCCTCCCTCTTGATTGGAGATGTGGCGAGAGACTGACCATTAGAAGAGGCTTCGTACCCTTTGACATATGAGGAACTTTTATTATTTCATATGGGACCCCAAGGCCTCAATGGCATGGGAATGACTGTTACCATTCACCTAACTGCTCTGAGGAAATGTGCCCATGGTGGCATAATTAGTAAAGGGAGAAACAGGATCTCAACCTCAAACTCATGTCCTATGATCCTCTCCCCATTGGCGTCCCACTGAGAAGTACTGGGGCCATGGGCCGGGCGTGGTGGCCCACACCTGTAATCTCAGCACTTTGGGAGGCCAAGGCGGGTGGATCACGAGGTCAAGAGATCAAGACCGTCCTGGTCAACATGGTGAAACCCCATCTTTACTAAAAACACAAAAACTAGCCTGGTGTGGTGGTGCGTGCCTGTAGTCCCAGCTACTTGGGAGGCTGAGGTAGAAGAATCACTTCTTGAACCTAGAAGGCGGAGGTTGCAGTGAGCTGAGATCATGCCACTGCACTCCAGCCTGGTGACAGAGCGAGACTCCAGCTCAAAAAAAAAAAAAAAAAAAAAAAGGTACTGGAGCCATGCAGGATATTACCTACAGGATGTTGAATGGGTGCCATTGTTTAACCCATGACTTTTACCTTCACTCAACACTGTAGGACCTGAGACTTACACTCCCAGGTAGTGAAAGACTCAAAAGGGAGGAGTATCCAAGGACGTGCTAAAACACACATATCTTACAGCCACTGCTTTTCCTGTTTTGTTACTGACCAAACAAATATAAATGGTTTAACATTTTTGTGTTGAAACACACATATCTTATATCATTTCTTTTCCTGTCTTATTAGTTACCAAACAAATATAAATGATTTAACATTTTTGCTTTAAGTCATATTGATTATTATGCTGGTTCTTCAGGATATTTAAACTACATCATCCTTGATTTTGAGATTGTTGTCTTTCCATTTTTTGTTTGTTTTTTTTTTTGGATGCCAATACTATTTACTCATTTTTCCTTTTCTGTGTTTTTGAGACAGGGTCTTGCTATGTTGTCCGGACTGAAGCACAGTGACACAATCACAGCTCATTGCAGCCCTGCCCTTCTGGGCTCAAGCCATCCTTTCACCCCAGACACCCAAGTAGTTGGGACGGCAGGTGCATACCATCATACCCAGCTAAGTTTTTAAATGTTTTGTAAAGACAAAGTCTCACTATGTTGCCCAGGCTGGTCTCGAACTCCTGATCAAGCGATCCTTTCTCCTTGGCATTCCACAGTGCTAGGATTACAGGCATGAGTCCCATGCCCAACTTTATTTTCACTTTTCTTATTAAAAAGTGTGTAGTGTAGTCCTAGATTAATAAAGCCCTAGATTAAGATCATATTGTTTTCAACATGTATGTGATTTTGAAAATATTCTTTTATTATCTATGATTATTTTGATCTATTCTCATATCACTGTTGGATGTTTAGAAGACAATGGCTGTAGAATATTTTAAGTTTTATAGACTAAACTGATCACCTCAAACACTGATAGATCCCTCCCTCCTTCTTAAAAAATACCATCTGGAAACCATTGAAATCTTTCATATTCAATTCAAGATTTCAAGTCTATTAAAATTTAATTATTTTTGAAATATTTGAGTTGCCATTTTTCAGAAGTATTTATACTTTTTGACTAGAAATGCTAATTTGCCATCTACAGACCTATTCTGAGCATCAGATCCTTTCGATAAAGGATGTACCGACCATCACAAAGGGCGCGCATGACTCCAGGTCTGAGTCCCACGCGCATCCCTGACCTCCCCTCTCGCGCAGGTCTGAGTCCCACGCGCATCCCTGACCTCCCCTCTCGCGCAGGTCTGAGTCCCACGCGCATCCCTGACCTCCCCTCTTGCGCAGAGACTCGTTTTCAAGCCACGTAGTTTCTGAGCCTTCATTTCTGATTCAGGTGTGCACAGTGGTAGTGACAGAGGGGGAAACCGTGAAGCAGCCCAAACCCCCCTGGTGTTTCCCACTCTAGCCACAGCAGCCCCGTTCCTCCTGTCCGGACCCTGACAGCCTCAGGCTCCCGACCGTCCCAGAGCTCTCACCACTGCCCTTCAATGGTCCCCTCCAGGGGAATACCTCTCCAAATTTTGCTATTTCGTGGCCTACATCATGACTATTTTAAGCAGGACTAAAGGCTGATAATGCAAATATAAAAACATATTTACATTTTAGTAAGAGCTTTAGTTGAGAGTGACCGAGGAGAGAATGTGGAGCCTCCTGACGATTGCTAGGATGGCATGTGGGGTGGACAGGCCTTGTAATGTCCCCTAAATCTCTGTGTAGACAGTGACATACTCCCATATATGCAGTATTGCTCTTAATGAGGGTGCAGGTAATTTAGTTCATTTTATGCAAAAGGGATGTGATAACAGCTAAGCCATCCCATGGCCATCACTTGAAGGTGTTCTCTTGAAGGGCGGGCCAGCCTCTTCCTCTCTGCTGGTCACTTTCTTGTGTCAAAGAGCCATGGATTCTCTACATGGTGGCTGGAGGGAGCTATGAAGTAAATGGCTCAGAGTGGGGAAAGACTAAATGCTCCAAATCAAAATGAAGCATATTTCCTGATTACAACAGACCATTTGCTCCAGTCTGGCTCCACGTCAAAAGTAGAAAGAAATAGTTTTTTTTAATGTAATCTTCTATTGAAGTCTAACATATATATAGAAACATTCATAAACCATGTTTCCTGTTAATATAATTTCAAAATGGAAACCCACTCATACAACCAGGAACTGAACCAAAAAACAAAATGCTTTAAGCTCCCCAGAAACCTTTCTCAGCGGCCCCTCCCAATCACCATCCCCTCTCACCCCAGAGTCAAGCACTGTCCTGATTTTCAACACTAAGGATTTACTTTTTCTTCTTTTTGAAATCGCACAGTATGAATTATTTTGTATTTGATTTTTCTCATGCAACACTGAGATTTACTTTATCATAAGATCAGCTGCTAATTTGCAGGGGCCATTACAAAATGAAAATGCAAGTCCATTGCTCGAAGATCAAGAATTCCAAGATGGTGACAGCAGCACATTTAAACCAAGCCCAGAGTCCTTTCAGCATGGGGCCTTCTGCAATTCACAGGTGGCACACCCCAAGGCCAGCCTTGCAGAGCATCCCAAAGCATGACTATACCATATTTGTCGATCTTACTACTGATGAACATATTTGCGAGATTTCCATTCTGTGGTGCTCCTATAAACATTCTTGTGCATCTTTGGTGAAGATATGGATGCATTTCTAATAGGTATTTAGTTATGAGGGGAATTGCAAGGTCCTAGGCAGACAGATGTTTGGCTTTGGTAGATACAAGCACACATTTGTTGTATCAATTTATACTTCTACCAGTACTCTTTGAGAGTTCCAGTGGCTTCTCATACTTGCCACCATTTCATGTCTTCTCTTTTTCAGCCTAGGCATGAATTTAAAGTGCTGATTCCTGCACTCTGCTCCAAACCTTACTAACTCCGTATCATTAGCATTTCTCTCCAGATTCTGTATTTTCACAGCTCCCCAAGTAATTCTCCATTAAGTTAGGAATGACTGCTAATTAACTGAGTTATGAGAACATCACATGTAATGTTTTCATTGCACCAGAGTCAAATACGGGTTGAAGGACTAAGAATATTGAGCCCACACCTTCACTCTCTAGGAAAATCAGCAAGTGACTACAAAATGTACGGGAAGTGGCCAGGACAGCCACGTTCTACATGGTCATTATGACATGTCTGTGAAATTGAAGGGAGTGGTGTCAACGGATTTATAAAAGAGCACTACAAACTTTTTTTTTTTTTTGAGACAGAGTTTCACTCTTGTTGCCCAGGCTGGAGTGCAGTGGCGCGATCTCGGCTCACCACAACATCCACCTCCCAGGTTCAAGCAATTCTCCTGCCTCAGCTTCCCGAGTAGCTGGGACTACAGGCACCCGCCACCACACCCAGATAATTTTTGTATTTTTAGTAGAGACGGGGTTTCACCACATTGACCAGGATGGTCTCGTTCTCTCAATCTCGTGATCCGCCCACCCTGGCCTCCCAAAGTGCTGAGATTATAGGCATGAGCCACCACGCCTGGCCTGAACTTTTTAAATGTTACAAACTTGATACTCTGAAAACACACTGAAAATTATCCTTATAGAGTCTTTTTCATTTTCAACCTTCTAATTTTTATTTTAGATAATCAAAGTAAAATCATACCATTTACATAATGACAGTGTATTTTAAAGCTTTTCTTTTTGTTTCAGATCTGTAGGCCATCCACTTAGCAACAGCGTGCCATTTTCTTCTATTTTCTACACTTCAGGCATATGCACATCAGAAGTAGATGAAAATGCACAGAATAAAGAAAATTCTGTCAAAATATATGGTTCCTCAGGAAAGGAGCTTGGAGTCTGATACTATGTGAAATATAAACAGTAACTTGGGGATTCAGATGTATCATATTTATGTTCTTTTCATGTTTAATTTTAGAAAAACATATTCATGGCAGTGGTATATGTAGATACTGCTATTTCTAAAATATCTTATTAAAATGATAATAGACAATGAATTTCAATATTTTATATTTTCAAAGCAAAAATCATTCACAAAACAAAAATTCCTTCTGCCACATGGCATATGTATATGATGCATGTGTTCTCTGTTCAATAACATGTGCTTAGATATATAATAAAAATTTCTATTTCTGGCCATCCTTACATAACTGTATTTTGAACATGCACATTTAGAGCATAAATGTAAAGCTCTATGGCACTGAGAGATACAATCATATTCATCTTCATTTTAGAAAATGTAAGTATATGAGTAATTTATATAACCACAGCTATATACATCTCTACATCACTATTTTTTTCCCCACATGACACTAGAATTAGGGTATTCTTCTCTGCAAGTGGGATATCAGGGCATTACCTTAATACACATCTCTGGAAAGACAGTGCGGTCACAGCCACCCTGCCTGGGTAGGAGCACAGACCATGAGATGGGGTGGGGGGTTTGGCTGCTCCTGGCTTGGTCTCCACCAGTCACGGGAAGCCAGATTTGCCGCTAAGGAGGCCCACTTATATGCCTCAAGCCCAGTGCATCATGAGAAGAATGCAATTCATGGGCACTACCTTTCCTTTCCTATTTTTTTGAGCCAGAGTCTCACTCTGTTGCCAGGCTGGAGTGCAATGGTGCCATCTTGGCTCACTGCAACCTTTGCCTCCCAGGTTCAAGTGATTCTACTGCCTCAGCCTCCAGAGTAGCTGGAACTACAGGTGCATGCCACCAAGCCCAGGTAAGTTTTGTATTTTTAGTAGAGACGGGAGCATACATGGGAGTGCGTCATTGTCTACACGGGGATTTAGGGGACATTACAAGGCCTGTCCACCCTACATGCCATCCTAGCAATCGTCAGGAGGCTCCACATTCTCTCCTCGGTCACTCTCAACTAAAGCTCTTACTAAAATTTAAATATGCTTTTATATCTGCATTATCAGCCTTTAGTCCTGCTTAAAATAGTCATGATGTAGGCCACAAAATGGCAAAATTTGGAGAGGTATTCCCCTGGAGGGGACCATGAAGGGCAGTGGTGAGAGCTCTGGGACAGTCGGGAGCCTGAGGCTGTCAGGGTCCGGACAGGGGGAATGGGGCTGCTGTGGCTAGAGTGGGAGACACCAGTGCACACCACCACGCCCAGCTAATTTTTGTATTTTTAGTACAGACGGGGTTTCACCATGTTGGCCAGGATGGTCTTGATCTCTTGACCTCATGATCCACCCGCCTTGGCCTCCCAAAGTGCTGGATTACAGGCGTGAGCCACCGCGCCCAGCCCCCACTACTTTTGTTTCCATTGACAAGTCAGTGGTGACCCAGGAAAAGGAAAGAAACATAATCTATGCTTTCAAGACAGCCGGAAAGAGCAGTGGTCCTCGTTCTGAAAAAGCACCCAAGTCACCCCTTTAGATTCCACCAGGATGTGCAGGATTATACGGACATAGGAGATTGTTTTCCCAACACCTGATCAGTTACTTCAAACATTACCTTGAGAAAACTAGTTATGTGGGATTTGTTTCAGTTTCTAAGCTTTCGTATTTAAAGACATATTTTCATATAAAAATGAAACTAAACTGCACTCGTAGGACCTACTAACGGTAGAAAGGAGGGCCTCACCAATGCCTCTGCACATCTTCCACCCTCTACCCCATACTCAGGGTTCCCACAGAATTTGAAGACCTTGGAACAAGTTTCCCTGGAAAACAGATGCTAGGGGGACACAGGCCATCCGAATGCTCACTGAGTGGAAACGTAGCAGCAGCCAGGCGGCTGCTGAAGACGGACAAGGATGTTGGAATCCAATCCAGGCTTGCTAGGGGAGTAGGAAGTTCTGCCCCATCACCGTTTCTTTGCAGCAGAGGCGGTACACAGAGCGGGAAAGATGTGTAAACTGCAAGCATTGGGAAAATGAGAGGCTAACACAGGGATCTCTACCTGTCCGGCCAGTGCAGTGTGTTTCCAGAAGGGGGCTGAGTGGTTTAGAGCTGCGACCACCACAGCCCTCCTCACACACGACCAGATTCCATGAACTGCAAACATGCATTCCCTCCTGCATTGGGTAAGGGGCCAGAACACATGGGAAGAGCTCTGCAAATACATAAGATTCCCCAAGGGTCTGACAGTCAGCAACTTAGAGCAATGGAAATGAGACTTTATCGACTCTAAGAAAACTGGAATTCAACTGTAAGATTACATTTCACAGAATATACACCTACAGCACCTCAGTAGAGCCTCCTGACACTGGGGTGGGTGGAAAGGACTAAGGATGATCGTCCCACTTAACAAAAACATTGAACTCAGAAAGGGCAACTGAAAACGGACAATACAGAAGCTGTGGCTCCTTTGCTCCTGACAACGAGTCCATTAGGGTCCAAAGGTTCTGGAGCACCTGGCCTACGTCTTTTTCTTTTCTGATGCTGAGGAGGAACACAGTGGCCAGCAAGAATGGGAATGGATGCAGAGTGGGGAGTCTAAAACCGCCACAACTGCCCATCCCCTCACCTGAGTTTTAAAATTTAAATACAGCTGGTAGGCAAATGATGAACCACCCATACAGCTAGCAGATTATTTAGAATAACTATATAGAGCCTTGCTAATCACCTCAATTCTAGAACAGAAACAGTAAATGTAAAATTAATGCAAAATCAAAACAAAAAAGCTCAACCCCTCACCCTGAATTATGTTAATAACAGCATCGCCTGTTATTCTTGACTTCCTTTTTATTTGTACCTTTTATTTTTGAGGCAGAGTTTTGCTCTTGTCACCCAGGCTGGACTGCGATGGCGCGATCTTGGCTCACTGCAACCTCTGCCTCCCGGGTTCAAGAGATTCTCATGCCTCAGCCTCCCAAATAGCTGAGATTACAGGCACGCACCACCATGCCCAGCTAATTTTTTTGTATTATTAGTAGAGACAGGGTTTCACCGTGTTGGCCAGGCTAGTCACCCACCTCAGCCTCTCAAAGTGCTGGGATTATAGGCATTGGCCACCATGTCCAGCCTTATTTGTACTTTTTATTCTGTTTGATTACTTGTCATTTTCCCACATGTGAAAGGGGATCCTTTCTGAGCACTTTGAGCACAACAGCATGGGAGGAGGGGGTGAAAGAATCAGGCAGTTGGTGTGGCCCTCCAGGGAGGGAAGGCTTGGGGGGCAGTGAGCCTCCCACCCAGCCCAGGCGGCTGCCTCCTTCTGGGCCTTTCTGCAGGAAGGCAGCACTCCTACACTGAGCTCATGCTCTGCCCATTCTAATCAGCTTCTCATCAATTATCCCAGTTTTGGGGGCTCTGACTTTGGGAATTAAACTACATAAAGATCAAACTCAGGCTTCTCAAGTTTCAGCTACTGTGGGAGAGAGTATAGTCACCAGCATCAAACGTGTTACTGTTTCCTCTCATTTCCACACCAAAGCAAAATTATGTGAAGATGGATGAAGGAGGCTGACTTAAGAAACAGCTCCAGGCAGGTACTCATATTTCCTTAAAACTTACCTTTACATATAGATAACGATACAGAAAGATGGAAATAGAGGTAAGAGGGATAACATTTTTGGTAGAGAATATAATTTAATAAAATAAATTTCCTAAACTTTGATTTGATCATGTTTTAGTAAGGACACATCTGTGGCCGGGCATGGTGACTCACTCCTGTAATCCTAGCACTTTGGGAGGCCAAGGCTGGCACATCACTTAAGATCAGGAGTTCGAGACTCACCTGGCCAACATGGTGGTAGCCTGTCTCTAACAAAAATACAAAAATCAGCCAGCTGTGGTGGCGCCTGTAACCCCAGCTACTTGGGGGGCAGAGGCTTGAGCCCAGGAGGCGGAAGTGGCATTGAGCTGAGATTGCGCCATTGTACTCCAGCCTGAGTGACAGAGCAAGACTCTAACCCAAGAAAAAAAAGAAAAAATGGGGAGGGGAGGGAAGGGGAGGCTGGTTACCTACATCTACCTGTGAGTAGTAACTAGAAAACATAGACACAGCATGCAGCAAATCATTAAATGATTTAAAATTAATTTATTTTTATTTTCATTTGTTTAGTCTTTAAGACAGAGTCTCGCTCTGTCACCCAGGCTGGAGTGCAGCGGTGAAATTTCGGCTCACTGCTGAAACCTCCGTCCCATGGGTTTGAGCAATTTTCCTGCCTCACCCTCCCAAGTAGCTGGGATTACAGGTGCATGTCAACACGCCCAGCCAATTTCTGTATTTTTAGTAGAGACAGGTTTCACCATGTTGGCCACGCTGGTCTCAAACTATCGACTTCAGGTGACCCACCCAACGCAGCCTTCCAAAGTGCTGAGATTACAGGTGTGAGCCATTGTGCCCGGCCTAAAATGATTTTCTTTTTGTTACTCTTGAAAATTCAAACTATGGAGTGTGGTGGACAGTAAAACATAACATTAAATGTAACATTAAATTAACTGGCAATTAGAACTAACTTACTTGGTTGGTTATTTCTGGCTATACTGTCTCTAGGGTTTATTTATCACATTGACACGGTGGCCCTATATATCACTAATGTGTTTTAGAGTTTCATGAAAACACGTCGATGAAAGAAGCAGCTCATGTTTTCAGGTACATTAGTATGTTTCTAATGCAACAATTTTTTGTGAAGATGTGTCCTGTCAACTAATTCAACCATTTAAGTAGGTCTATCAGTTTACATAGCATGAAAATGAAATTTCAAAACCTATGACAATACACAGTAGACCACTGCTATGGGCTGAATTTCATTTTGTAACTTAGTTTCATTTTAAAATTCTACTGTGACATATTTATCTAGAGAAAGATATTAAATCCAACTCTTGTGTATTTAATATAATTCAGCTCAAGTGCCTCATAGCTTCACCTCACTTTATGTGACCTTAAAATGCTGGATATGCAACTTTTGATGTAGGGATCTATTTTAACTGTGAGATTACAATATGAATAGTGAGTCTTTTTTCAAGCAATTTACTTTTACAATTCTGCTTTCCGTCATTTCTATTTTCTTTGAAATAGTAAATCCACTTAGCAGAGAATACTCATAATTTAGCCCATAATTTGACTTAGGGAAATTAGTTCTTGCACCCATTCTGAATCTGAATCTAAATGGGCTATCCACATGTCAATCTGTATATGAAATGTACATTTATTGCCTAAGCAAAGGGTCAGCAAACCTTTTACATGAAAAAACAAATAATGAATACATTTAAATTTTCATGAGGTCTCTGCCACAGCTACCCAACTCTACCATTGCAACAAATAGCCTAGACACATAAATGAATAAGCTGTCTGTTTTCCAATAAAAGTTTCTTTACACACAAAAAATGCTAACTATAGTTTATAGACCCTTGGTCTAAACTTTTGCCATTCATGAGTGTGTTTCTACACCAGTTACATCTTCATTAACTAGAAGCTTATTAGAAATGCATTCGACCTGAGAAAGCTGATTTGAAGAAAAGAAGAAAAAGAAAAAAAAAAAAAAAAAGAGATGCATAATCTCAGGCCCCACCCTAGACATACTGAATCTGAGTCTACTTCAAGATGCCCAAGGCATTCAACCTGTTTCTTCAACGCCCAGGGCATTTGACTGCACATCAAACTATGAGAAGCACTAGTCTAAACCACATTGACTGGCTTCTGCTTAGGTTCACAGAGCAGATAAAAGAGGTTTCGCTTGACAGTTTAGCTGCCTGTTCAACAATAAGAATGTCTGAGCCCTCCTGTAGAAAAACATTATCTGAATTAAGTCACTGGGATATCATAAAGAAAAAATGAGAACATCTGTTTATAGAATTTAAAAAAATTTTGAAAACATAAACAAAAATTAAGAATTACTAATATTCACTGTGCAGACAGACACTGGCTCCATCGTTCAGACTCTGTCCCAGGTTTGAGGAGGGGAGAAAGGAGTTTTCATCACACGAGGAGGTGGCAGCAGTACGTCCATCAATGCAAATCTGTTTCCTCTCCAAATGTGGTGATATAAAATAATGGTTAGCACTTGCAAAACTGAGTGAAATACTCTAGGTTGAACAAAATGAATCTTCTCCAAACAAGTGCTTTAAAGGGTTTTCTGCAAAGAAGCTGCAAAAAGTAAAATGATGCTAATAATACAAGCACAACTGAAGAGCAAGAAAATGAGATGACTATGTTCTGATTCATGTATAGTCTATTCACAGATCACAATGTGTAACAAATAAGAATTTTTAACTTAAATGATAAATGAAGCAATACACAAATAGAACATGCATGAATTCAATGAGATATAGATCTACTGATAAATCTCATTTTAAGAGAATAAAATATTTTGAGCTTTTTCACTAATAATTGTCTGAAGCCATAATTAAAAGCTAAGCATTCAAAACATGAAAACAAACTTCTCCAAAGTTTGTGATGTTGGCCTTGGTACTGTAAAATCATCAAGGATATTTAATAGTAAAAATCTAGAAGTCTCTTTTGAGTTTTTCTTGTTTCATTTATTTTGTTTCTTAGTAGTGAAAGAAGAAAAGCTACATACTTTAGGGAAATTTTCTTTCTATTGCAACAAAATGATTGAAATCATACACAGAAAATAACCATGGCAATAAATTGAGATATGCTTGTTTATCAAAAACTTCTGCTGAAAGATGTGTACAAATTATTACTGATGAAGTAGAGAGGCAAATGTTAGAACAAATACATTCCAGGTTTGCTGGGATGTTAGAAACGTTTCTCACATGTGTCAGCTGATGGTATTTTATATATTCTCTTCCAATAATGCAGCACATGAAAAACTAATTTTTCATAAAGCATTAAGTTGTACTGTGAGAGATGTGGTCTCAACATAGTTTCTTGGGTTAAAAACTAGTATTTGATGGTTGCGTTGGATTACTGTAGCACTAACAGAACAGCTGTCTTGATTTGAGAAAAAGACTCCAGCAGAATGGTGACAGAGGCAGTCCTGGAAGAGCGTTCACCCACTGTATGACTTACAAAAAAGATGCCAAACAAAGAAATGAAAGCCAGAAGTAAAACGTGCTACAAATATTATTGATGTAGTTAATTTTATAAAAACAAGCCTTCTACAATGCAGTAGACTTCTCTCTACGAGTTTGAATAAAATGGGGAGGGACCATAAAACCTATTTGTCCCACAGAATTTCACTGCTTACTCACGGGATAACCCCTGAAAGTGTTGTGAAAGAGCTACTCATTTCTCCTTTCAGTAAGTTAGCAAAGCTTTTCAAGGTTGTCATGTATGACTGCGTAAGAGACACATTCAACAATGTTGGAGGTCAGCACTTACATGATTCCTAATGTATCAATTCAAATATCTTCATTCCAAAAACATTTTCCAGCAGATAGCAATGTATTTTGAAAGAAGTTTTAAAACATTTGCATTGAAGTGCTACATGGGCTTGTTTAGAGCTTGACTTTTTCTTTGATATCAAATGACTGCCAGTAGAAATGCAATCGAGCAAATATTTTGAAAAAAATGAAAACAGTTATTTTGTCCCATTAAGGTAGATGTTATTTTTACCAGGTACAGAGTATCTTTTTTTTTTTTTTTTTTTTTAAATAAAAGGAAGCTGAACTCTGGAGCAAACACTTTGAAAACAGATGTTTGAAATATTTCCACTGTTTTATGATTTTGTTTTAAAACATAATTGTGTCAGTCATGAAAATGCATATCCTCACCCTTTAAAGACCTTGGAAATAAAAGTGCATATTCTGTTTAAAAATCTTTCAAATAAAATGTCTTAGTCTCGAACATATCATTTAAAAATGCAGTAATGGCCCATCTTCTAAAATTGTTTGACATCGAAGAAGAAATGTATTAATCACATTTCAAAAAAAATTTTGACCATTTGCCTAATTGTCAGATGTGATTTGAACATTAATATCATGTCTCAGTAAGCAGTAGACACTGGATTCTTTCACTTGGGGGTATTACTTTTGCTCATTAATTCCCTCCCGTATCAGCACAAGACAGCTGAACGTCAGCGCTTACCTTCTACTCGTTCATGTGAACAGCTTCTGCAGCCCTCCTAGCTAACATCGAGGTCATTTTCTTAGCAACACTTCTGCTGTCCTGCAGTACAACCTCAGCATTCTCCTGCCACATTCATTCAGCCAAGCTGACCTCCATCCTTTTCTCCACCTCCCCCACAGGGACTTGCCATCCTCTCAACGTTGCCCACCCCTCCTGGGGTTGCACCGTATATCAGCAGTTTTCCGTCTCTGGAGTTGCTCTTGCATCCAAAACCAACTGCACTAGCCTTTCTAAGAGTGGGGCATGGGGAACAGTATTTCCTTTCTCTCCTGTTGATTGTGACAGTTGAGAACCACTGGTATAGGCCTGTCATCACCAATAACTGCCCATCATCTTCATGATCCTCAAGCATCCTTTGATCATTGCTTCGTACCCTCAGCTCAATCCCTTTAGTAACTCCACTTGAATAATTTTTCAACTCTACTATAACCCTGCTCAGTTTTCATTATTCATTACTCCCGCCTGTTCTCAGCCCCGCCCCTGCCCAGCTTAGACTTCATGCTCCCTCGATTCCATCGCTGATTTTTTTCTAGTACTTACTGACAAAGTCTCTCCCAAACATGGGAAGATAATGTTCATTACCCTATTCTGTGCCTGCCTTAAGATGCCGACTTTGGGCAGATAAAAATTTACATCCTTACTAATTTAAATATAATTTAAACATAAGGACCTAAATTTGAAGTTTATTTCCATAAAAACTGTACTTGGGTATACAACTGGAAAGAAAATCAAATTAAAAGAAATAAGACAACTTGGGAAATTAAAAAGATATATTCCAAAGTAAAAAGAAGAAGAACTCAACAAAGCAACCACGAAGTCAGAGATGTAGAGATGTGGCATATTTGAGGGTCGCAGAAAAAAGTTTTAAGATGGAAGAATGGACGAAATAACTCAATTTTTAAAATAGAGAGAAATGGAGACCGATGATCACACAAACACTGTATATGAATGCATACAGCAGCTCCATTCGCAATTGCCAAAAAACGAGTCCCTTATTGAGGGGATGCTCAAATACGCTGTGGTGCCAGCCATACAACAATCACCACTGAGCAATAGAGCGGGATGAACCATGGGTGCACGACAAGGTGGCTGCCTCTCAAAGGCAGTGCCCTGAGTAAAAGGAGTGCCTTAAAGGTTACCCACTGCATGCTTCCATTCATACGGCATTCTCAGACACACGCATCGGAGGGACGGAGACCAGGTCAGGTGGCGCCAGGGATGACTACACGGGGACAGCCGTGTGGATTTCTGGTGAGGGAAGAGTCCCGAATCCTCGTCGTGCTGCCAGCCACACTCATGTCTACCTGCGTTAACATTCAAGCTCACAGCAGAAGAAAAAAAGTCAAAACGACTGCAAGACAATTTAAAAGTTTAAAAAATAGTCTTGTTTGAGAGGATGCATTCAATAAAATGTAAACCTCCCTCTTGAGAGTTTTGTTAAAGAAACTGCAGGCCGGGCGCGGTGGCTCAAGCCTGTAATCCCAGCACTTTGGGAGGCCGAGGCGGGTGGATCACGAGGTCAAGAGATCGAGACCATCCTGGTCAACATGGTGAAACTCCATCTCTACTAAAAATACTAAACATTAGCTGGGCATGGTGGAACATGCCTGTAGTCCCAGCTACTCAGGAGGCTGAGGCAGGAGAATTGCCTGAACCCAGGAGGCGGAGGTTGCGGTGAGCCGAGATCGCGCCATTGCACTCCAGCCTGGGTAACATGAGTGAAACTCCGTCTCAAAAAAAAAAAAAAAAAAAAAAAAAAAAAAGAAACTGCAAAACTCTTCAGAGAATATAGGGCTAATGAGAACAACAGCTTCTGATTATCTCCGATCTTTTAAAGTGCTTTCAAAGGATTTATTATTTATTGCTAAGAAGCTTAAAATAAAATGTGATAAAAGTAGAAACCAAAAGAAGCCCCATACATTTAGTAAGCAGTATATATGTGAAAGTACACACACTTGAGCAGCAGCTGGGGTCTGAGGCCTCTCACTTAGACCCATGGGGTCAGAACAGGTCTCATATCAGCTCTCCAGCTCCCATCTTCTATCCTCCTGCCATCTTCCTTGTGTGACTCTAAAGCAATGAGATGATTTATTCATTCAAATCCTATGAAAATCGGTTTGTATTCTACAGTATTCTGAGAATGTTATCTTACTTCCTAGCTTTTTAAAAGGCTTTCTTCCTGAGATGCTATTTTTCAAAATCAGATTTATTTCTGAAAGAGTCCTTGTTCTCTTTGCCAACCTCCTTGTAGCTGGCAAACTTTCCTTTCTTCCTTCACGATGAAAGAGCCCTTAATCCATCGTACACAATATTCTGTGTACGGCAGCCCTGGGTCTTGGCACCGCATCACACTCAGTAAATGACATAGAGCTTTTTCCCAGGATTTCAGACTTTGAAGTTCCACCATGGAGACAAGAGTAAAAGGATGCAGTAATTTAATTTATGCTATGCATTGAGAAAAGCTCACTGAGTTTGGGACTCACGGGCTGAAGACGAAGAGGAGCCATGTAGTTGTATTTAAGCCTTGGGGCAGGCTGTGGAAAAGGTGGAGGCTGGCTCAGATTTAATACAGTCCTAACAGAGCTGGGAAGACAGATGTCTGTCTGTGCCATGAACATTACACCCTGTCAGGGATTTACTCTGGGAAAAGTCTGTCTTCCTCTATTCTAAGCACCGTTGATTCATTCGGGGAACAGAATTCTAAATTTCAGTCAATGAGTCTACAAGACAATTGGGAAAGGATCACATTCCTTTTTAAATAGAATTTATTTTCCCCAGTGTCATTCCACAGCAAACTCTGTTCCATTTCCCATGCTCTGCCTCCGGGGTCTTAAAACAATCACTTCTTCAGAGGAGGACCTTGCCAGCCAGCATGCTAGATGCCAGGCGGAACTTGCCTTTACAGCAGAAAATGAAGTGGGCTACTGTGATCTATCATCAGAATTTCTCAATCCGTTCTCAATATACCCCAAGGGAGATTTCACTCTTGCTACAAAGCAGGAAATAACAACGATAACGATCACCGCTGTAACAGAACACATTATGAGGGGGCATTCTTTTAAAAGCCTTTAAAATGCTACCAGGAGAGTTTGATGGCTGCTCTGAGTCGGAACTTGGCCATGCTTAAAAGCAAGGAAGAGGGTGTCCCGGAGGCGGCCCCTGGGGGCCCGCTGCCACACTGTGGGCTCTACTAGTTCTTTGGTTGCTTGGATCACAGCCGAGTTCATAGGCACCGTGAGTAAACGCTAGGCACAGCTTATGCTGTTCAAAACAATCTTACCACAAAAGTGACTTTCCTTTTTAAACTGAAAAGCATTTTTTTGTAATGAGAGGTTAAAGCTAAGATACCAGTGAGTAATGCCAGTTTCTCTTTACTTCCTCCAATTTCCTATTGTTCCATGTATGACTGAAAATTGGGTATCAAAGGTAAGTATTAGGGTCATTTTGCTGGGTCCCTATTCTCCTGATAATGAGGCTTCCAGGTCTTACAGATTTGAATAATTCTTCGGAAACTATAACAAGTTTGTTTCAGAATGTCTTCCAAGCACCAGCCCCTTTGTCTAGCATCTCTAAGCCCTAAACATTCCTGCCAAACTTTCAAGGACTCCAAATCGCAGCCAGACTACAATGGATTTGTGAAGTGCATGCATATCTACAGGGGATAAGGCAAATATGTCTTTATTCTGACATCATCTAGGTTTTTCAGAGGTAAAAGATGTAGAGTGTCTGAGCCACCTATGGAGAAAGCAGTTAGATCTAATTATAGCTCTTGGGATAGAGGAGCTGCTACCGTCTCAAGAAAAGCAAATATGTAGGTTAAGACCACCGTTCGCCCTTGAGAGATTCATGCTGTTGCATGCTTTTTAGAGTGATGCCGTTGTTTAGTCCTTACCTAGACATCTCGCAAATATTGCTGTGAAATTTTCTTGGAGGTGGATGGTTTACAAATTCCCAGTATACTTCCTCTGCATCCTGATGGACTCTCGGGGTGATCTCTTACTATATCCCTTAAAGAAGCAAACCTTTTGATGTTTGCAGTCAGGCAAACAATCCTCAGTGCTCTTTTTATAAATCTTCATCTTCATTAAGTGCTTATATTTAAATATCCTTAAAATAATGGGCTGGGTGCAGGAGCTTATGCCTATAATCCCAGTGCTTTGGGAGGCTGAGGTGGGAGGATCCCTTGAACCCCAGAAGTTAGAGGTCAGCCTAGGCAACATAGTAAAAACCCTGCCTCTACAAAAAAATAACTTTGCAGCAGCCACAGCAGTTCACACCTGGTATCCCAGCACTTAGAGACGCCAAAGCAAGAGGATTGCTTGAAGCCAGGAGTTTGAAATCAACCTGGGCAACATAGCAAGACTCCATCTCAACCAAAGGAAAAAAAAATTACTTGGGCATGGTGGCGTGTTTACTTCCTCCAATTGCTTGTTGTTCGGTATATGACTGAAAATTTGATATCAAAGATCAGAACTAGGGGTATTTTGCTGGGTCCCTATTCTAAACACGAGGCTTCAAGGTCTTACAAGCTTGAATAGTTCTTCAGAAATTATAGCAAGTTTGTCTTCAGAAACCAAAGGGGTTGAGGCAAGAGGATCTACTCAAGAGGCTGAGGTGGGAGGATCTCCTCAGCTCAAGACTTCGAGATGCTGTGAGCTATGACTGTGCCACTGCACTCCAGCCCTGGTCACCGAGCAAGATCCTGTCTCTAAAAAAAATTAAAAAATAGGCTGGGCACAGGGGCTCATGACCATAATCTCAGCACTTTGGGAGGCCAAGGCAGGTGGATTACCTGAGGTTGGGAGTTCGAGACCAACCTGACCAACATGGAGAAACCTGTCTCTACAAAAAATGCAAAATTAGCCAGGTGTAGCGGCACATGCCTGTAATCCCAGCTACTCAGGAGGCTGACACGGGAGAATCACTTGAACCTGGGAGGCGAAAGGTTATGGGGAGGCAAAAGGTTATGGTGAATCGAGATGGTGCCATTGCACTTTAGCCTGGGCAACAAGAGTGAAACTCTGTCTCAAAAATAATAAATAAATAAAAATTTAAAAAATTAATGGTAGCTTTGTGAAATTGGTCAGAAATTAACATTTTAGAGAATGTATCTGGTGGCAGAAATCAATATTTAGTTTTAAAGGTGCTTTAAAAAGATATATTTCATTGGCCAGGTGTGGTGGCTCATGCCTGTAATCCCAGCACTTTGGGAGGCCAAGGGGGGCAGATCACAAGGTCAGGAGACTGATACCATACTAGCCAAAATGAAACCCTGTCTCTACTAAAATACAAAAACATCAGCCGGCGTGGTGGCGTGCACCTGTAGTCCCATCTACTCAGGAGGCTGAGGCAGGGGAATCGCTTGAACCCAAAAGACAGTGAGCCAGAGATTGTGCCACTGCACTCCAGCCTGGTGACAGAGCAAGACTTCACCTCAAAAAAAACAAAAACAAAAAAAACAAAAAAAACAAAAGAAAAAACAACGATATATTTCTACATTCCCCATTCATAGTTAAATCAAGAGCTGCTTTCCGTATTCTCTGTCAAGGCAAAGGGATAGATAATCCCAGCCATCAGGATTTTACTGAGTGATGGATAGCCCAGGAGTACCAGAGAATACTAACATATCATTAATTAGCTTAGCCAGTGAAAGCACAGAATTGAGGAGGGCTGGTTATCCATTCACATGCCATAAAGTTGAGTTAGCTTTCTTCTCATCAGGAAACAAAGTATCCTATAGATGCCTAATGTTAGAAACAACAATGTAGTTTAAATTGACGCTGCTGTCTCTGTCTTCACTATATTGTCACTATGCTACTGTTGCAGGAACAGAGGTGGACTACAGGAGTGACCTGGGGCAAGCTCTTCATCTTTTGTGAGCCTCAGTTTCCACATGTAAACTATGTGCCAGTCAGTAGTATCTGCCTCAGAGTGCTTCTGTGAGGACCAAACAAGAAAGTTTCTTTACACACACTGCTTGGTGCCTGGCAAATAATAACTCAACAAATGTAAAGACGGTAACGATAATCCCATCCAGTCCCAGTGACAAAGTGAGCAAGAAACAACGATTCGGTTTTAAAGGAGCTGTGTCTTTCTGATTCTGTCACTCTGTGGATTCTGGGACATGCTCAAGATGCTTCATGCCTTTCTCCTTAAACCTATCTGTGGTTTCCTAGACAGATCTGGGGAAGTCATCTGTGCACTGCCAAATATTTCAGCACAGGATTTTTGTCATGAAGAAGAACACAGAAAATTATTTTTGAATGAACGAACACATGAAGTCAAAAGCCATTCGTGATCGATCCCACTCCTACCCCCAGCTAAGTTTTGTATGCTATAAATAGTGAGTTTTGTTTGCACTCAATGGTGTGACCTTTCCATGCGTCCTCAGATGGAAAGGTCTCACCCTTGGAGACTTTTTGACACCTCTCTCTCCTCATAGCTCCACTATCCACCAGCCAACCCCTTTGACCTACCAACCCCACTATCAACTATTGAAAATCTTTCTGTGGCCACTGCCTTCAGTGACTTTCCCATGAGTTCCCTCACTTTTTTACTACGGTCACTGACTTCATGCAAGTCTCATTATATTCCTCCTAGACCGCTATGGTATTCTTATAACATCTCTCTTTACCCCAGTTCAGACTATAAATGACTGACATAGTAACCTTCCTCAGCCATAGCTGTAAAAGCATTCCTACTTTTCCCAAACTTTTCAGCAGTGTCCCATTCCCTTCTAAACCAAAACCAAACTCATCAGGATGGGATTCCAATCAGCCCTCACCATGGCTCCCACCTGCCTTTCCAACACTCATTTCCCATTTAGTGCTCTGCTTGGACCTTAATGTATCTTAAATCCTTTCTGTTTTCAAATCATGCTTTACTCATGCATTTCTCCATGTCTGGAATATGCTCGTTGTGATATCCTTATCTTTGACGTTCTTCCCATGTTTTTGTCCCTGGTGAAATGAGCCTTCTCTAGGGAAACTTTTTCACATGCCCTTCCGGGTGGTCACATTTCCTAGTGATCTCTCTGTATGTGCTTCTAGACACCTCGTTGCTATCTGGCTCACCATATTGGCAGAATTATTACTACAAGCATTAACATGATATGAATGTCCATCATTTATCGCGGTATTTATTTAATGAGGATATTATTTTGTTCTGTTCTAAAGTCTAATTACGTGCTTATTTCACCAATGCTTAAGATGGAAAATTTGAAGCAACTCCAAAATCTGAGGTGGGAACAGATGTTATTTCTGAAGATCTAACCTCACCCTGTTATAACAATATTTTATAGACCACTTATTTGTTGCTATTTTTAAAACCTTTTATTGACTTTCCTTATATTTGGTTGCTTTCATAACCAGTGAAAAAACTTTCAAGTGAAGAAAATACAGCTGAGAAGAATGAGAGAAAAATGGCAATATAAAGCTTCACATTTAACTGGCACCACAGGAAAATTCAAAATTGAATTCCAACCCTATCTACTAAACACCCTGGTAAAACCTCAGTCCAACTTCGCTGAGCCAGGAAATTTCTCTCCTCCCCTCTGATGCTAGAGTTGGCAAGAGGAGAGCCAAATGGCTGGCATAAGAAAATAAACACCCCTTGCATGGAGGGCTCACAGAACTAGAGCCTGCTAACCGTGACTTGACTTGCTTGCACCCCGAAGGTGCTGACACTGTGTGCAGGTGGTCAGGAATCTAAAACACAACATGGCCGTGGTCCCTCTGGGAGCCAGACCCCCAGTGAGGCTTCTGAGAATTATGAGAACACTCACCTCACCTGCTGTTATGTTCTTTTTCACCCATAGATAGCCAGAGCACCTATGAGTGCTTCAGAAAATACCTGCTGAACAAACAGTTGAATGGGTACATGAAGGCATGGATGAGGGCACAGTGGGAAAAGAGGCGGGGTTGGAGGGAAGAGTTCTGAGAGAAGTTGAGCAGTGAAAGATAAATAGGAATTATCCAAGCGAAGGGAGCTGGAAAGGATTGAGGGGCACAGAATCAGCTGAGCTGGTGGGAACCCAACAAGTAAAGCTAGGGGCTAGAGGCCACCTTGTTATCAGTAGGAAGGGAAATTCCCCTGGGCAGTGTGGGATGACACACTCAAGTGTGGCTGAAGCAGGACAGGTGTTGACTGTGATGAATAATTATGTGAGAGAAAATACAGCTGTCAGTGTATTTATGAGATGCTGCATTTATGTTTAGAAAGGACTATGGAAGAAATGAAAGTGGCCATTAATTCTTTTGCACTCCTCCTAGTGCAAGATGGTGTCTCGACTTGAACCTGGGCAGACGCTGTGACTACTTTGCCCAATAAGAGACAGTGGAAGTGCTTCTCTGCCAGTTTCTGGGCCCATGCCTAAAATTGGCAGGGCCAATTTCCTTTTAGAACACTCTCTCTGGGTGCCCTGAGCTCTGACTCTGACACTGCCCATTTGGGAGAGGCCACGTGTCCGGCTCCCATCAACAACCACAGTGGAATCCATTCTTCCAGACACAGCTACCAAGATGCCAGACATGTGAGCCCCTCCACTAGCTGAGCGCCATCAAGTGACCTCATTCAGTGCCATATAGAGTAGAAACATCCCCCAACCTAGTCCTGCCCAAACCCATAACCCACACAGTGACGAGGCAATGGATAAGGAAAACAGGGCATGTAAGAACTAATGGTGACGGCGGAGCTGGGGGAGCAGGGGAGGTAATGCCTGCTCATTTTCCCAGGACCAAGCTTTCCTAAGCATTTACAAGTTGGTGTTGTCGCTGTTTGGGGCCCTTTTCAATATTCTATTCTTGCCTGTGGTTCTAGGTTCATTTTCTTTTTCCATATCTCCATTCCTGATGCCGAAATTAAATTTGGAACAATGAAAAAAAATTCCACTGGATATATTTTCTGGTCATGTTCTATTCCTAAATATTTCAGAGGACTGAACAAAAACCTGTCATTGTTGGAGCACACACAGTCACTGTAATTGCTTGTGTCTGACAGAATCAGAGGAGAGAAAGAAATGATTCCAGTACCCCAATCAATGACAGATGACGAACTGTTTTCTGAGTATTCCTGGCATTTTTCTTCTCTTCTGGATGTTGGACACTATCACTGTCCCCATCCCTCGGCCCAGATAGCAGCTAAACAGCCGAGAGAAGAGCCAATGGTGTTCAATACTCACATCCTCTTCTTTGCTCGGGCTCAAGTTTAACACGTGACATTCATTCCTAACTGCGGCCTCCTCAAGCCCAGAAGCCGGGATCTGTTTTTTAATTTAGGAGTGAAGAATGCAGCTACATCACATGCTACTAGAGCAGCTGGTGTTTCATGATTCTTCCCTCTTATAGTCCGGCTCACTCAACTTCTCTTCTTTTTCAGATAGGCAATCCCCTTATTTACTCATGCTATGAGGCTCCCTTTCAAGGCTCCAAAAGGTCTAATCCGAAAAAATAGCAGCTAAAGTATTATCTCTTTTTTAGGCCCATTTTCCTTCGATAAGAGAAGAATGCTTTATTGGGATTAGTGAACAAAGTGGCTTGATTAGATTGCTTGCTGAAGCAATACACTTTTAAATGATAAATAACAGATGTGGGTACTCCATACTGCAATTGTTTAAAAATAATTTTGCTTCTATGGTACGTTTGGTTTAGACGTATACCCTCTCTGATAATTTATGTTGCTCACGGCATATAAAATGTCTCCCAGTTGTATAGAAAAGGTTTTTCTCATCTTCTACATCTTCAATTAAAACAAGAACAAATCTCTGATTATTGAGTTTTGAGAAGGATGACTATCACAGAACTTGTAGCAAAGCAAATTTTCCATAGCACAGCAAAATCCCTATTATTGATGCTTGTAATTGATACTTTAAGCTGTCTCACATTTGCCAACTTTCTAGTTAAAATGAATCTGTAAAACTAAGATATGACAAACGAATTTCAATGAGCAATCAGATCAATTTGGTACAGTGAACCCTCTGAATTACAAAAGTATTTTACTTAAACTTTCATGCGGAGTCTTGATGCATGTAAGGTAGAAGGGAAATGAGTTACAGGTTTTGGGGAATCACGAAGCTTCCACAAACAATAATATTTAAGCATTGCATCTGTATATTGCTTTACCCTGTTCACGATATCCCTTTATCTACATGGTTTTTATGTATACTTCACAACGGTTCTCCAAAATGGATATAATTATCTTCATCTTGCAGCTGAGAAAATGGAGGCACATACAATTTGTGCTCATCACAGTCATTGTTTATGGGGAAATGCTGTGGTTGAAGTGGGTCACACGCATGATTACTAAATGGATGTTTTCAAAGCCAACGTGGGCGTCTTTGCTGATAGTGGAATGTCGTTTTGCTACTGGGCAAAGCTATCTGGGTAGACAGAACTTCTAAACTGATAGGTGGCAGGTTTTATCAAATGTTTGAGCTTCTGGGGTAATAGTTAAAACACGGTTTAATCAGATGATAATTTGGGTGACTCCCCCTCCCTAGTTGCAACAGCTTTAATTTTAAGAGAACTGAGGCAGTGGTCTAATTCCTATTGCAGATTTATGCTTGCCGCTCCTTTGTAATTGGCAGTGAAGAATCTAGAAAAGTGACCGGGAACAATGGCTAAAAGGTCCAGAAGGCTTATAACCCAGCGTAAAGCAGGCTATCCCAGCCCAATGGCAAATCAGAGGTTGAAGTCAAGGGCAAAAGGCAGGGAATCAAGGCCGCCTCTGCCCAAAGCATCACTTACTTGAGGTTGGCAGCTGGCTGCACAGCAGCCCTCGGCTGCCTGCAAGGCCCGGCCAGCATCAGCATCCTCCACCCCGCAGCTATGTCAGCGTGGCCGAGACAGGGACTGTGGAGGGGGAGGCCCTGGCCAGCCAGGCACACATTTCACAGATAAGGCTGAAATGAGAAACTTCAGAGACAGATTTGCATAAATATATTTCCCATTGTCCAAAAAGAAGGCCAGACAGAAACATCGTTCAGTATGTTCCAATGAGAATTACAAAATAGCATACAAATCCATTTTTTACAAAGGTTATTATGAGATGTATATTGATAGAGGACAAACCCTTTCTCCCTTATTAAAACTGTTGCTGATATCACTCTGAGGGAAGTCTTGCGAAAAACCAAAAATAATATGTAGGTTTTATAAGGTAATATTTTGTGATTTTATCAAGTATTTACAAAAGGCTTAGATAAAGGATACCCAGCCACAGGTGAAGGGTGTTCATCACTGGGAAATGGGGTTGAGGGGAATGTTTATTTTCTCACTCGTATTTTTCCATTTGCCAAGGTAGCTCATCCTACTGCAACTGGGGGAGTGTCAACATTCCCAGCTCCCCTTTCTGAAGATGTTCTCAGCCTCTAAACCCAAAGAATGAGGAAAGGGGCCCCAGAGGTGCGGTGAGTTTGTCATTGACCCTAAGAGTTTTGCAGAATAGTGATTTATTAGAGAGGAGAGAGAGAAAGACAGCTCCCACACTGTCGTGGAAGGGGACCCAGAGAAGGAATCCGTTTGGGTAAGGAGCACGGGGAGTTTTAACCCTTGAGTTTTTCCCGCCCCATTCATGTTCTCGTCCAATGAGAGTTCTTTCAGACTGCCTCTGGAGTGATTGATCTCTGATTCTGATACTGGATTGGCTTGGTCCACAACTCAGAGTTATAAGGCCCCCTCCTCCCAGAGCTTTTGGCGGGTTTTTTGAGACAAAAGGGCTTCACCTGGATCTCTCTACCTAGCCCAAGTGTGGGAAACCCAGACAAAGAACTTCACCTTCCCGGCTGGAGCCATGGAGCCGGGAAACTCCTGCCTTTGAAACCACGCCCCTTGTGGACCCCGGAAGAGTCCCTCATTTCCCAATGCCTGCCTCTTCTCCTCAGCTTATTGATGATAGCACCTGCTTATCTTCAGTTAGGTCGGAATCAACAACTACTTACCAAACATACACTTTCCATTGTTTTAACCAATTATTTTTCTCCAGTCATCTATAAACATGTCTTGAAGAAGCATTTTCCAGACATTGTACTATGTGTGTATTGTGGGATTGAGCACAGCAGGGAGGTCATATATTTTAAAATATAGACAACTGGGCTGGGCGAGGTGGCTCATGCCTATAATCCCAACACTTTGGGAGGCCGAGGCAGGCAGATCACGTGAGATCAGAGTTCGAGACCAGCCTGACCAACATGGTGAAACACCATCTCTACTAAAAATACAAAAATTAGCCGGGCATGGTGGGGTGGCACCTGTAATCCCAGATACTAGGGAGGCTGAGGCAGGAGAATTGCATGGACTGGGGAGGCAGAGGTTGCAGTGAGCTGAGATTGCGCCGCTTCACTCCAGCCTAGATGAGAGAGTGAGACTGACTCAAAAAATAATAATAATGATAATAAAATAAAATATAGACAGCCGGAATATTTTAGGTGAATTCAGAGGAAGCAGAACAAATTTAATGCTGAAATTATCAAGAAGGTCCTTCTGGAACTGACAGCATGTAAACTGGACGATGCACCGTGCAGGCAGGACTTGAACTCGTTGAAATGGATATGAGAGGGGGTCCACTGAGAGGCAGCAGCAGAACCAGGAGGCAGGACGTGGAGCTCTGGGTGATGCCAATCAGACATGAGCCTGGATGCTGCTGCCACTGAGTGTGGAATCAAATTAAAGAAAAATAATAGTCAATAAATGTTTTTTTGAGACTCCACTCAGGTGGAGTACAGTGGCATGAGCTCGGCTCACTGCAACCTCTGCCTCCCGGGTTCAAGCAATTCTCCTGCCTCAGCCTCCCAAGTAGCTGGCACTACAGGCACCTGCCACGACACCTGGCTAATTCTGTTGTATTTTTAGTAGAGATGGGTTTTGCCATGTTGACCAGGCTGGTCTCGGACTCCTGACCTCAAGTGATCCACCCGCCTTGGCCTCCCAAAGTGCTGGGATTACAGGCGTAAGCCATTGCATCCAGCCAACAATCAATAAATTTAATAAGAAAAGTTAAAAAGCAGTTCAGAGTGATGGTCCAAGGAATAGACGTAACGCACTGGGTGTGAGGAAAAGCGGGTCTCCAATGCATAAACTGCAGGATCTATCAGTCCTGCCTGGGGAAGAGAGAAAAGTGGGGCAGAGGATGGGCAGGCCAGGGAGCTTTACCCCTGTGACTTGACTGAGGAAATTCATCTCCAATTCCTCATGTCCAAATACTCACATCATGAGATATTACAAAGCTGCTAAGACAGCACACCTTAGATTTCCTGAAATGCTCTGAATTTCAAATATTCCACTCCACTCTGTTCATAAATGTTCTAATGTGGAATTTTCGGTCTGGTATACAGAAACAATGGCATTCAGACAACAGATAACAAATAACAGAGTGGGTCTGATTTAAACAGGGAGGAGGATATAAAAATTTAGCTGTTTGTCTTAAATACTGACAAGAACAGGTTTCATTTGTTACACTTTGTAAATTCATCATGGCTGCAGGAACGACTCAGTGATTTATGCATTTGAACAAAGAGAGGTATTACGGCAAAAGGAGGGTGATTTTGTCCAGGAGGTAGCTGGAGAGGCTCAGAAAGGGTCTTCTGCCCATGTTGCTGCAGCTGCAAGTGCTTCAGCGGGGCTGTGAGGCACAGGCTTGCCTGGAGAGAGTGGGATGCCGAGTCATGGAGCCAGCAGCCAAACCCAGCCTGCACATTAAGTGATGAATCAGAGCATGTGATGCTGACACACAGAGCTTTGCTTTTGAATGGTGCTTTCTTCCCAAACAGAAGGCAAATTCCTCTGCCTCCATTTCAGTGCACCATTTTCAATAGCAGACTCTTCCTTTGACGCGGGAAAAATAGGACAACAGAGGTTTCTAAGTTAACATTTCCCTAAAGACACTGGTTGGGCTTATGCTGCCTCTTTCCAGCAATGAGTGAGAGGACTTTCCTGGCCGTCCCTGCCTGGCACCCTCCGTGAGCACGGTCTGCTTTATCTTACTTGCAAGATGTCAAAACATCACCAGGCTGCAGAGGCTCAGAAGCGACTGGCCTCTGAACTGGACTTTTGATTACATCACAAGAAACTGCTGTATAGTCTTCTTAAATTGTGTGTTGTGATTAAATAAAAAGCCTAACCAAAATGGATTAAAATGGTCTGAATATTTCATATGGCTTCAACTATTCATTCAAAATAATTATATTTTTAGGCAAAGTGTCTTTTAGAGTCACTGTTGTGTGTGTGTGTGAACGTAATATATCTATATATTTCCTGTGTGTGTTTGTTTAGTCAGAGTCTCGCTCTGTTGCCCAGGCTGCAGTGCAGTGGCACCATCTTGGCTTGCTGCAACCTCTGCCTCTGGGGTTCAAGTGAACCTCCTGCCTCAGCCTTCCAAGTAGCTGGCATTACAGGTGCCTGCCACCACGTCTGACTAATTTTTGTATTTTGAGTAGGGATGAAGTTTCACCATGTTGGCCAGGCTGGTCTTGATCTCCTGACCTCAAGTGATCCACCTGCCTGGGCCTCCAAAGTGCTGGGATTACAGGCGTGAGCCACTGTGCCCGGCTCGTCTGCATCTTTCTGATGTAGAACAATAGCACTAAGGCACAATGTTAGGGAGAAACCTCATGCTGCCTGTATGAACTCCTGCTCTCAGAAAGTTGTGTGCTGAAGGACAGTGTGCTACAATACTGGTTTCTGGCTGGTTCTACTTAACAAGCAGGCGAGTGCGTCACCTGTGTCCTCACCTTCAGGGGAACTGTTAATCACTATTGTCTTTACAGGCAGACGTGGTCCAGCATCCAGCGTCTAGATCTAGTGAGAGGAATTTAGAAGAGTCTTTCCGAAGGAGATGAGAAGGAAGCAGCGCTGTGCCGGAGGTGGCTGCACCGGCTCTAGAGCCAACTGTGTGCTTTCCTTCCCAACTCTGTACTCAGTGAGGACACACTGGTAGCTGCCGCAGATGGGTGTATTTACACCAAAGAAATTGGCAGCAACTGCAAAGCAGGGCTCTTTTGTTTACCTTGGAGATATGCTTGCTAAACTTTCACCAATTATTGGATAAAAGCTAGTTCTGAGTTGAAAAAAAAAAAAAAAAGAAAGAAAATGTCTTGATCAAGGAGACAGAAGTCAAACTTCGCTAAGGCAAAGAAAAGACGGGTGGGGTCTCCGTTTCTGAGCTAGCCGCTGCCATCTACCTCCATACAGCCTCTGACAGGAGGAAAGTCGTTTTCAGGGTGAATGAACACCAAATGTTATTTGTTGGGTGTCAACCAATTTAGAGCCAGAAATACAGGGAAAGACAGAAGACATGAACTCATATTTTGTTCCTAACAAAAGCTATAAAGAACAGTACTTTGAATTTGTGGTCAAAAGGGCTGATGAAAATTTTGCCTCAGAATGAAGCAGATATACCCACTTAAGTAAGAGCAAAGAGATAAAGGAAGTATGACCCGGGGAGCCTGGGGACACAGAGAACTGCCTTTTCTTTTCTTTTTAAATAAATGATCCCTTTTATTGCACGTATGCACAACGCTGGCCTGGCTTTGCAATGCAAGCCCTCAGTCAAGATACAGTCAAATGACTATGGCTGCAGTTTCATCAGCAGGATCCACAATTCAGATACAAACGCGGAGCTGGGGTGGGCGGGAGAAACAGGAGGGAAGCAGAGTGCCGACTGTCCCCAGCACTGGCCTCTTCACATGAGGTTGGCCCAGGCAGACCCAGCCCATGGAATGGCGAGAAAATGACAGCACGGCCCCCTCCCACAGCAAGCCTGGGGCTGCGACAAAACTGCCCTCCAGAACCTTTGTGCCCAGGTCATCCTGGAGCCCTACAACTTTTCATCTGGATTAGTTAATAAAAAATAGTAAGTTAAAAATAAGCAACAGCTGAGTCCTGAGGATGCTGAGCCACCACGGCCATACTTGGGGAACAAAATAATTAGGGTCTTTTTTGAGGGGGCAACGGGATGCTGACTTGTTTTAAAAAACACATTCCCTGTGAGGTAAGACCCCAGGGAGTGGGACGCTATGAGAGCCTGAACCTGGGATGTGCCGGGTCACCGGGTCACCGAGTCAGCCGGCGCCATCTCTATCTCCTCTGGAGAAACAGGGACTGGGGATTCGGGGGGAGGCCAAGAAGACCAAGTGGCCAGCAAGATGGGGTCAGGCAGAGGCCGAGCTGCTTTCTTTTTCTTTCTTCTTTTTTTTTTTTTTTTTTTTTTTCCTGAGATGGAGTCTTGCTCTGTCGCCCAGGCTGGAGTGCAGTGGAGCGAACTCGGCTCACTGCAACCTCCACCTCCCAGGTTCAGGTGATTTTCCTACCTCAGCCTCCTGAGTAGCTGAGACTACAGGCATGTGCCACTATGCAGGACTCAGTTTTTGTATTTTTAGTAGAGATGGGGTTTCACTGTGTTGGCCAGGCTGGTCTCGATCTCCTGACCTCATGGTCCACCTGCTTGGGCCTCCCAAAATGCTGGGATTACAGGCGTGAGCCACCGCACCTGGCCACCGAGTCTTGATGACAGACCTTGAGGTGCAGAGGACAAAATGCAAGGGGAAGGGAGTTCTGCTGTGGGGTGTCGGGATCGGACTGTAGCATGGGGGTGAACATCCCTATGTGGATGGCTCCACTACTGCATTCTTCCCCTCCCAATTTCTGGGTGACATTTTAAATTTCAACGCTTACAATGACTTCAATTTTGTCTTAAGCATATACTTATTTTGAATGCTTAGCTCCATCTCCACCATGAAGTTTGGTCCCCAGCTAGCATATCTGCCACATAAAAAAAAAGAAATGGGAGACTGGGCAGCGTTTTCACCTGGTCTCCCTCCACTTCTCATTTATTTTTCAGCTGTACCATCACGGTTACATTTTTAAGATTTGTAACATTTATTTTATTCTGCAATGACCATGATTACATGCCTTGCCTCCGAGTGGATGCTGGAAATTAAATAAACACACTCACGACACTAACTATATTCACTCATTAGAGCCTCAAGGTAGAGTCTCACTTCTGTGTTCCTAAACCTGGGTCACTCTAGGGGTGCTTTTCTGAAATTCGCATCAAATAAATCATTATTCCTTATACTATCTTTAAAAATTCTTTTTGCTCTATGTATATGGACAGGTTTCTGGTGTAGACTTTTGCTTTTCCTGAGTGTCAAGCTGCCTTTCCTTCTTCCTGTTGACAGAAGCGGCACACAGTCTCCCCAGGGGAGTACTTAGCTCTCCCAGCTCATTCAGTGTGTCTGAACCGACTGTTCTAAGCCAACTCCTTCATTTTCAGGTCTGCTTCCAAGCTTTCTTGAATTTTCTTACTGAATCCCCTGCCTTCCTTTACCTTGAGTTTCTTTCTTTCCTTTCCTTTCTTTCTCTGTCTCTCTCTCTCTCTCTCTGTGTGTGTGTGTGTGTGTGTGTGTGTGTGTGTGTGTGTGTGTGTGTGTGTGTGTCTTTCTCTCTTTCTTTCTTGCACGGTGGCTCATACCTGTAATCCCAACACTCGGACAAGCGAGGCAGGCAGATCATTCCAGCCTGGGTGACAGAGTGAGACTGCATCTCAAAAAAAAAAAAAAAAAAAAGTACATTTTCAGGTATTTTCTTCACCCTCTGGGAATTCTTTTATTTTAATTTAATTTCAAGAGAGAGACAGGGTCTCACTGTGTTGCCCAGGCTGGTCTAGAACTCTAGTCTTTCAGCAATCCTCTCACCTGGGCCTCCCAAGATGCTGGTACAACCGGTGTGAGCCACTGTGCTCAACCTGGGATTCTTTTTATTCATTCTGAATTGTATGTCTCTTCCATATTGTTGAGTTTCCTTGTCTTTTACTGGAGTCCATATCATATAATATCATGGAAACATTTGGAAAACTTGCATGGAAGGTAACAGTTTCTGGATCCTTATGTCTGAATGTGTCTTAACTTGTTACACATTTGGTAAGAACTGGAATAGCTCTAGGAATCCGTGTTGAAAGAAACTTATCCTCAGAACCTTGCTGGAGTTTGCCCAGCTTCTAGCATCAGCAGCAGAGGGCTGACAGCAAGCTCTGTGCCTGGCACAGGACATGACTTCTCATTGCTGTAGCTAAAGGGCCCTCTCTAGGAGACGGCCTGGATCCTGCCCAAGGCCAAGGACAAGCCACTCGGCTTTGGGCCTCTGTCTAGCTTTCTCTTGGTTAGATGACTTCCAGTAGCTTCTTTTGCTATTAATTTTGTGACTGATTTTTACAACCTTCTAGGGAACAGGGTGAGTTGCATCCAAGGGTACTAGTCAGGGTTCTCTAGAGGGACAGAACTAATAGAATATATGTATGTATATAAAGAGGAGTTTATTAAGGAGTATTGACTCACAGGATCACAAGATAAGGAAGAAGGAAGCCAGTCCTAGTCCCAAAACCTCAAAAGTGGGGAAGTGACAGTCTAGCCTTCAGTCTGTGATCAAAGGTTCGAGTCCCAACGCTGAAGTGCTCAGAGTCTGACGTTCAAGGGCAGGGAGTTTCCAGCACAGGAGAAAGGTGGAGGCCAGGAGACTCAGCCAGTCTAGTCCTTCCACGTTCCTCTGCCTGCTTTTACTCTGGCTACGCTGGCAGCTGATTTAGACGGTGTCCACCCAGATTGAGGGTGGGGCTCTCTCTCCCAGTTCACTGACTCAAATGTTCATCTCCTTTGGTAAAACCCTTACAGATACACCCAGAAACAATACTTTGCATCCTTCGATCCAATCAAGCTGACACTCGATGTTAACCATCACACCAAATCTTCCTCTGAGACGTGTAATTTTGAGTACTATTCCTATGGTTTTGTTCTTTTATTTGCCCTTATGGATAAAGGATGAGGTTCTCTATTTCATTTTGGAGAACATTATTTTGTGCTGGTTCTGGAAGATTTTCAATGGTTTAAGAGAAACTTCACTGTGCTTTGAACAAAAATGAGGCAAAATCTTCAAGGATTTTGAGATTATTTGAGAAAAAAAAGCTTGCACAGAATGGAATGCAGAAGCTAGTTACTGTAGAGATCAGCATCTCAACTCCTATTACACCTGAAAATCATTTCCGCAGCAGAACCACACTTACAACTCTCAATTTTTACACATACACACACCTTCTATATTTATACTGGAATTGTGCTAACAGCTCACATTTGCCAAGTTAGTCTAACTTGTCTTATTTATGTTCATGTTTTCATCATTCCCCTGCTGCCTGAAATAAAACATTGTGTCGTTGATTTATTTTTATCAGTATGCACTGGGGACAAAAGCCAGGAAAAGAGCAGGTGAGGTGTGAACAATGACATGAAAGTGACATAAGATGTCAGCCAGGAGGGTCTGCAGAGTCCTGACTGTATTTGCTGAGATTGAAGGGATCACAACAGCACTCTCAGCAAAGGTACAAATTTAAGAAGGCCCTAAGTATTAGAACATAAAGGATTTTTGGGCCAGGCGCAGTGGCTCACATCTATAATCCCAGCACTTTGGAAGGCCAAGGCGGATGGATCACCTGAGGTCAGGAGTTCGACACCGGCCTGGCCAACATGGTGAAACCCCATCTCTACTAAAAATACCAAAATTAGCCAGGCGTGGTGATGTGTCCCTGTAATCCCAGCTACTCGGGAGGCTGAGGCAGGAGAATGGCTTGAACCCAGGAGATGGAAGTTGCAGTGAGCCAAGATTGAGTAAGACTCTGTCTCAAAACAAAAAAAAAAAAAAAAAAAAAAGAAAAAGAAAAAAGGAATTTTCTAGGAAAATGAAACTCAAAACTTGAAACTTGTGGAATAGGTGTGCAGAGCAATATTCATTGAATTTAGCTCGGTACCATCAACTACTTGTGGAGCACGTGAGGGTCAGTGGGGCAGATTTCTGGTACACGGACCACACCTTGAGGTCCTGATCTGAAAGAATCTTTCACACGGAAAGAGGACATCCTGTTTACCCACCCCAGGTCCCTCACAGCACATTCATCTGTATGTTCCTTCTCCTTCTCCTGCCAGATTGCCAGTTACTCTCAGGGAAGGATTATCTTCTAAATTTTCTGAAACACCTCCTGGAATTTGACAAACCAACTATATTCTGGATATTTAATTAATTCTATTTGATGACACAGGTATAGTGGTAAAATGGTCTTAAATCATTTTGACAGAGGTAAAAAACATTTTATTCCACACTTCATTTTTTCTGCCTGAAGTGATTAAAAAAAAAAAAAAAGCCTAATGGTTTAATTTAAAATCCAGATTTTTATGTAATTATCACAAAATCAAAAGTTCTTTTCAATGAAAAAAATACTAGTTCTATAATTTGGACGCACAAAAATTTAGCAACAACAAAATTAAAAGTACAACCCTTAATCTATTATTTAAAAATGCACCGGCCAGGTGTGGTGGTTTATGCCTGTAATCTCAGCTCTTTGAGAAGATAAGGCGGGCATATTACGAGGTCCAGAGATCAAGACCATCCTGACCAACATGGTGAAACCCCATCTCTAGTAAAAATACAGTAATTAGCTAGGCATGGTGGTGCATGCCTGTAATCCCAGCTACTCAGAAGGCTGAGGCAAGAGAATCGCTCGAACCTGAGAGGCGGAGGTTGAAGTGAGCCAAGATTGCACCATTGCACGCCAGCCTGGCAACGGAATGAGACTCTGTCTCAAAAAACAAACAAACAAACAAAAAAAAAAAAAAACGCATCTCAAAGAACTATTTTTCTTTTTATTCATCTCTTGTATCCATATACCTTTAATTGGCAATCAAGAATATGGAAAGGGAAAAATGTACAGTGTAATAAACTCTAAATCAATACAAGCAGAGTCTAAAATGTGTTCTGATGTCCAGACATAGCTACAGCCACTGTGCGCTGTGTTCTATCACACAGAGAAATAACACAAAATAATAATTAAAAAAAAATTGGAGAAAGGAGGCCTGCCATGTAAGGGGCGCTGTGTTCCTCTCGGTCAGCTCCCTGAGCCATTGAGTCAATGCTCGAGGCCCTCCTGTCTGTTAGCACTTCCTGTTTTCTTTATAAAATACACGGAGAACTCAGTCCACGGGATGCTCACATAAATGATTCACAGAGAAAGGTTAAAAGAATCTCAGGCTGGATCGCGCCATTGCACTCCAGCCTGGGTAACATGAGTGAAACTCCATCTCAAAAAAAAAAAAAAAAAAAACAGAACCTCAGGCTGTTAATGAGCATCACCGTCGGCTCTGCTCATCAGAAGGCACTTTGTTTCTGCAGAAATGTTTTTTCTCACTCTGTCCTGATTTTGGTTTCTGTTTAAATTCAGTAAACACATTACCAAATTTTAAAATAGGCTGACTTGCTTTCCCCAACTCTCAGTTCACCAAAGGTATTTCATCTGTTTGTTTTGAAAATGCAGCTGCTTTCTAGATTTATGTGTGATCCGTTAAGACATGTTTTGTGTAACAATAAAAATCATTTCCTTTGATGAAAACACACACACACACAAATCTCAGGTTGCTTATGCCGGAAAACAAAAGAGAGAGAGAGGAAGCTTGGACACTTTCTTCAGATACATTAGAGGTGGAAGAAAATGGATGTAGAATAATAGGGTCTGAGGAACGCATGGAAGGAACCGGGCATGAGTGCAAAGATGGCTGCCAGCTGGCGCTGACTCCGGCCCCTCTATCTTAAGCTTCTGGGACACATGTTCTCTTGCCTCTGCTGGAAAGTCTCTCAATATTTTCCTTCCTAAAAGCAGGTTTTACCCTGGTCAGAGGTGATCCTCAAGCCCAAAGAAGAGAGATTTCCATGAACAGTCTATGACTATAGAGCACGGACATACTCTTAACTACTTGATAAGTGAATGAATGGATGACTAGATGGAGTCCATGCTTTAATGACTTAACATTGTGGTTATGGGTGTCACTACTCTCTTGGCAATAGTGAAACATTAACTGCATATTAACCCTTAACTGTATATTAAACACTTTCTGTATATTAACCCTACAGATGGACAGGGCTATAGAGAACTATTGTTTTGTGAAGAAACCGATACCAATAATATCTTACAAATATTCATGCAGTAGAAAATCACAAAAAGTGTAACTTACTCTGTTGCACTTCATAGAGGCTGCAGTTTTTACACATTGAGAGTGGGTGGCGACCCTGCCTCTGATGTCTGTGGGCACCATTTTTCCCAACAGCCTGTGCTCAGCTTGTGTCTCTGTGACACATTCTGGTATTCCTCACATTTCACACTCTTTCATTATTATTATAACTATTGTGGTGATCGGTGATCAGTGATCTTTGATGCTACTGTTCTCATTGATTTGCAGTGCCATGAACTGCATCCGTGTAAGATGATGACTTAATTGATAAATGTTGTGTGTGTTCTGACTGCTCCACCAGCCAGCTGCTCTCCCATCTTCCTCCCTGTCCTTGGGCCTCCTTATACCTGAGACACAACAATATTGATATTGGGCTGATTAATAACCCCACATGTCTTCTAAGTGTTCAAGTGAAAGGGAGAGTCACACACCTCTCACTTTAAACCAAAAACCAGAAACAATTAAAGAAGTCATATACAAAGCCAAGAAAGGCCAAACGTAAGCCTCTTACATCAAACAGCTGTAAAGTTGTGAATGCAAGAAAAAAGTTCTTGATGGAAATTAGAAGTGCTAATCCAGTGAATCCACAAATGACAAGAAAGCAAACAGCCTTGCTGCTGATAGAAAGTTTGAGTTATCTGGATAGAAGGTGAAACCAGTCATAACATTCCCTTAAGCCAAAACCTATTCCAGAGAAAGGCCCTAACTCTCTTCAATTTTATGAAGGCTGAGAGGGATGAGGAAGCTGCAAAAGAAAAGTTTGAAACCTCGTCTCTACTAAAAATACAAAATTTAGCCAGGCGTGGTGGTGGGTGTCTGTAATCCCAGCTACTTGGGAAGCTGAGGCAGGAGAATCACCTGAACCCAGGAGGCAGAAGTTCGCGTGAGGTAAGATTGGGCCATTGCACTCCAGCCTGGGCGACCAGAGCAAGACTCTGTCAGAAGGGAGGGGAAGGGAGGGGAGGGGAGGGGGAAAGAAGAGAAGAGAAAAGTTCATAACTAGCAGAGGTTGATTCAGGAGGTTTGAGAAATGCAGCCATTGCTACCACAAAAACATTCAAGGTGAGGTAGCAAGTACTAATGTAGAAACTGCAGCAAGTGATTTAGAAGATCTAGCTTACATCATTGATGAAAGTGGCTACACTACATAACGGGTTTTCAGCATAGAAGAAACAGCCTTCTATTGGAAGAAGATGTCATCCAGGACTTCCATAGCTAGAGAGGAGAAGTCAATGCATGGCTTCAAAGCTTCAGAGGACAGGCTGATTCTCTTGTTAGGGGCTAATGCAATTGGTGCCTTTAAGTGGAAACCAAGGCACATTTACCATTAAAATCCTAGGGCCCTTAAGGGTTATGCTAAATCTACTCTGCTTGTGCTCTAGAAATGGAACAACAAAACCTACATGCCAACACACCTGTTCACAGTATGGTTTGCTGAATATTTTAAGCCCACTGTTGAGATGCACTGCTCAGAAAAAAGATTCCTTTCAAAATATTACTGCTCATTGACAATGTACGTGTTCACCCAAGAGCTCTGATGAAGATGTGTAAGATTAAATGTTGCTTACATGCCTGCTAACGCAACATCCACTGTGCAGCCCAGAGATCAATGAATAATTTTGATTTTAAAGTCTTATTATTTGAGAATACATTTGTAAGGCTATAACTGCCATAGACACTGTTTTCTCTGATGGACCTGGGCAAAGCATACTGAAAATCCCTGGAAACGATGTACTATTCTAGATGTCATTAAGAACCTTATCGGAAAGGTACGAGTCGGGGAAGGAAAAGAACATTCATGATTCATGGGAGGACATAAAATAGCAACATGAACGGGAATTTGGAAGAGGCTGACTGCAACCCTCATGAGTGATTTTGAGGGGATCAAGACTTCAGTGGAGGAAGTAACTAGAACTAGCATTAAAAGTGGGGCCTGAAGATGTGACTGAATGACAGCAACCTCAGGATAAATCTTTAACGGTTTGTTTCTTATGGATGAACAAAGAAAATACTTTCTTGAGATGACATCTACTCCTGGGGAAGTTGCTGTGAACATTATTGGAACGACAACAAAGGATTTTTTTTTTTTTTTTTGGAAACAGAGTTTGGCTCTTTGCCCAGGGTAAAGTGCAGTGGCATGATCTTGGCTCACCGTGACCTCTGCCTCCCGGTTTTCAGTGATTCTCCTGCCTCAGCCTCTCGAGTATCTTGGATCACAAGTGTCCACTACCACACCCAGCTAATTTTTGTATTTTCAATAGAGATGAGGTTTCACCGTGTTGACCAGGCTGGTCTCAAAATCCCCACGTCAGGTGATCCGCCTAGCTCAGCCTCCCAAAGTGCTGGGATTACGGGCATGAGCCGCTGTGCCCCGGTGAAAGAATTAGAATATTACATGTTCTTAGTTGATAAAGCAGTGGCTTTGACAGGGTTTGAGAGGAACGACTCCCATTTTGAAATAAGTTCTACTGTAGATAAAGTGCCATTAAACAGCGTCACGTTATAGAGAAAGCTCCCTTTCACATGGGAAAGGAAGACTCAATTGATGTGGCCCACTTCATTGTTGTCCTATTTTCACAAGTTTCCACAGCCACCCAAACCTTCGGCGGTCAACATGCTGATCAGTCAGCAGCCCTCAACATCAAGGCAAAACTCTCCACCAGCAAACAAATTATGACTTGATGAAGGCTCAAATGTTTGTTAGCACTTTTTTTTTAAGTAAAAAAATATTTTTAAATTGAAGTATGTACTTTCTTAAAGGAATAATAGCAATAACGTTTAATAGACTACAACAGAGTAAGTATATACATAACTTTTATAAGCACTGGGACACCAAACTATTTGTGTGACTTGCTTTACTGTGATGTTTGCTTCGTGAGGGTGTTCTGTAACTGAGACTGCAGTATCTCCAAGGTATGCCCATATTTAAATGTAAAATGGACTTCCCTTTACCAAGAAGAATGGTTATTTTCGTTTGTCTCATTTTCAGAGGGAAACTCTAGAGAAGAAGCCAAGACACGTCCACTGTCCCTCCCTCATCCTGTGTACACTGCCCAGTGCCAAGGAGAAAGTGGTCACCCCCATACACATAGCTAGGCACAACGGTCACAATCGTCACCCTTTGTGACAGGCTAGTGAAATGACTTACAGTTAAGCCCACTAAATATAACTCAGGTAAATTTAGTCATCCAGCCTCGCTACTCTTTGTGACAGGCTGCTGCAATGACTTCCAGTTGAGCCCACCAAATAAAGTTCAGACGAATTTAGTCATTCAGCCTCATGGGGTCACACATGAGATATCTGCATCTCACCAGATATCTCAACTCTTTTGACACTACCGTCTGTCCAGTTGATGTCCTCCAACCCCGGATAGTGTCTCTCTATTTCACGGACCTAAAAACATTGGAAAAAAAAAAAATCTGCTATTCAACATACCTTGGTGTTATTGTCACTGTAGGAAAATGGAAGGAGAATAGCAAACAGAGAATATGGAAATAAATACCCATCAGTATGGAAATGTAGTATATAATAAAAATGGCACTTGAAACCAGTGGGAAACAGTGGGTCACTCCATAAGACAGTATTGAGCAAGTTAAAAAAAAAAAAACAAAAAAAAAAACAAAAACCAGTTCATTGAGATCTCCACTGTATTCCTTAAAAACAAAATAGATACCAATAAAATAAAAATATAAATGCAAAGATCAAAGAAAGCATCAAAAGTATAAGAAACGATGGCTAGGCGTGGTGGCTCATGCCTATAATCCCAGCACTTTGGGAGGCTGAGGCAAGCAGATGACTTGAAGTCAGGAGTTCGAGACCAGCCTGGCTAACGCAGTGAAACTTTGCCTCTGGGAGGTCATAAAAGCAGAGAACCCTTATGGGATTCGTGTCCTTATGAGAAGAGGAGAAACCAGAGCTCACCCTCTGTCATGTAAGGACAGCAAGAAGGCAGCTGTCAACAAACCAGGAAGAGAGCCCTCACCAGGTTTCCAATCTGCTGGAACCTTCATCTTGGACTTCCTACCCTCCAAAATTGTAAAAAATAAATCAATTGTTCAAGCAGCTCACTCTATGGTATTTTGTTATGGCAGCCAAAACAGATTAAGGCTAAAACAAAGATGCTCATGAAGCATCATTTGTAATATCTTAAATATTGGGAAATTCTGCATGTTTACCCTTAATGACCTCATTGAATAATTTATAACACAGGTATACAATGTAATATTGTAAAGCTTTTTATCAGAATAAAGTACAATTATACATACTGATTTCTTAGGATGTGTAGATGTTGGTAAAGTGAAAAAAAAGAATAAGCTGTAAAACAGAATTTACTCTAGGATTCTATCTGTGACCTTTTATGAAAAAGATATAGGCACACGTATATTACACACTTACAGGCATGCATACTTCTATATTTCTAAGTACACATTGGGAGCTATTAATGGTGATTACCTCTGAGGATGGTAGGTGTTAGAGGGGCCAACATGGTATGAATAGGGAATAAAGACTTACTTTTTTTTAAAAATTTTATTTTACTTTAGGTTCTGGGGTACATGTGCATGTCATGCAGGGTTGCTGCATAGGTGCATACATAACCAGGTGCTTTGCTGCCTCTATTCCCCCTTTGACTATATCTGGCATTTCTCCCCATGTTATCCCACCCCATCCCCGCTGTCCCTCCCCTAGTCCCCCACAACTGCCCCCAGTGTGTGATGCTCCTCTCCCTAAGTCCACATGTTCTCATTGTTCAACACCCGCCTATGAGTGAGAACATGCCATATTTGGTTTTCTGGAACCAACCCAAATGCTCATCAATGATAGACTGGGCAAAGAAAATGTGGCACATATACACCATGGAATACTACACAGCCATAAAAAATGGTGAATTCGTGTCCTTTGCAGGGACTTGGATAAATCTGAATCTAGAATACTTACTTTTTATACTACACTTGTCTGCAGTTTTTTTTTTTTTAACATGAAATGTATAACATTTATTAAAAAGAAAAAAAAAATAGTTAAGTACTTCACAAGTCCTTTGTGTCAAGAGCTCTGCCATTCTCCAAGTACAAAACCTAGGAGCTCTGTTCATCTTAATCTACACTTTGGCCTCAGACATGGATATAGCGTCTTGGTTAGCACCATGCAAACACTGTCCCTCCTTTCTGGGTTGGAGAGGTATCAGGAGTGTTTGGAAGAAGACTGGGGTTTTCTGGGAGAACAAGAAAATCACATCCCCAAACTGGCAAGTGACACTCATAACCATCAGCAGCCCCAGACTCCACTAACAAGCAGGAGAGGAATGTTTCCTTGGTCTCACCAGCAATAAACGTTGTCTATGGGGAAGCAACGTTTCTAAGAAGTGCTTAAGGAACTCTAGGCATTCCTAGACAGCCCAGGCTCTAAATTTAGATGGGAGAAAAGTAGGCAGATATCACTGACAATCATGTGGTTTTAAAATGTTCTTTTTTGTTTTGGGCATGGAAGCTCAAGCCTATAATCCCAGCACTCTGGGAGGCCAACAGGTGGATCACTTGAGGTCAGGAGTTCGAGACCAGCCTGGCCAACATGACAAAACCCCTTCTCTACTAAAAATACAAAAAATTAGCTGGGCATGGTGGCATATGCCTATAGTCCCAGTACTCAGGAGGCTGAGGTTGCAGTGAGCCCAGATTCTGCCCTGCACTCCAGCCTGGGTGACAGAGCAAAACTCAGTTTCAAAAAATAAAACAAGAAGTTCTTTTGACCTTCATCACTTAATTTTCCTGAATGTGAAAGGTGTTTGTGAAAGAACACCTTATTCTTATTATTCTATGTACAAACAGAATCATACTCACTCTTAACCTTCACTTCAGGACACCTATTTTGAGATATTTTAAAGGCTTGAAAACCAAAATAGAGTTTTAATTTTCTTTTCAAAAAATTTCAGGTCTTTGTATCAAGGTGTTTAGGGTTGTTCATCTCTTTTGTGTCATCCCTGTGAACGTGAGAATTGTAATTGATCTCTGCTATGCATGAGTGACACGGCAGACCTTGAATATCTTGCGGAACTGGAACATTTTCATTACCCACATCACGCTGTGTGTCAAACAGGCATGCCAATCAGTTTGTGGATCCTAGCAGGCCATTGCATGTGCAAACTTGTATGATAGGTACGAGAGTTTCATTTAGTATTCTCAGTTGGAAAACATTCTGGAATATGTGAATAAATAACTGGAAAATTCCCAAACAGACATAGCATTGCAGATCAGAAACATGAATATTTACCATTGACAGAGCAAGAGAGAAAGCATGCACGAAAGAGAAGATCCCCATGAAACTGAACAATGTCTGAGCAGGAATCCACAGTGCAAACTAGAAGGATGATCATGGCTGCGAGGCTTTAGTTCTGACTAAACAACCATAGATAAATTTATTCTCAACACATCAAATGACAAAAAAAATGATATGACTTTACTGAAAAAAAGTGTTACCCCTAATTAATAAGAAAGGCAAAAGAAAAAGAAAGGAACATCCAGTTGAAATACTTATCAACCAAATGGCACAACAATATTGAGAACACTAATATTTGGTTATGAAGGATGAGAAATTTTTAAGGAAAAAAAAGCAATTTCTATTTTCGTATTTCCGGTCTTCTGGAGACATAAGATATATAGGGAGGATTATGGAAACACAAGTGATTGAGAGAAAAATCTCATGAAAAAATCAAGAAGACAGGACCATTTATGAAATAGGAATACCGCCCATAATTGAACAAAGACAATAACAATTTTTCTAATTACAGTATCATTCCATAAGTATACAATGCATATCACCAATAGGTGACTATCATAAGCCAAATGGAAAACAAACAAGTAAGTAAAGATATTAAGTGGGAAAATAGTCTCATGAGTGATTGAATGATTACATTTGAATTTTTAAGACATCATTAGTAGAGATGTGAACAGAGGCAGAGGATTTAGGATGAAGTCAGGGAAAGCTGTTAAGAGGCTACTGCAAAGGTCTGGGCTCTGCTGACGTTTCTTCTTTAGGCTAAAACTGTCCCTTTACTTACTATTTATTCTCTTTTCCCTGATATTTGGTCTTCTGGTTTTTTTAAAATCCTTCAATTTAATTTTAAGTTTTATAACTCTCCTCTTCTTCTACCTGGTTCCTTTCCTTACTCTTCATTGCTGAATTACACCTGTAGTATAAACACAGACCATGCTAGTCTTTGCTTTTAATCTTTTTCTTTTCTTCTTCTTCTTCTTCTTCTTTTTTTTTTTTGAGACAGAGTAGTGCTCTGTTGCCCAGGCTAGAGTGCAATGGCACGATCTCAGCTCACTGCAACCTCTACCTCCCAGGCTCAAGTGATTCTCCTGCCTCAACTTCCTGAGTAGCTGGGACTACAGGCATGCACCACCACACATGGCTAATTTTTGTATTTTTAGTAGAGATGGGGTTTTGCCATATTGGCCAAGCTGGTCTCGAATTCCTGACCTCAGGTGATCCGACTGCCTTGTCCTCCCAAAGTGCTGGGATTATAGGCGTGAGCCACCGCACCCAGCTGATTTTTTCATTTTCATTTCAAATTTCTGCCACATATTTTGGATTACCTAAAAAAAATCTGTAACATTTTAAAGGCAATTTTGGCATTAATATTTGTGGTAGTAATAAGGTTTTACCTGATGGTTTAGGATATCATGACAGTAGGATACTTAAGGTTAACAAGGCCAGGGGAATAATATGGCCAAGTGAATCGACCTTTAGACCTCTGGCTTTGGAAGCTTCTTATGAAAACCTAAGAGATTTACAGATAACAAATGTTTACAACATTTAGGTACACAACAGCATAATACTAGACACAAATTCTAAGCAGTATTCAGAGTCCAAATACAGTCACACTCATTTTGCTTATACGAACTTAGTTTTTCAATTTGCCTCCTGCTGCACAGAAGTAATATAGCAGGTGATTCATTTCCACGTTTGAACTGCTGTTAACCACAACGGGTGAAGGAGAGCGAGATGCAGGCTTTGCCTATCCTGTCACCCTCCGAAGAAAGGGGAATGAAATTATAGGGCAGAATGACCTATCAAATTTCCTTGACAGGTGCTAATTCACTTTGATCTATCCTTCAGCATAATTTCATTGGTGGGGAGGACATACATATTTATAAGTGTGGGAACAGGTGACTGTTGTTCTGTTTGCAATTTACAACAACAAAGAATTCATTTCAATTTTCATATTAGAAGTCCCAAGGTGACCTGGGAGTAGATACCAGCCCTCCTGCTGTGCAGGGTTTCTAACGTAATAAGGAATAAAGCAAAACAACAGTACATTGCGACCTGGACTCATGGGTAATCAGTTCACATATTTACCATGGAAACAATAGTACCATGCAAAACATCGCCATTACATCAATTTGCTGATGAAAGCCCTCGGGAACCCAGGAAGTGTCTGCCTGGAAACTGGCTGATTAACCTGAGTTACTTATGCTTTGTTAGAGAGTTATTGTTTTAATCATAATTAACACTAAATAGTTATTCATGGAAAAGTTGCGAGAGAGATTCAGCTCTACCTCTTATGAGGATTCTGTGCTTTGCAAATCATGAGTCATCAACAAATATACACAATGAAACGGAGAGCCAAATGGGAGAACAACAGGGTTGTGATTTCAGAAGCTGGATTTGGAATTTCATTTTCTATGCAAAACACTGCATTTTTTACAAGTATCTCTCAGGTTACATAACCATGGTGCGTTATCTTTGTACCCACAAAATGCTTTACGAATTCAGTGGGGTAACTTCTTTTCCTTCTCAGGAAGGACAAGAAAATTTCTATGCACACAAAAACAAGCCAGTGCACAGCATGACTAACAAAATGCCATATAATTAGGCAAAAGATTTGAATAGACATTCTACTAAATAAGATATACGACTGAATGAATAAGCACATGGAAGAGATGTTTAATATGACTAGTAATTAGAGAATGGCTCTAATGAAAAAGCTGACCACATCTAGTGTTGATAAGGAAGTAGAGAAATTAGAAAGCAACACCCCTGCTCCCCAGCACCACCTTTTGCTGGTGGGAATGCAAAATATTACAGCCACCTGAAAACATTTGAGCAATTTCTGAAACTGTTCAGCACCCTACCATCAGAGCCAGCAATCCCTCTCCTAGATATCCAGTGGAAGAGAAACGAAAGCGAAGATCCACACAGAGACTTTTATGCCATGTTCACGGTGTCACTTATAACAGTGCAAATGTCCATCACCTGGGAATGGATAAACAAAAGGCATCATATCCTGATGATGGAATTTTGCTCATCAAAAGGAGTTTCACATGCAGTAACTTTGAGAAAAATCTCAAAATTACACTGAGGCAAATAAGCCAGACAAAAGATTACATAGTGTATGATTCCATTTACCTAACATTTCTAGAAAAAAAAAAAAAGGCAAAACTCTCTAAGCATTGAGTTGATCAGTGTTTGCCTGGGGCTGACGGTGGGAGTGAGGATGGCTCAAATATGCTTGAAAAAACTTTTTTAGGATTTATTTTTCTAAAACTGGATTGTGATAACTGGTTGCCCAATTGTAAATGCATATTACAAGTGACTGAACTGGAGACTTACCCTGGAGGATTTGCATGATGTGTAAATCACACCCCAATTAAGCTATCAGAATTCATTAAGAACATAGCTTGCTCTAGACAGTTAAGTTTCAGGTATTCCTGTTATATGATCTCACCACTATACGCTGTCAAGTTCCCAAACCACTGTTACGTCTTAGCAAGTACTGGGAATACAAATAGGTTCACAGTTTAAAAGGGCAGCTGGAGCCTCAGTAGTTCACCAGTAATATGTATTAAGATATGCCACGGAGCAAATGCTCACAGTGAAAAGCACTGGGGAGACTGGACAGGGGTCTAGGCCGTGTGATTAGAGAACTGTGTCAGATGGCATTTCAACAGCTTTTTAAGTGATGACAGGGACACAGGTAAAGTTGAAAAATTACATTCCTATCCTCCTTAGCACACGTAGTAAGCACAGGCTTTTAATTACTGTCATGAGTCGCTTAACCACAGGGATACATTCTGAGAAATAAGTCTTTATTTCTGTGTGTGGACATCACAGAGCATACTTACACAAACCCAGATGGGATCACCTGCTGTGCACCTAGGTTGGATGGCAGAGCCTTTTGCTCCTGGGTTACAAACATGTACAACATGTTACTGGACTGAATACTGCCAGAAACCATAACACAGGCACGGTGGCTCATGCTTGTAATCCCAGCACTCTGGGAGGCTGAGGCAGGTAGCTAACTTAAGGTCAGGAGTTCAAGCCTGGCCATCATGGTGAAACACTGTTCCTACTCAAAGTGCAAAAATTAGTCCAGCATGGTTGCCTGCACCTGTAATCCCAGCTATTTGGGAGGCTGAGTCAGAAGATGTGCTTGAACCCAGGTGGTGGACGCTGCAGTAAGCCAAGATCACACAACTGCACTCCAGCCTGGGCCACAGAGTGAGACTCCACCAAAAAATAAATAAATAAAAGGAAACCATAACGCAATAAGTACTTGTGTGTCTAAACATATGTGAACATGGAAAAGGTACAGTGAAAATACAGTATAAAAGACAAAAAATGGTACCACTGAACAGGACACTTACTATGAGTGGAACTTTCTGTAGTCAAGCTGCTCTCCTGAGCCAGTGAGTGAGTGGAGAGTGAAGGGAAGGCCTAGGACATGATTATGTAGTACTCTAGACTTTATGAACACTGTGCATCTAGGTGACACTAAATGTATAAAAGAAAGTTCTTCAGTAGTAAACTAACCTTGGCTAACTGTAACTTTCTTTATACATTTCTTAATTTTTAAAACTCTGACACTTGTAATAACACTTGGGTTAAAACACACATTGTACAGCTGTATAAAGATATTTTCTTCCTTTGTAACTATATTATCTATGCTTTTGTTTCTATTTCTAAATTTTTAAAACTTTTAAAACATTTTTGTTAAACACTAAGATACTGACACACACATTAGTCTAACAGGGTTGCGATCACCCATATCACTGTCTTCCACCTCCACATCTTGTCCCACTGGAAGGTATCCAGGGGCAGTAACATGCATGGACCTGTCATCTCCTACAACAATGCCTTCTTCTAGAAATCCTCCTGAAAAGCCTGTCTGAGACTGCTTTACAATTAACTTGTTTGTTTATAAGTTGAAGGAGTGTACACTAAAATAGTAATAAAAAGTATACAAAATACATAGACCAGTAACATAATCATTCATTATCATTATCAAGTACTCTGTACTAACCTGAAAAAAACAAGCAATGGGGAAAGGATTCCCTGTTTAATAAATGGTGTTGGGAAAACTGGCTAGCAATGTGCAGAAAGCAGAAACTGGACCCCTTCCTGACACCTTACACGAAAATTAACTCCAAATGGATTAAAGATTTAAACATAAGACCTAACACCATAAAAACCCTAGAAGAAAACCGAGGCAAAACCATTCAGGACATAGGCATAGGCAAGGACTTGAAACACCAAAAGCATTGGCAACAAAAGTCAAAATAGACAAATGGGATCTAATTAAACTCCAGAGCTTCTGCACAGCAAAAGAAACAACCATTAGAGTGAACTGGCAATGAACGGAATGGGAAAAAAATTTTTGCAATCTACCTACCTGACAAAGGGCTAATATCTAAAATCTACAAAGAACTAAAACCGATTTACAAGAAACAAACAAACAAACCTATTCAAAAGTGGGCGAAGGACATGAACAGACACTTTTCAAAAGAAGACACATATGAGGCCAACAAACATGAAAAAATGCTCATCATCACTGGTCATTAGAGAAATGCAAATCAAAACCACATTGAGATACTATCTCACACCAGTTAGAATGGTGATTATTAAAAAATATGGAGACAACAGATGCTGGAGAGGATGTGGAGAAATAGAACACTTTTACACTGTTGGTGGGAGTGTAAATGAGTTCAACCGTTGTGGAATACAGTGTGACGATTCCTCAAGGACCTAGAAACAGAAATTCCATTGGAACCAGCAATCCCATTACTGGGTACATGTCCAAAGGATCATAAATCATTCTATTATAAAGACACATGCACACGTATGTTCACTGTGGCAATGTTTACAATAGAAAAGACCTGGAACCAACCCAAATGCCTATCGATGATAGACCGGACAAGGAAAATGTGGCACATATACACCTCAGAATACTATGCAGCCATAAAAAATGATGAGTTTGTGTCCTTTGTAAGGACATGGACGAATCTGGAAACCATCATTCTCAGCAAGCTGATACAAGAACAGAAAATCAAACACCACATGTTCTCACTCATAGGCAAGTGTTGATCAATGAGAACACATGGACACAGGGAGGGGAACATCACACACTGGGGTCTGTTGGGGGGAAACAGGGGTGGGACAGCAGGGGTAGGGAGGTTGTGGAGGGATAACATGGGAAGAAATGCCAAATATAGAAGATGGGGAAATGGAGGCAGCAAACCACATTGCCATGTATGTACCTATGCAACAGTTCTGCATGATCTGCACATGTACCCCAGAATCTGGAGTACAATAAAATTATATTTTTAAAAAAATGAAAAAAAAAGTATTATGTAGTGTGCTTCATATGTGCTATACTTTCATATGACTGGCAGCACAGATCTGTTGACACCAGCACCACCACAAACACATGAGTAATACCTTGAGCTATTACCTTACAACAGCTACAATGTCAATAGGCAATAGGAAATTTTCAGCTACATTGTCATTTTACGGGACCACCATCCTATATGTGTCTGTCATTGACTGAAATGTTGTTATATGATGCTTTACTACACTCAAATGACCTCCTGCTTCACCCCTAGAGAAAAATCATCATCAGTGTAGCCTGTAGCTACAGCGTGGTGGAATCCACTAAGCTGCCAACCAGTCACTGTGTTGAAATGTGGTAAAACGTCATCCTCTGAGCCACTCCTATATCTTAGTGGGAACACAAGTAGCATAGGATAGACTGGCAACTGAAGTGGAAGCAGATAGAAGGAACTTTTCAACCTCTCTTGTAGACCAACATTTCAATTACCAAGAGGAAGTGGGTTCTCTGGGATACTACAAGGCAGATGTCAGCCTCAATTGCCTAAATCCCAGAAACACTGACTGCATTTCTCATCAGCAACAGGGAATCCTGGATCTAATTCCCATTCATGTTTAAAAAGCCCAGAAAAATTGTTACATACAATAAGGCAAGCAATACATTATTAACATTTTGTTGCCACTCAGTATTCAAACAAGAGAGACTCCAATAAACCCCTAGTTGTCAAATGCAGAAGATGAAATTGGCAGAGTGTCAACTTCTACAGAAGGCTTCACTTCTCTTCCTTCTTCTAGCTATTTCCTGCTTATCTTTTAAAATTCCCATTAGCTCTTATGATTCGGAAAAAGATTTTCCTGACTCCGCAATGTGCCCCACTTTCAGCCACTTTACCCACAGTCTGATATAGATGTTCCATTGTTTTGCCCTGGTATGCAAAACGAATGTCTATCATTTCTCACACTGTATGCAGACAAACATTGGTTTACTTTTTTATCTTATATTAGAAACCTGTTAAGGGAAGGGAGAAATATATGTGTATGTGTATATATATATATCTCTATATTTGTACACATGTACATACATATATGTAAATTTGCTTAATTTCCAAGGTCCTGAACCAGACTTTCATAAATTATTTGCAGGGCTATAACGTAAGTACATGAGGTAATTCCTACATTAAATGGAGTAACTAACAAAGGTCAGCATTGTAAGTTGACATTAAAAAGTTCTAAAGTATGCATTACTCATGTTTGGATACCATGTAACCTATAATGAGATTTGAATTCTGGAAATATGGGCAATGATTACAAGAGTCTAAGAATAAAGAAGCCAGCATAAGCCCAAAAAATAAAGAGAAGGTTTTAGAGAAGTGGAGTTTTTTTTTTTTTTTTTTTTTTTTTTAATTTTCGCACATCTTGGATTTTATAGCAAACAAGACTCAATTAACTGCAATAAAAAAATGCATGTTCTTATGCTAACTGTGCTCATATTTCACAATTGCAGTTTAAACAAAACCATGACTCAGTGTGCCCAACACCACTTCCTGTTGCTGCCACCTATGGACACCAGGCTTCAACTCCTTCCAGGCTGGCAGGAGTCTTGTGGGCAGGGCTGGAGCATCCTCCCACGCGGCCTCCCTGTTCCTGATCTCAGCAGCTTGTTCAAGTGTACAGTTCTTCAGGTCGCTGCTTAGCATACAATACTCCCCTGAATGGATCCCCATCACGTATATAAAGTAGATTCCTCAGCCGGGTGCAGTGGCTCACACCTGTAATCCCAGCACGTTGAGAGACTAAGCAGGGGGGCGCGGTGCAGATCACCTGAGGTCAGGAGTTCGAGACCAGCCTGGCCAACATGGTGAAACCCCATCTGTACTAAAACTACAAAAATTAACTGGGCGTGGTGGCACTGTAATCTATTTTAGGAACTTTTCAAAACGAAATGTTCTGTTTGAAAGTTACAAAAAGTCTACCTCTAGGCAAGTGGGAGTGATGAACACACAGAATAACAAGGAACTGCCATTCTTTGTTCCTGGTCTGTAGAAAGTCAGCTGGTGAGGGAGACTTGGTATAATCTATTTGATAATCCTAAAAGAGATTTATACTTATGTACCTAAATATGCAGGTGAAGACCTGGGCGATTTTCCCTATTATATGTTCCTGTGGCTGAGCAATGTTTCTTCGGCAGCAAGAGTCACTGATTCAGTTTCACCTTTGTTGTGCTTATTAGATTGAGGTCACTCCCTCACTTGACTTACTCTCCAAAAGAACGGGGAAATTATCTAGCTTGGCACACACTGACTCTCCAGCCCTGGAGCACTTTGTAAAGAAGAAGTACTGAATAAATATTTCAGAATGAATGCATAAGGGCAATGTGTATTCAGGGTGCTGCAGCAGTTGAGTTCTTAATACATACACCCTTTTAACACATTCCTGTAGCCCTGTGACCTCTACCAAGGCCACCTTCCATGTTCCTCTTATCCTTGTTGCAGCAATTTGTAAATTCAGGAGTATATAATTTAGTGAGTTTTAGGTGTGGGTGTATTCTAGTTGTAGTCCAAGAAGCAGGTGAAAGATCATACTTTAAAATGAAAATATAGGAGATTTCTTTGAAACTGACTCTAAGTTCAACAAGCCTGCAAGACATATAACTGTCTTTCTCTATAAGACATTCAAATGAGCTGTGAAGCGGTACAATGTGGGTGAGTAGTGGCAAACCATGGAATCTTCTAGCAGAGGCAAATAAATTCAGCCTTTAGAGAAAATCCCTCAAACTGTTGCTTCTCCTTTTTAAAACACAATAAGTTACATTTTGATAAATAAGGCTTAGATAAATAAGAACATTTAATTCTAAAGGATACCTGTTCTAGAATGACTGGTGAGCAGAAAATTACAATTTTTGATATTTTGTGTGTGGGGGAGAAAATAACATACACTCAAATGAAAACAAAATATGCATACACATGGGGTTGTTTTATAGTTTGCCTATGACAGTTTGTTAACCAGTAGTTTCCTTTCTTATCTAATAATCTTTTTATAAGTGAATTTGTGGATTCTCCAAACCCACTTACATGTACATGCTTTTACTCAAATATTTTGAAGAGGATTGCAAAGTGTCTGAAGGACTATGAAGGAGCTTAATCAAAACTGTGAATACATCAGTATGTCGTATATACAGGAAAATGAGGCCTCCACATTTTTAAGCAGAAAAAATGCTAAAGAATAAATAAGGGGTAAAAAGAAAAATAAACATTAGATTAACTTTCAGGGCAAAATAGCCTACGCTTATAACTATAATAGAAGAAAATCAAAAGTCATGTTAACAAAAAGCAAAGATGGTAACAGAGTCTACTTTATATTTGAATTAGAAAACGGCTGAAGGAAATGGTATAAGTTTTAAAATAGAAAAGACATTTTTACAACTGAAGTTTAAAAGAAACATATTTTAGGAAATCAATCTAAACAAGAATTTCATCTTTAATGGAAATGAGAGCAGTTAGAATTTTAAGGTGGTTATTAAAAAATTACTTTGTTTGAACCCAGGAGGCAGAGACTGCAGTGAGGCGAGACTGTGCCACTGCACTCCAGCCTGGGCAACAAAATGAAACTCTGTCTCAAAAAAAAAAAAAATTACTTTACAAAAATAAATAGTACCATAGTAAATGTCTCAATGAAATTATTTTAGAGTGAGGACCTTTAAAGTTACTGCAGAAGCATTAAAAAATTGGAATAATCTGTATGTCACTGTTAAGGAAAAGAGTGAACATGGATAACATTTATGTACACTTACTGTTATGGATCAAATATTCGTTCCTCCCTGTAATTCATATTTGGAAATACACACACTATGATGGTACCCCTGAGAGCTGGGGTCTTGGGAAGGTAATTAGGTCATGAGTGTAGAACCTTCACGAATGGGATTAGTGTCTCTATGAAAGTTTCTTTCCGCCATGTAAGGACATAAGGAGAAAGTGGTCTCAAGGCAGAAGAGGCTCACCTTGCTGGCACCCTGATCTTGGACGTCCAGCCTCCTAAACTCTCAGAAATAAATAACTGCTGTTTATAAGCCACTTAATTGTGATATTTTGTTATGGCAGCCTGAAAGGACTACGACACTTAGTAAGATTTGGGAAGATAGGGAAAAATAGCTTATGATGGTTAAACATACCCATTGGTAGGAGAAAATAAAGCACAGCTTTGAAAGACAAATCATGCTCCATCAGGTGCATTCCCTTTATGACTCACTGTGTAGATTAGGAGAGGCAGGAGATTTAATATTTCTTAGCTTCATAAAGTTCTTGGTTTCATTCCACAGGATTTAGTCATAAATAAGTGAATATATATTTCAGTCCTACAAGAAGTGGCTCCATATGGACTGGGGTGGGAGGTGAGATGAGACAGAAAATATAACAATCATTGCACAACTGTCATCTGTTGAGAAGATACTATTTGCCAGACGCCGTAGTATAGTGACTTACACATTGCCTCCTGGAATTATAACAACGGTTCTAGTGAGGCTGGTGTTTTATTTTAACTGTAACCTATGAATAAACTGAGGCTCAGAGCGTAGTTAAGAAACTTGATCAAGGTCACATAAGTCCCAAGCGTCAGGGCTGAAGTCTGTTGATTTTTCAAAGCATCTTTCTGTCCCTAAGCCTTTGGAGTTAACATGGGGACTCATGAGAGCATTTCTTAAAACCTTGTCTTGGATCTAACATGAATAGGCTCCAGCTCCTCAAAAAGTTAAACACAGAGTTACCAAATAACCCAGCAAGTCCACTCTGATGTATATACCTAAAAAAAGTGCAAATGAGGACGCAAACCCACACTTGTGTACATATATTCCTAGCAGCAGCATTCACGACCCGCAGAAGGTGGAGGTACTCCACATGTCCATCAACAGGTGAATGGAAAAACAAAATGTGGTATATACGTACAATGGAATATTATTTGGCCATAAAAAGTAATAAAACATTTCTATATATGACAACCTGGATGAGCCTTAGAAACCTTATGCTAAACGAAAAAAGCAAAACACAAAATGACAAATGTTATATGTCATTCTCTTTATATGAAATGTCCAGAATACACACAACTATAGAGGTGGAAAAAAGCTTAGTGATAGCCAGTGACTGAGAGACAGAAAGTAGCGGCTGAGTGCAGTGGATCACGCCTGTAATCCCAGCACTTTGGGAGTCATAACTGATCAAAGATTTACACAATTTAGTAATCTACTTAAATGCAACATTTCTCAATAGAATATAGTGTTTCACTCTTTATCTACGTGGCTGAGCACTTCACTGTAATACCAAATGTTCCTACCCATTGTAGAAACTCATACGTTCTGCTGAATGATCCTGACGCTGAATCACTGCGGTAGGCAGAATAATGGCTCCCGTCTACGTTCATATTCAAAAACCCTGCAAATAGGAATATGTTACTTTACATGGCAAGGGGAAATTAAAATTGTGGATGACCATCAGCTGATCTTCAAATATGACGAGGATCCTGAAGTACTTAGGTGGTAGCAACATAACCCAGGATCCTTAAAAGGTAGAAGGGGAAGGCAGAGTGATACAATGTGAGAAAGAGTTCACTGGCTACTGTTCACAATGAGGATGAAAGGGGCCATGGGCCCAGGAATGGGGAAACCTCCAGAAGCAGGAAAGCACAAGGAAATGGGCTGTTCCTGAGAGCTTCCAGAAGGAACATAACTGCCAACACCTTGATTTTTAAGACTTCTGACCTACAAAACTCTAAGAGAATATACAGGTGGTATTTTTAGTCACTACCTTTGTGGCAATTGGTTACAGCAGCTGAAAAAATTATGTAATAGATTGTTTTTGAATGAATGAACAAACTCCTGGATGTGGGAGGTCAAAGTAGACATGGCAGCTGGGCGCATTTGCTCACGCATGAAATCCCAGCACTTTGGGAGGCCAAAGAAGGTGGATCATGAGGTTTGGAGTTTGAGACCAGCCTGGCCAACATGGTGAAACCCGTCTCTATTAAAAATACAAACATTAGCTGGGCGTGGTGGCATGCACTTGTAGTCCCATCTACTTGGGAGGCTGAGGCAGGAGAGTCACTTGAACCCAGGAGGTGGAGGTTGCAGTGAGCAGAGATCACACCACTGGGAGACAAAGTGAGACTCCGTCTCAAAAAACAAAACAAAACAAATAGACATGGCACCCAGCACCCCCCAAGGCATTGTGTGAAGTTCCAAGAAGGTACTGGAAGGCAAGCTTGCATCTATATTTATCTCTTGATATTGGACTTCCCAGCCTCCAAAATTGTAAAAAGTAGATTTCTTTATCAATTACCCAGTCTGTGGTATTCTGTTATAACAACAACAACAACAAAACACAACAAAACAAAATGGACTGAGGCACTGATCAACACAAATTGTCCTGAGAAAGACAGGGGCACCTGTTTTAATAATGCCATGAGAGTCCAGGTGCTGTGGCTCATGCCTGTAATCCTAGCACTCTAAGAGGGTGAGGTGGGTGGATCATGAGGTCAAAAGATTGAGATCATCCTGGCCAACATGGTGAAACCCTGTCTCTACTAAAAAATACAAAAATTAGCTGGGTGTGGTGGTGCGTGCCTGTAGCTCCAGCTACTCTGGGGGCTGAGGCAGGAGAATCACTTGAACCTGGGAGGCAAATGTTGCAGTGAGCCAAGATCTTGCCAATGCACTCCAACCTTGGTGACAGAGTGAAACTTCGTCTCAAAAAAAAAAATAAGAATAATAAATAATAATAATGGCATGAGAACAAATACCATTCTGAAAGAAAGCAAAGAGTTCCTCTGAGTTTAAAAGCACACAAAATATTTAATAATGTTATTGATGATGACTACTTATGGATTATTTGTACTTTCCCCCAAGGAAAGCAGAAAGATTTTATTTCTTTGTTGTCTTTTTTTTTTTTTTTTTTTTTGGGTTTTATTTTTTTTTTATTTTTGTTATTAAAGATTTTAATAACTATGGTTGTCAAAATATGTATGATCAAATATTAGAGGAGAATTTGGCACAAAACTGTGACTTCAAGAGAATACAATGACTTAATTTCTTACTGATTAGGAAATTATAGAGGAGAAGAAAATAATTCATCCATTGAAGGCCACGCTATCATGGAGTTTAACAGGACAGTGAAAAGCATCAACCACATTTTTCCAAGTTATGTGACTCCTTCAAAAAGCCTAAAAGTACTTTTTAATGCTAAAGTTCACAGAAAATAAACTTCTAGTCCTTTAAATATGAGATTAAAATACTTGTAAAAATTCAGAAATATTTTTAAAATCTCAGTTAATATAATTAAATCTTTACATTGTCATTCTCTGATGTATCACTGTTAATTATAAAGCAAACATACATATTGTTTTATGTTGGTTTATGTTTCTGAAAGAGGTCAAATATGCTTACTCCCACATGTTTAAGATTATAAAAAATATAAATTTGTGTTCATTGAATCATCCATATTTTTATATCAACTATGCTTTCCAGAATATCACCTTAAAGATGATTTCCAAGATCTTTAGGCAAGTTAAAACCCTGAAGTAATATTAATTGAAAATCATTTGATACTCAGAAAATTTCAAAGTAAGATAAAAAGAATACTGAAACATTAACTACTAAGCATAATTTTAAGTTTGTATACTTTTATTTTTAAATGCTTTGGGGAGGTCATATCTTTAGCTTATGTTAATGACCATCTTCATTTTTGGTACTTTACAAAGCAAAAAAGGGGGATGTGTGTGGCTATGAAAAATAAGTCTTATGTGCCTCTGACTTTTGCTAGTTAGCTAGAATGTTTATGTACAACACACACTCTCAATTATCTGTCATCTATCTTGCTGAAACAGACATTATATTTATATACAGGGTTACAGCTATACTAGCAGAAATAGTGACAGAAAAACATGGATGTGCTTTTCTTTTTCAAGAATGTTTTTTAATAAAGCAGCAGTTCCCAACATTTTGTCTCTGCATCTAGTAGATTCTTAAAAATTACTGAGGAATCTAAAGATGTTTTGTTCCTGTAGCTTATAGTATGGGTTATAACTATCACTATTTGCTGTTTTAAAATACTAAAACTGGCTGGGTGCAGTGGCTCACACCTGTAATCCCAGCGCTCTGGGAGGCCGAGGCGGGCTGATGTCCTGATGTCAGGAGTTCGAGACCAGCCTGGCCAACATGGGGAAAGCCCATCTTTACCAAATATACAAAAATTAGCTAGGTGTGGTGACACACATGTGTAATCCCAGCTACTCAGGAGGCTGAGGCAGGAGAATCGCTTGAAGCTAGGGGGCAGGGGTTGCAGTGAGCCAAGATCAGCCGCTGTACTCCAGCCTTGGTGACAGAGTAAGACTGTCTCAGAAAAAACAAACGAACAAACAAAAGACACTAAATCTGAGAAATAACTATATATTATATATATTAATGTGTTGGGAAATAGTAATGATGAATCCATTAGATATTAATGTAAATAACATTTTCTTAAAGAAAATTTTTATAAGAAAAATGGCAACCTTGAATATTTTTACAAAACTATCCTGAATGTTTGGCTTAATAGACAACTGACGGATTTTCAAGCATGCTTCTCCATTTATCCTACTGTGGTCAGACAGCCTCAGAAAAACTCTGTATCTTATTATTGTTATGAAAATAACTTTGACCTCACGGTTCCCCTGAAAATATTTCAGGGAACCTCAGAATTCTTCAGATCACACTTTGTCCTAAAGTGTCTGTTTGCCCTACAATGTAAATAAACCTCACAGTGTACCTGGAAACAAAGCATCTGTTTGTCCTGCAACGTAAATGAAGTACGCCACTTGGAGAGTAAACCTGACTTGCCTTGGCTTATGATGCTGATATGGTTAGGCTTGGTGTCCCTGCCCAAATCTCACCTTGAATTTTAACCCCCATTATCCCCATAATCCCCACATGTCAAGAGAGAGACAGGTAGAGGTAACTGAATCATGGGGTCACCTTCTCTGTGCAGTTCTCATGACAGTGAGTGAGTTTTCAAGAGATCTGATGGTTTTATAAGGGGATCCTCTGTCTTCCCTCAGCATTTCTCTCTCCTGCCGCCTTGTGAGGGAGGTTCCTGCCTCCCTTTCGCCTTCCACCATGATTGTTAGTTTCTTGAGGCCTCCCCAGACATGTGGAACTATGAGTCAATTAAACCTTTTTTATAAATTGTCCACTCCTGGGTAGTATTTTTATAGCAGCATGAGGATGGACTAATACAAATGCCTACATATATCTAAAAAGAAACTACAATGATACATTAAAATTTTAGCAAAAATTACTTAACTTCAATGGGTTTGCTTTGTTGGTTTACTGATTAGGCCTTGGCCCTCAATATGAAAACATGTCCACTGAATGCAAATTCCCCTGCCTTCTGTCTAATCTTGCTACAGAGCAGAGATTCTGCGTCTCATCAGAAGAGTTTTCTGTGATTTTAGAAGACTTTACCATGCCATTGATTATTTAAGGGCAAAAAATGTTGCATTGCTTAAAAACAAGCTAAGATTCTTTACAATTATCTTCATCCTCGGTTTTATGTTTGTATTTAAATATATGTTGTTATTTGTTTTTTTTACCCTCACTTATTCATGATCCTGTGTTAACTTAGTAACCAAATCTCCTCTGACAATTCTTAATTTACCTTCCCAGCATTGGACCCCAAATTTAGATAAAAAATAGAAGTTTCAGGATGTTTTCTTCTACCTAAAACTATCTTTGAGATCTCCCAAATGGCCCTGGAAAATCACCAAAGCTTCTTCTTTCAACTTATAAATAGAGAGATGCTAGAAATAATTAGGTCTGTCTGATGTGTTATTTTAAGAATTGCATAGGAAGAATTTTCAGATCTGAAGAAACACTAGCCTCCCCTAGGTTAAGTTTGCAAAATGTTATTACTATAAACATTTCAGAAATTGTATGCTTTATGCAAAGTCTCTGGAGATTTCACAATGCCCTTTTTGCCCATCATGAGGAAACTTCAAAAGTTCACAGAAAATGCATACTATGGAAAAACTATGCATGGATTCAAATTTTTTGTGCCAAATAAACTCATACTAATTTGTTACAACATGTCTGAATAGGATCCAGCTTGAGGTACTAAGAAGGATAAGATGGCCGGGTGTGGTTGCTCACGTCTGTAAACCCAACACTTTGAGAGGCCAAGGAAGGTGAATTGCTTGAGCCCAGGAGTTTGAGATCAGCCTGGGCAACATGGTGAAACCCCGTCTCTACTAAAAATACCAAAAATTACCCAGAGATGGTGGTATATGCCTGTAATCTCAGCTACTAGGGAGGCTGAGGTGGGAGGATTAAGCCGGGACTGTTGAGGCTGCAGTGAGCTAAGATCATGCTACTTCCCCATGTCAGCCTGGACAACAGAGCACACACGCATGCAAACACACACACACACACACACACACACACACACACACACACACACACACCAAGTAGGATAAGACATCAGTTTGAAAAGAGCCCCTATCAGAGTAACGTGAATTCTGCTAAAATTGAAGTAAGAGCAAACATCAAACTTACAGTAACACTTAGGTTAAAAAAAAAAAAAAAATGATGAAATCACTGATGTTTTTTGAAAATTTTATAAGGACAATGCTCCAAAGAAATTAGCAGTTTACAAATGGATAATTCTGTTTAGAAGGGATGAGATGATGTTGAAGAGGAAGCCGGCAGCAACAGACCTTCCACATCAATCCACAGCTGAAAAATTCATGCTGTTGGTGCCGGAACTGAAGAGGACCAATGACTAATGGCACAGACAATAGCCAATGCCATAGACATCTCAGTTGGTGGAATTTACACAATTCTGACTGAAAAAATTAAAGTTGAGCTAGCTTTCCTCTTGCGGGGTAACGAAACTCTTATGCCTAGATCAGCGACAGACAAGACCAGAGCTTTCAATGGAAATTTTAAATAAGTGAGATCAGCATCCTGAAGCATTGCTTTGAAGAATTGTAACAGGAGGTGAAATATGACTTTCCCAGTACAATCCTGAGGACGAAGCATAGCCAAAGCAATGGCTACCAAAAGGTGGAAGTGGTCCAGTCAAGCAAAGACAGACTGGTCAAGAACAAAGGTCATGGCAACAGTTTTTTGGAGGTTCAAGTCATTTTTGCTTGCTGACTTTATGGAAGGCCAAATAAAGAACAAACATATGCTTCCTATGAGAGTGTTTTGAGAAAGCCGAAGCTTCAGCAGAGAAATGCCCAGGAAAGCTTCACCAGAAATTCCTCCTCCACGACAAACTCTGATCACTCTTCTCATCAAGGATGGGCAAATATGTAAGTTTCAATGGGAAATTATTAGGCATCCACTTTACAATCCTGATTTAGCTACTTCTGAATTATTTTTGTTTCCTAATCTGTTTTGTTTGTTTTTTTGAGACAGAGTCTTGCTCTGTCGTTCGGGCTGGAGTGCAGTGGTGCGATCTCAGCTCACTGCAACCTCCACCTTCCAGTTCCAAACGATTCTCCTTCCTCAGACTCCCAAGTAGCTGGGATTACAGGGGCACAACGTCATGCCTGACTAATTTTTGTATTTTAATAGAGACAAGGTTTTACCATGTTGGCCAGGCTTGTCACAAACTCCTAACCTTAAGTAATCTACCCTCCTCAGCCTCCCAAAGTGCTGGGATTACAGGTCTAAGCCACCACATCCAGCTGTCCTAAACTTAAAAAAATGTGTAAATGGCCCCAATTTCTCCTTGGTCAATACTGTAAAAAAGACTGTACTGACGTGGTTAAATGCCCAGCACCCTCAGTTCCTAAGGGATGGACTAAGTGGAGGCTATCATCACTTACAAAAGCATCTTGATCTTGATAGAGCTTATGTTGAGAAATAAAGTTTATATTTTTTTATCTTTTAATTCCATTTTTTTCCACAAATGTTTTGAAGTACACTCGCATGTTCTTACTATTAGGAGAAACACTGATATCAACTCATATACAACAGAAAATTTTATTCCCCAATCTGATAGTATTGGTCACAGCTATAATTTAACAACAGCTTTTAAGTCTTGTGATCTATAGATACTTGTTTCATTGTGATGCTTTTCTAAGGCTCTGCTATAAGGTACAGACCACAGCTTGCGTCTTCAACAAAAGACAGTATCAGAGATTTCTGGAGAAGCACTCTGAACTACTGACATTTCAAATACTTATCTCTTGGGCATGGGTTTCTAAGTTGAGAATGCCTAGACAACTTTCAGATTTATCAGTGGACTATGTTATGATTTCTATAACTCTTTTTAGTGAAATCAGATTAAGAATCTAGAAGACTCCACTTTTCTAAAGTAAAGTGAAACATTTCTAAATGATCCCCGATTTTTGCTGACAGTCCGGATTTCATACATTCTTCCTAAATTTCATTAATTTTCATGGCAATGTAATAGTCTGGATAAAATCAGTAAAAATCTGTCCTCCTTTTTACCAAAAAAATAATTGGACAAATCAATTGCACAATCTAGGTCAATGTAAAGCATCATATTTGAGAATGGCTCTTAATCAGATCTGACATTCTACTCTTAAGGAACAAGTGTTGACTTTGCATGGGTCCACAGAGCATCCTCAGGGAAACTGGCATACCAGACTCCAGTGATACAGATGGTAAGGCAGGAAAATTCCTGGCATGTTAGGAGCATTAATACCTTTTCAGGACTTCAAGAGAGGGGTTTACCCTAAGTTACATGTTACACAGGTATCACCTAGTAGAGACAGTTTTGAGCTTAGTTTTATAGTCACAGAATAGTAAATAAGAGCGATTTTAAAATGCAATTTGAAATTCCTTATAAAAACATTTGTGGCCTTAGTAGTTACTCACACTGCATGGCTCTAGATGTAAGAAGTCAAGGAGGCCTATATAGTAAATTAACAATCTTGCCACCACTGAGTAACTAACTAGGTCCAGACAAATGAGACTGGTATTTTTTTGATGATTAAATTTTGAGATTATGATGATCATAAATTGGGATAGAAAGAAGAAATTTTGAAGGACATTGAAACAAAAGGAAAAAGATGACTGCCAGTCCTGTCATCTGATGTACGGGCATGTGCCACTTACAGTGTTTGAGCCACTCTAGGACTTTAAAACTAATGCAAGTGACCTGTGTCTACAGAAATACAAATAGAGTTTGTCTACATTTTAGAAATGTGGGTGATTCCTTCCTCCCCCACAAAAATCATTTTGCATTTATTTTCAGATATGTTTCAGCATTTGTGATTGCCTAGAGTTGCCTTTTCTTTGCAATTCCTTTGAACTGGTTTTTAACATCTGACTAGTTTCCTCAAAATTCAAATAAAATCTTTGATGTGTTCATTTATATGTGCATGTGAGTCGAACTTTGTTTTAAAAAATTATGCTTTTAACAATTTAAAGAAATCAATATTAGAGCATTGTTTTTGATTTTGAAAAGGAAAAACTAATAATATCAACCAACTTTAATCCAGGACTGTTCAGAAGCTGGATAGAAAAAAATAATGAGGCTGGGCACAGTGGTTCACACCTATAATCCCAGCAGTTTGAGAGGCCGAGGTGGACGGATCACCTGGGGCCAGGAGTTCCAGGCTGGCCAACATGGTGAAAACCCATCTCTACCAAAAGTACAAAAATTGGCCAGATGTGGTGGTACGTGCCCATAATCCCAGCTACTAAGGAGGCTGAGGGAGGAGAATCACTTGAACCTGGGAGGCGGATGTTGTGGTGAGCCAAGATCATGCCATTGCTGGTGGCTCATGGCTGTAATCCCAGCACTTTGGGAGGCTGAGGCAGGCGGATCACCTAAGGCAGGGAGTTCAAGACCAGCCTGGCCAATATGGTGAAACCCCTTGTCTACTAAAAATACAAAATTAGCCAGGTATGGTGGTGGGTACCTGTAATCCCAGCAACTCAGGAGGCTGAGGCAGAAGAATTGCTTGAACTCAGGAGGAGGAGGTTGCAATGAGACAAGATCCTGCCATTGCACTCCAGCCTGGGCAACAAGAGCAAAACTCTATCCCTGCCCCACCCCATTAAAAAAAAAAAGGCAGATATTAAAAATAATTTTAAAAGAAATGGGAAATTCAACTTGGATTATATTTCAGATAAAATTACTAAGTAATTTTTTTATTTTAACAAAAATTATTAAATAATTTAATTTTTCAGGGATAAAAATGGTACTAAATAGTGCAGTTATTCTAAGGCCATGCTTGCTGAAGTATCACAATATCTGCAAATCACATTCAAAACATACAGCAAAAATCAAGAAAGTGTGTCTTCGTATATGAGCACAAAGGAAGAGAAAGTAGGGTACAGAGCCAGTGAGACCACTTGCTAATGGCTGGTGCCCACAAGGTGGCACCTCCGTGGCTGCTCCAGGTTGAAGTCATGTTGATGTCTCTCAACTTCTTTGAAGTTGAAATTTTTCAAAATAAAAATGGGGCAAAATACCAGAGAGAAAATTTGCATTTATTTTAAAAATACTGAGCACTGACTGAGAGTTTTAGAGCCAGAGAACATAAAGGTTCTTGACAACATACGTTTTTTTATTCCTCAGATCCTCAGCTAGTCTCTACCCCTTTATTCCAGATGCACTGATAAAACAGTAATCCAATTCAGTTCGTGACCATGAGTTAATGATGATTTCAGCTCTTGCAAAAGAAGAACTGGGCAGTGACTGTTCAGAAATCAGAATGTTGTGTGTGGCAAGGGAAGAAGGTCCATTCACGCTCCCTGCGGGTGCACAATCTGCAATGTAGGACCACAAATGTCCAGTTAATATGATGCTGACTACAGCCTCGTAGGGCTGGAATGAATAGCAAATCTCGCTTGGTGTTTTTGATCTCCTAATGCATTAGGTTCTCCCTGTACACACCATGAAATTCATCAGTACTAACTGCTTTGGCCACAGAATATTGTTACTGACAGGACAGAAGTGAAAGAGGCCACATGGATAGGGAAGTGCTGGGAAGAGCATGGTTGCTATAAATGATATGGAAGGTGGGGAAGGGAAGTGCTAGGTAGTGGAGGGCATGGCCCCTGGCTAGGCCCTACCCTTGGACCTGTGCCCAGGGACCTAGGTGAGGACAGGGATTTTTGTTTTCCTGCCCAAATGTTGCATTTCCCAAGACAATCCTGGCCTTCCACGTCCCCATTCTTTGCCTATAAAAACCCTGAGAGCCAGCCAGGCATGGTGGCTCACACCTGTAATGCCAGCACTTTGGGAGGCTGAAGCAGGTGGATCATGAGGTCAGGAGTTTGAGACCAGCCTGGCCACCCTGTCTGTACCAAAAATATAAAAATTAGCCGGCTGTGGTGGTATATACCTGTAGTTCCAGCTACTTGGGTGGCTGAGGCAGGAGAATCGCTTGAACCCAGTCTGGGCCACAGAGCAAGACTCCATCTCAAAAAAACAAAAACAAAACCTCAAGAACCCAGCAGGCAGACACAGGTGGCTGGTTGTGGAGAGGAGCACATCAGCATCAGAACACACAGGTGGCTGGACATCAGTAGGAACACACCGACAGGTACCAGCACACTGGCAGGCCGTGGACCAGCAGAACGATGTGGATCTGGCTGGGGCAGGTGGAGGAACGCCCAGATGGCAGAGCAGCCCAACTCCAGGTGAAACCCATCTCCCTTCTGGCTCCCCCATCTGCAGAGAGCTACTTCCACTCCACAAGACCTTACTCTCATCCTCCAAGCCCACTTGTGACCCGGTTCTTTGGGTACACAAAAGCAAGAAGCCCCCAGTGCAGAAAGCCCTCTGTCCTTGTGATAAGGCAGGGGTCTAACTGAGCTGCCTATGGACAGCTAAACTAAAAGAGCACCTGGAACACATGCCCAGTGGGTTTCAGGAGCTGTGAACATTCACCCCTAGACCTTGCTGTGGGGTTCCAACAGCCCTATCTATGTGCTCCCCTTCAGGCTGGAGCAGCAGGGCACTGAAGGAGCGAGCCACACCCCATCACACACCCTGCAAGGGGGACAAGGGAACTTCCTGTTTCAATACCTGCTTATAAATGTTGCTGGAGATCATAATAAAGAGACGGAACGTGGAGGAAAGGTCATGTGAAAAAAAGGTGAGTGTACAATTTTAGGGCAAAACAGAAATTCATTATTAATGAAGCAGGAGGTGGGTGTTTTTATTTTGGTTCAAGTTTTCAGTTAAAACTTTTTGCTTATAAAAATAGTATCTTCCCCAAAGCATAAGACGGTTCTTGCATGAACAGAGAAGAAAACAAAGACCTACATTTCTTTTTTTTTGAGACAGAGTTTCACTCATGTTACCCAGGCTGGAGTGCAATGGTGCGATCTCGGCTCACCGCAACCTCCGCCTCCTGGGTTCAGGCAATTCTCCTGCCTCAGCCTCCTGAGTAGCTGGGATTACAGGCACGCGCCACCATGCCCAGCTGATTTTTTGTATTTTTAGTAGAGACGGGGTTTCACCATGTTGACCAGGATGGTCTCGATCTCTTGACCTCGTGATCCACCCGCCTCGGCCTCCCAAAGGGCTGGGACTACAGGCGTGAGCCACCGCGCCCAGCCCATTTCTATAAATTACAGACAACCTGAAATATGGCCCTCCAGCTACCAAATTTATGGAGCACATTGGCAGTCATTACAATTGCAGAGCATTTTACTTCAGTGGTACAACCACAGGGGCCTCTGGGGAGAAGCAGAGCACTTTACCACAGCGCTTTCACCAAAACACCTCATTGGAACTAAAGGCATTTACAATTACTCCACTCAGGCTGGGTGCGGTGGCTCATGCTTGTAATCACAGCACTTTGGGAGGCTGAGGTGTGCGGATCACCTGAGGTCAGGAGCTTGAGACCAGCCTGGTCAACATGGTGAAACCCCGTCTTTACTAAAAATAGAAAAAATCAGCTGGGCGTGGTGGCAGGCAGCTGTAATTCCAGCTACTTGGGAGGCTGAGGCAGGAGAATCGCTTGACCCAGCAGGCAGAGGTTGCAGTGGGCTGAGATTGCACCAGTGCACTCCAGCTTGGGCGACAGAGCGAGACTGTCTCAAAATAACAAATAAAATAAAATTTCTACTCAGCAAGATTTTGGTTTTGGATGCTTCCTTTTGTTCCAGTTCAAATACAGTGCATGACGCTGGAGTTGCACATTGCTTTCACTGTAGCAATGTGAAAGAACTCAGGAGATTTGACCAATAAATATGAACACCTTTACACCAATACAGAAAATGAGAGAAGACTGCTCATATCATTTATTTGGAAACGTTAAGTATGGAACCACAACCTAACGTGAAGAAAAATTTATGTCAGGGATCTGTAATAAAAAATATAGCATATACCCCTTTAAGAGCAGGCAAAAGGAGGAAAGAGCTGGAGTATCCAACAGAAGATATTTTGAGGCAAAAAAATTTAAAATAGACATTTGCAAAGATGACGATTAGGGAAGATGGTTTTCTTCTGAAGACACATGCAGGGAAGAAAGAAAAAAAATCTTTATTCTTATCTGGGTTGCAAATGGCACTTCTTGCAAAAGAACTGCTTCTTACTTCTAGAGTCAGCTAAAATGAAGTCAAACTTTTTAAAAGATGCCTTCTTAAGGCAGAAAGTGTCTTATTTTAGTTTCAAGCTATTTTAGGCTTATTAACCTCAATAGTGAACTTGCAGATTTTCCATTAAATCCGCTGCCCATTATAGACATATTACAATTCTTCTGCCAATATCTTGCCTTCTTTATGAAATTGGCATGTAGAAAATAATTGTCAAGTAAGACAAAAAAATTAACAAAAGACAAAATTCTCTTTGATGTCATTCGTTAAATGCTACCCATACACTTTGTGCCAAGCACTGGGTTAGAAGAGGAGAACAATGACATTATTTGTCATTCATTTTGTCTAATTCATTTTTTCTAAATGCACAAATAAGTATGTTTAGACATGTAATGTAATAAATATGTGGATAGTATATTTTAATATAACAATTTAATGCTATTTTCATAAGCGATCATTTCATGCTTTAAAGAAGTTTTCGGTAAGCGAATGTGGATATCCTGAGATGAAGTCCAGTGATGGGACCTGCATTTTCCCTGCAGCCTGAGGAATCAGCCTGAGGAATCAGCCTGAGGAGTCAGCCTGAGGAGTCTGGCTGCAGGGAAAATGGAAGTTCTATCACTGGACTTTCTCTCACCATGTTCTGTAACGCCTGTAATCTGTTTCTCGATATAATTTCAAGATACTGTCCCTGAAACTCTGCAAGGGGAGGCTTAAGGAATCTGATGGTTTGACAGATGGTGGGAGGAGGGTTTCCAGGGTACCCTGCAGCGTTCTTTCAACTCCAGGTCTTCAACAGCCCACGCTCCCCACAAGGCCTGGCCTAGGCCCCTTGCTGAATACACGGAAGCTGTTTATCGCCTTGCTGCCCCGTCATCGTTTTCTTTCTGCTCTGCCTCCTTTTTGGGGCCATTGCAGGTTTCAGAGCATTGACCGGGCTCCAACTCCCTTCTCCATGCTTCCCACCCACCTCCATGCTAAGGCCTAGAACCTGGTATTGGCATTTCCCCTAGATCAGGAACCTCTGAGCCTGGAGACTGTCTGGATCACTTTGTGAGGGCCAAGCACAGTGTCGGCTAAGAAGGCAATTCCTGAGTCTTTTATTTTATTCTCTAAATAAAAGGTGAAAGAGGCCAGGCGCGGTGGCTCATGCTTGTAATCCCAGCATTTTGGGAGGCCAACGTGGGCAGATCACGAGGTCAAGAGATTGAGACCATCCTGGCTAACATGGTGAAAAACAGTCTCTACTAAAAGTACAAAAAATTAGCCAGGCCTGGTGGCACATATCTGTAGTCCCAGCTACTTGTGAGGCTGAAGCAGGAGAATTGCTTGAACCCAGGAGGCAGAGGTTGCAGTGAGCCGAGATCGCGCCACTGCACTCCAGCCTGGGCGACAGAGTGAGACTTCGTTTCAAAATAAATAAATAAATAAGAAATAAATAAAATGTGGAAGAGTCTGTCCAAAATAGTTGCTTTAGGAATTGTACTCCTTATAAAGCAGAGAATGCACGGTCACAACTGATTTTATCATAGCCATGAAACCTGTGTTAGAAGAAAGCCCTTTTCTCAGCCCAGGCAGAAACTTTGAAGAGTTAACTTTTACTGTATCACAGTGGCCTATTTAATGCTATAAAGAACACAGAATACATGCTGTATTTACAAACTTCAAAGGAAACCAGCTATTTGCATTTTTATCTGTAGGAGAGGAGAGAAACATGTTTCCTTTTTGACCTTTTATCCTCAAGTTATATATGAGGAAGATTAAATTTGTTGGTATTGTCAGTGTAATCCATTTAGAGTTTTAAACCATAACAGTGGAAAATATCAAGATTGACTTTAAAGCCTACTGAATATAGTTTAAAAAAAAACAATCAAAAACTGGGTGAGATGCTGAAATGGAGAGAAAGCCCCGGTTATTGGAGGCCTGATTAGAAGTTTTTCAAAATAAGCATCTGAAATAATGGGGCCTCTATTACTTGCATCCAAATAGTAATCTTTTGTTTGTCCTGGCAAGGTGAGGGAAAAAACTGGGTTACCATCAAAGCTAGGTAACACAGCAGCGCATTGGTAGATCGCATGGCTTTCGTAAGCAAAGATACTACCTGGATTCAATGCATGCGGTATCAATGTTTTCTTTGAACGAGTACAGTGGTCTTCTACCCTGTTTTCTTCCTTCCACATATCTGTATCTTTGAATGCCACCAAGTGGATTAATCTTCCTACAGCCCCAGCTGGAAAAATTATCATTCTGCCTTCTCCCAAGCTTTCAACCCTTCCAGCTTTACGCCAAATACTCTCGTTACGTTGCATTTAAAGCCTTCTAGGACTTTACGGTGACCTATCTCTCCTTTGATCTCAAATTTCTCTCCCAGGTACACCAAGTTACAGCCAAACCAAACTGTGGTTTATTGCCTGTTTCTGGATCTTGGCTCATTCTTCACCACCACTGATAACGTTCTCTCTCCCCCTTACCTGTCAAAATCCCACCTGCACTTCAAGATTCACTTCAGCTCACAGATCCAGCTTGAAGCTAGAAATGACAGTTTTCCTCTTTTGCAGTAGCAGAGAAATATGTTTGTACTCACAATATTTGTCACACCCTAGATTTTAAGCTCCTGAAATGGATGAGCCTTCTCTTACTATTTTTATATCTCCCACTGTCCTGCCAAGTACAAAGAAATATTTTTTATATTTCTATATATTATTCCTACTATAAATTCCTTAGGGTGATGAGGACTTCCTTAGGGTAAACGCCTAGTTTTTGGTTTATACTTCCCCCTTACAGTATTTAGAATTTATTTAGTAAATGCTTAATAAGTATTTGTTAACTAAATGAGTAGAAATTGTATTTTTTTCCTAAAACTACAAGTAGGAATTTTGCCTATCTCAGAGACAGCAGAATATGCTGAGTATTTCAATAAAGGACAGTTTTTCAGTATAAATAGTGTACTGTGAAACCCTAAACTAGCTGGAAAAGATGAAGCTTCTTATTTATTATGCTTCTGGATGTGTTTTTAACTTATTTCCCTAGAAGGGCTCTTAGGCAAAGTGATAATATGGTTTACAATCTTTAGGAGAAATAAAGATGAAAATAAACATGGTTCTTTACCAAAATGTGTGCACATGACACACACACACACACAAACTCTCTCTCTCTCTCTCAATACAAAAGAGACAGAGCTAACTCTGTCTTGAATCCACAGAATCCTCAAATGCATACATTTCAGAGTATTAATGGTGACACTGATAAAACATTCGGATAATGACTTATTCTGAGTCTGCTGAAAGGCTGTCCTTGCAGAGAATGCCTTCCTTTCCTTCTACGATCCACCAAAAAACATACTAGTCTGTCCAGAGTGATCTCAGAGTTCAGCTATTTTTATGGCTTGGAAAATCTACTCCTGGAAATCTGTTCTTTAGAAATACTAGCAAGGCTGTAAAGATATATGCACACTGTTGTTAATCCCAACATTTGGAGAAGGAAAATAAGCGATCTCAATGTCTAACAGAGAAAAGCTAAATAAATTACAGTACAATGGAACGAATACTCTGCAGCCATTGTGATGAATGAAGTGTGTCCAGAGGGTCCTTGCTTAAAAGGCTGTCCATGGTGTTTTATTAAACATAAAAAGCACGTTGCAAAAGCTGGGGAAATATCCAAATTGTTGAACACTTATGTAGATCTCATTTAAGAGTAATATTCTATGTATCTATGCACTTATATTTATAGATAGGCACAGATATGTATAAATTTGAGTATATATGTTGATGTCTGCAAGTGCTTATACATTTGTTTATGTATAGATGTATGTACACATGTTTATACATGTTATATGTAAAAATATATAAGCTGTATATATGCATAAACATACCTTTATAGATATTTTTTACAGCCATAGATTAAAAAATGTAGAAAGATTCAGAATACTTTAGAATCATCATCTCTTTTGTGGGCTTAAAGGAGGGAAAAGTGAACTTTCATTCACTCAGAAATATGAAAAAAAAAAAAAACAAAAAAACGTTGCAGAAGTTCAAACTGTGGTATTTATTTTGGGGCCTGTTCTGATTCACGAGTCATATTTGAAATATACTTGAAGGCTTATCCTAAGAATGGTCTTTTTTTTTTTTTGAGACAGAATCTCACTCTGCTGGCAGGCTGGAGTGCAGTGGTGTGATCTCGGCTCACTGCAGTCTCCACCTCCTGGGTTCAAGGGATTCTCCTGTCTCAGCCTCCCAAGTAGCTAGGACTGCAGGCACCTGGAACCATACCAGGTAAATTTTGTATCTTAGTAGAGACGGGGTTTTACCATGTTGATCAGAATGGTCTCGATCTCCTGACCTCGTGATCCATCCTCCTCAGCCTCCCAAAGTGCTAGGATTATAGGTGTGAGCCACCGCGCCAGGCCAGAATGGTCATTCTTCTGACTTGATCTGGGGACTTCATTGTTTCCAAATGGCTCACAATGAGTCTGTGTTCTGTGTCATCTTTTAAAGCAATTGTGCTTCCTTCCATGAATCTGCCTCTGGACCCCAGGAGGCAGCAGCTTCCCCAGACCCCTCCCCTCCCTCCTTCACACCTGCCTGGCTCAAGTCCTACAGTGAGGCCTGTCATGGAGCTAGATCCTGTGCAAGTGCCTGCAGACCTCTGTAGTTCACTCACAAGAAAGTTTCTTTTAGTGAAACAGAGTTGTAGCATAATTGTTCAGTTTTAATGGGGCATTTTTCACATCAAAGATGACTTAATACAGAATTATTTTTAAAATGAGCTGCCTTTGTACATTTAAAATATACTTCAACAAATATTTGACTTACTCTCACATACTTGACATTACCTAATACGTACCTTGTACACCTTTTGCATGGATTAGAGTTTGAAATGAAACCAGAGACACCATCTCTTATGCCATCCTCTGATGGCGTATTTCAGGCTGAGAGTATCTATGCTGCATTTTCTTCTTGTGTATCTTGAGATGCAGTTTCTGCAACAGCCCTCACCAACTATTTTAGGTCTTCCTGCTGGTCTCATCCACTCACTCATTCAGCAGATGGTGAATATCTACTTCCTGCCACTCACTTTTGTTAATTGCTGGGGATACAGATGTGAATACAGTGAAGACAGTTCAAGTCTACTGAGGCAGGTGACAGACTTTGATCCCACAGTCTCATAAATAAAGGTAGACTAGCACTAATACACATTGCATTAATACACATGAGAGAAGAGTAATGAAGGAGGTGAGAGGTAGTGACAGGCTGCAGCAATCAGGACAGGGAGCTCTTCTCTGTGGAAAGGACAAATAAACAGAGACCTGAGACCTGGTGAGGAGACAGCTTCGTGAAGAGATGGAGATGGTTTCTCTAGCCGTGAGATGTGCGAAGGCCCCGACGTGCAGAATGATTTGGAGCCTGCTTCAAAACGGGAATAAAGCCCATGTGTTTGGAAGGCAAGAGGTGACCTGGACACACAGCCGTGTCAGCAAGGACACATCTGAGTAAGGCCTTCACAACGCTGGCGTTTCAACACCGATCTTTCTGGCAGTCAGTCTGCATTTTCCAAATGGGCCTGTCTTTATCCAGACACGTTCTCATATAGTATAAAAAGTCACAGGATGCTTTTTGTGAACTTGCCCCAGAGTTTCCACAAAAGCAGAGCTATCTGATTTCTACTGGGAGGCAGACAGACTGGAGGGAGGAGAACCAGCGAGGAGTGGAGGGCAGGGCTGCAGGGAAGCCTGATCAACACATGGGCTCCAGGCTGCTGGACGAACAGAGCCTGGGGGGGACTTCCGCCGGCTACTTCCACACGGCAGAACAGGATCCGCACAAGGCGATGAAGTCCTGTTGCCTGCTCTCAGCCACCAGAAGTATCCTCCTAAAGCACAAACTGGTCACTCTATTCTCCTGACTTATAAACTCCAATGACTCCCTGATGACTAAGTGATAGAGTTATAACTCCTTGCAGGACACATAAGGCCCTCTGCAAGTGGATCCCCAAATTCTCTACTTGTCTACTTTTACTCTGCTGAGATACAACTACAGCTTATTTCCTATCCCATATGGGCCAAGACAGAGCATTCTCTGTGATTCAGCACACGGGATTCCTCTTCCAGGGATGATGAAACAACTCCTCTGCATGGTAACCTACTGCTGACACCACAAGACCGCCTGCTGCCTCGGTCCTCCTGAGTCCACAGCTTTGGGGAGATCAGAAGGCATGCCCCTAGCTGTCCAGGTGAGCTCAATTTAACTGGTGGTCGGGACTTACAGATATTGGTACCAGCTATCCCTGACAGTTAAACTCTTTGCAAGGTGTCTCCTCATGGGGCAAAGTAAAGTGGAGGTGGGGGATTGGGAAACATTTACAGGTGACTAAAACAGCATGTGCCAAGATCCTGTGCTGTTGTGCCCAAAGAACTGCAGCAAGGCCAGTGTCTGGAATGCAGTGTAAGAAGCAGCCAGATGTGGCAGGCTCTGATTAGGGTTTTAAGAAATGCAACTGGCCGGGCGCAGTGGCTCACACCTGTAATCCCAGCACTTTGGGAGGCCGAGGCGGGTGGATCACGAGGGCAAGAGATCGAGACCATCCTGGTCAACATGGTGAAACCCCGTCTCTACTAAAAATACAAAAAATCAGCTGGGCATGGTGGCGCGTGCCTGTAATCCCAGCTACTCAGGAGGCTGAGGCAGGAGAATTGCCTGAACCCAGGAGGCGGAGGTTGCGGTGAGTCGAGATTGCGCCATTGCACTCCAGCCTGGGTAACAAGAGTGAAACTCCGTCTCAAAAAAAAAAAAAAAAAAAAAAAGAAATGCAACTGTCTTTTTCTTTTACAAAATATCAGTGGAACAGTGACTGATTGACGTCCACATAAAATTGCAGTATGCAACACAGAAAATATGAACGGATCCAACCATATGTTAAATTGGTTCTATCTTCGGCTGGGCGTGGCGGCTTATGCCTGTAATCCCAGAACTCTGGGAGGCCAAGGCAGGCAGATTGCCTGAGGTCAGGAGTTCAAGACCAGCCTGGCCAATATGATGAAACCCTGTCTCTACAAAAAATACAAAAGTTAGCTAGGAGTGGTGGCACACGCCTGTAGTCCCAGCTACTCAGAAGGCTAAGGCAGGAGAATCCCTTGAACCTGGGAGGCGGAGGTTGCAGTAAGCCTAGATTGCACAACTGCATCTGGACGGGTGACAGGGCAAGACTCTGTCTCAAAAAAAAAAAAAAAAAAATTGGTTCTCTCTATTGCAAAGAGAAAAAAAAGAAATAGTCATGAAACCAAAATACAGCAGGGGCCACTGATAAAATTCAATTTAACAAATTCTTACTGGCTTGTGACGTTGCTAATGGCATGGCGTTGTACAGATTGTAAAAGACAGATGACAGACTGGGTTATCAGGTCTGAGGGAAACATTTAAATACACAAAATGGAGTGGGGCTTCAATATAAAAGAAGGTTGAAAAGGCATCACAAAACATGTGAAAATCGTACTGCATCTTCAAGAGTTGTAAAAACCTCAGGTAAAGAGCTGCAGGAGGGAGTTTCAGGAGAAGAAAGGGCAGGAGAGTGAAGATACTGAAATAAGAACTGGAGGCCCGGCGTGGTGGCTCACGTCTGTAATCCCAGCACTTTGGGAGGCCAAGGCAGGCAGATCATGAGGTCAGGAGTTCGAGACCAGTCTGGCCAACATGATGAAACTCTGTCTCTACTAAAAGTACAAAATCTTAGCTGGGCGTGGTGGCAGGTGCCTGTAATCCCAGCTACTTGGGAGGCTGAGGCAGGAGAATCGCTTGAACCTGGGAGGAAGAGGTTGCAATGAGCCAAGATGGCACCACTGCACTCCAGCCTGGGCAACAAAGCAAGACTCCATCTCAAAAAAAAAAAAAAAAAAAAAAGAACCCGAATGGCTGCCTGCTCCAGGGGCACTGAGCGGTGTCCTTGGAGTAAAATGTGTCTTTTTAGGAAGAAAGGAAAATCATTAAGAAATTAGAGTATTTTTTCAAATGTCAAAGAGGAAAGGTAAGGGTGTTAAATAATCAGCCTAAAAAAAAGTTATGGGGTGATTTAAATATTTGTTCATAAGTATTCATGAGTAGGATTTTTACTTTACTATTACTTTAAGTTGCTGTAGGCAGAATTTAGCTTGGAGGAAATTAAAGATTTCTTGATAATTAAAATATGAAACAGTATGGCAAGGCAGGATGGGGAACTCCAAGTCTGCCTTAATTAGATGCTAAAAATAGATGTTTCTAAAAGTCCTGTTTCCTTTCTAGGCCATCCAACATGCTGGAGAAGTGCTTTTAATCTCAGCAATGTGCTAATTGTTTCTAATGGCCTGTAAACAAGCTCCCTAAACTATTAACCTTCTCTCTTTAGCCAGAGATTCAGGAAATTAGTCTTTGAAAGAAGAGTCTCCTGCAGGTTGCCCAAGAGGGTGTCCCAAAGTACAGACACTGTCGCTTGGTTTGGAGGAGACTCAAGGTCAAATCCGAATAGCAGACTTGTAATGTGGAATAGATAAGCTCAAAACCTTAAAAAAAAAGATCACTCCGCTTCTCTCTGGTTCTCTGGTTTTCTGTGGTTGTGTTCCTATCTGTGAGGAGAAATATAAACGTTAGGCCTGGTGCAGTGGCTCACACCTTATCCCAGCACTTTGGGAGTCTTGAGGGTAGTTCACTTGAGGTCAGGAGTTCCAGACCAACCTAGCCAACATGGCAAAACCACATCCTAATAAAAATACAAAAAATTAGCTGGGCATGGTGGCAGGCATCTGTAATACCAGCTACTCAGGAAGCTGAGGCAGGAGAATCGCTTGAACCCGGGAGGCGAAGGTTACAGTGAGCTGAGATGGTGCCACTGCACTCCAACCTGGGCAACAGAGAAAAATTCTGTCTGAAAAAAGTAAAAAAATAAGAAAGAAATATAAATGTTAGCACCTATCAAATGACATCCAAACACAAACCCGTTAATTCCGGGATTTTTAAAAAAACCTTAAAACAATATCCTTCAATTGAAAAGAATGTTGAAAGTTTGACTCTGCTAAGTTAAAATTGATGCCATATGGAAAATGGTGTTCAATTTAATCTCAGAAAGGCAATGCCCACCTGAACCCTCAGAAAGGAGCTGGGGCATTCAAGGTGCCATCCTCTGTTCTGCTTGTCCTTTTCAGAACATGACAAAATTAATTTAATTTGTCCTGAATGATGAATAATCACAGAGCAGCCAAAAAATGTTATGACAGTCAATGAAGAGAAGCTTTACCAACCATATTTTAAGCTTTATTTAAAATTAAGGTAGTTGGCCAGGCTGAGATCATGCCTATAATCCCAGCACTTTGGGAGGCTAAGGCAGGCAGATCATTTGAGCTCCGGAGTTCGAGACCAGCCTGGCCAACATGGCAAAACCTCATCTCTACTAAAAATACAAAAAATTACCTGGGCATGGTGGCACACACCTGTGTTCCCAGCCACTTGGGAAGCTGAGGCAGAAGGATCACTTGCACCCAGGAGGCAGAGGCTGCAGTGAGCTGAGATCGCACCACTGCACTCCAGACTGGGTGACAGTGAGGTTCCATCTCAAAATATAAATACATACATACATAATAAAAAATAAATGAAACATAAAATAAAATTACAGTAGTAAAACTGTGCCTGGCACAGAATGAGCAGTGGAACAGAAGTGGAAGCCTGGAGTGGAGAACCCAAGAGAGAGACAGATATTTATGTGTGATCTTAGGTTATAAAACATTTCCAATTAATGAGGTATTAGATGATTTGATAACCGGTGTTAGAATAGTCAACATAATAATTATACTAATAATAAAAGTTGGATCTTTTTAGTATTCCTCAATTCAAATAATCAGGAGGATCAAAGAATCTCATGTATAAAACAATGAAATGGCAAAAGTGGGAGGACGACATGATTCAATCAAGTTAATAGCCCAGGAATGGCCAAGACATGCCCACGTGAGCAGAGAAATCAGAATCGCTGATAATTGCCTACACACAAATCTAACAACTGGTATGAAAAAACACTCCAGAGTAAACATATGGAAAAGTGCTAGCATTCCTGACATGTGAAGAAATCTTGATTGATTGACTGATTGAGACAGAGTCTTGCTCTGTTGCCCAGGCTGGAGTGCAGTGGTGTGATCTCAGCTCAATGCAGCCTCCTCTGCCCGGGTTCAAGTGATTCTCCTGCCTCAGCCTGCCAAGTAGCTGGGACTACAGATGTGTGCCACCACGCCCAGCTAGTTTTTGTAATTTTAGTTAGAGATGGGGTTTAGCCATGTTTGCCAGGCTGGTTTCAAACTGCTGATCTTGGGTGATCCGCTCGCCTCAGCCTCCCAGAGTGCTTGGATTACAGGCATGAGCCACTGTGCCTGGCCTAAATTTATTTTTTTTCAAAGACAAATCCCCAGTAGGAAATTTAGGGTGGGGGAAATGGAAGGTCAAAATCAGTGATTCACAAAAGGATAAATACAAACAGCCAGGTTTACCAGGAAATCATACTCAGTGTCAGGGGAGCAGCCAGCCAGCAAACGGTCCAGCAACCAGCTGCACAGCCATGCCCCTGAACACCTGCCAGTGCCAGCCCTGTGGGTACTGCTGGGAAGAGGCGCGCAGAAACAAGTGACACACACAAGTCAGAGGACAGCATGCGTGACAGGGTCTCATTGCTACAGCATTCTACACACACGTGTGCATTCTGAGCACATCAGCAGGAAGACCCGGCATCAGAGTTACAAGACAGCTGGTGATCTAGCACACTGCACCCTGAATTTCAGGTCCTCGGATAAGGCCTTCCCTACGTATAATCCGTGGTACTGAGGCAGAGTGGAGTGCACCTAGGAATACACACTTCAGTACAAAGCCTTGGCTTGCAACCCTATTGTAACTTACTGATTATGTGACACGGAATTATGTTCCAAGCCTCTTCCCACTAAGTCTTGGTGACTTATGTGAGGACTAGGACACTAACAGTATCTACCTCCCAAGGTTATTCTGAGCATTTAAGGAGGCACTGCATGTAAACACATTTAGCACGCACTATCAGTGAAAGTTTGGGCAGGAAGAGATTTTTCACAGTTGGGTAAGGCTTCCAGCAGATGGGACTTGGTTGAAAGGAATCTCAGATAGCTGTGTCGCTCAAATGTGGCTTCTGTAATACATGGAAGCAAATCGCTTGGAGGCATATGGCTTCTGTAAATGTGTGTGGCAGCTCTGAACAGTATCTTCTTTATCAGCTCCACTAAAGACTGGAAACTCATTAAAATCCTGGCAAGATTAAGGTTTAGACGAGAATGTGCTAATACCACGGAAGCACTGATGCCACATCACCAATGCTGCCACAGTGAGACAGAGTTTGAAGTACAGCTGCTTTTAATAAGGTTCTCTTCTGCCTGACCTTTTTTTCCACTCCATTCGCCTTGCTTTCTGTGGGAATAATTCTCTCGACTTAAAATTACGAAATAGCATTAAAAATTCTGCAATATTTCTGAAATCATATTGACACATAATGGAGGAGTTTTTGGAATGAAATTAGATTACTCTTATAATTGTTTTATTAGGAACCTGCAAACTTGTTTCCATCCTTCATGAAATTAAGGATTCATTTCCACTATAAGGCAAGAAAACCCAGCTAACCTTTATACACTCAAAGGGTGACACCTATTAAACCTGATAGAGGTTTTTGGAATTTATTTAAAATACAGAACTAAATTACAGTTTGTTGGTTTTGGAAAATGAGTTTCAGAATTGCTTTATCTCTGTACAGCCAGACTCAGCCTCCCCTTCACAGTGCAGGCTTCCTAATCACTGCCTGTTTGACACCCAGGAAGCATGTTTTCCAATATGGGCTCGGCCAGTTTTTCTTCCTTCCTTGATCAAAATCCAGGGGAAAAGAGCCAGCCCCATGGCTCATTGTGAAGGGCCAGGCATTCACATGCCCAGTCTCAAATCTGGAACTAAATGGATTTATCTTCAGACCATGAAACCATAGAGAAGACCAGGAGCGTTGGACCAGGAGCATTAGAATGCACCTGGTTTAAGCAGTCTCGGAGGAAGTGATCATCCTGTCTTATAGAATCATTGTTGGGCCAGCCCTGCCTCTTCTTCCACCTGGGGCAGGCTTTCCTGACCTCAGCATCACTGAAAGTTGTGCAAGATAACCCTTTGCCATGGGGCTGTCTCGTGCATTGTGAGATGCTGAGCAGTAGCCCTGGCCCCAACACACTGGATGCCAGGAGCACCGCCCCTCAGTGGTGACAAATAAAATGTCTCCAGACATTGCCAAAGGTCCCCCACTGGGAAAAACCACCCCTGGATAAAAGCCATTAACTTACAGCTACATAAAGTTGTTGTGTCCAGATTCTTGCCTCATGCCATATTGTCAAAAAAACAGTTATACAGAATGTCTACTAAATTTTACATTGTCATAACTATATTCATGTATGTATTTTAAAAACTATACTCGTATATTCTTAAAAACATTGTCGTTTTCATAGGAATATATTTCAATTCAACTAGCTAAAGAAGGGTTTGTATTAAAATTTCCTTGGAGGCTAGGCGCCTTGGCTCACACCTGTAATCCCAGCACTTTGGGGAGCCGAGGTGGGCGGATCATCTGAGGTCGGGAGTTCAAGACCAGTCTGACCAATATGGAGAAGCCCCATCTCTACTAAAAATACTAAATTAGCCAGGCACGGTGGCACATGCCTATAATCCCTGCTACTCAGGAGGCTGGGGCAGGAGAATTGCCTGAACCTGAAAGGTAGAGGTTGCAGTGAGATCATGCCATTGCACTCCAGCCTGGGCAACAAGAGCTAAACTCCATCTTGATAGATAGACAGATAGATAGATAGATAGATACAGATAAATAAATATTCATTGGACAGATATCTGGGATTTGAAAGCATGCGAGTCATAGTGAAGATTACATACTCTTTCTTTATGCTTCATAGAACCATAGCTGTTTTAAGTTTGGAGAACAGAGTACAGATAAGTCAAGACCTGTTGGTTCAAGTAAAGACGTAGCTACAACATCCCCCTTTCAGTGAGCAAGTCAGGGCCCAAATCTTAGCTAATATTTACTGTCCATATGTGATCGGCACTGTTCAAGCTTTATCGCGTGTAATTTTCACAACCTTTGGAAGAAGTTCAGAGAGACTGGGGAACTGCCCAGGGAACAAGACAACTAGAGGTAGAACCAGGTTTGGAACCCAATACTCCTCCTCCAGAGCCTGTGCTCTTCATTCTAGCCTGCTCCATGGAAAGTGTTCATCACAGGTTGACTCCGCTGGTGTCCTTGAGCACCAGTGAGCCGTTCAAGGGCAAATCAATCTATGTTCAGACATAAACGGAAGTGAAGACTGGAAAATAAAAAAATCAGATATGGTGAGAAACTGGGGGAGGAGAGAAAAGTGTGTGCCTTCTGCCAGTCTCAGTGCAGAATAAGTGTGCTATAAAATAGCACGAATGGACAAGAAGCAAGTGATAGTACAGTGCTTTCTCAGGAAAGCACTCCAGTGTATTTATGGAAAAATAAACTCTCTCAACTAAACCAAATTTTCAAGATAAATAAAAGGATAGCTCGATCCATCTATAATTTAGTAAGGGATGCAACAATAAATGTTGAAAGTCTAAAATTTATTTTTTAATTTTCTGAATTAAAATCTCTCTCCATATGGACTAGGAGTTGCAAACACACATACACACACACACACAAATTATATATAATTCCAGAAAACCAGATTAGAGCTGAACAGTGACACCTATGTAAAAACCAATGTGTGTGATGAAGTCATCTTATTTCATGCATTTTATTATTTTCCTAGGGTATGGTACTACATAAATTCTGTAATAGAGTCACCTATAATATAATTAGCTGTTAATGATTTGAAAGGTCACTTGCTTGGAAAGTTTCAACTTAGTATTGGCACTGGCATTCCTGGTCATGTTCTCTGTGCATCCTGTACCAGTGTGCAGGTGTACTGGACTCTGTGGTCACAGGAACCTCCGAGTCTTCAGACACCTGCTGGGAGACCAGCCATCATCACTCAAGTCTGCAGCCAGCTGTCCAGTGCAGAATGGAGCGTGATGGCCCCTTCCTTACTGTCATACGTGTAAAGTTCTGCAGCAGAGGATCCGAGAGGGATCAATTCCAGGGGAAAGTGTTCTTGATAATAACGCATGAATAACATTTGACAGTTTGCTAGGCACTTTCACGTGAATGTTGTTTCTGGACTATCACCACAACCTTGACACTCCTTTTAAGTAGGTACCATCAGCGTCACATGACAGAAGGGTAGCTGAGGGTAAATGACTACCTTCAGCTTTACCCGGCAAGCAATCAACTGCAGATGCAAATCCATGTTTGCTCTTGATTTTGTTTGCTTTCTGTTCCACCATGCCATGTTTGTGACAGTATCATTTGACACCACTCTAGGCCACAGACAAAGAGGGCAGAGGGCCCGTGCCCCGGGGGACAGTCCTGGGGAGTCTCCCGAACTCCTTCCGTGCAGGTCAAGGCTTTCATTCAATTACGTGAATCAATTTAACCAACAGTTCCTCTCTGGCAGAGTACTTAAAACCTAGTCAATGCGTGTTAATCAAGGAAATCATTTGAGATTAATCTTTGAAATAATCAGGAAATAAGTGTAATACCCTTTAAGAATGGGCGTAAAACAGAATCCAAGCTGAGGAAGTCTAGTTGAAAGCAAAATGCAATTCCACATCC
>NW_022437022.1:5125433-5276693 GCF_009761245.1 Sapajus apella | reverse complement strand
AAAACTGCTATTAACATACGAGGGTAATTTATCAGTGATGTTGTTGTTTATTTGTACTGTGGTCAAATTTTAGAGCAATAATTATATTTCTTCAAAGACATGCTAAATTATTCCTTTCTTCTCATGCCTGTGAAGCCATAGGAAGTTTCGGGGTGAAACTAAGTTTTGAAGTTTATTTCCTAACTTTTCTTTAAGATACATTTTGACTATTTGAACATGTTTTATGTTGCTTCTATTTTTAAGGGATTCATTTATATCAAATATAACAAGAAATTTACAGTAATTTCGACATCAAACCAATATGGTGTTTGTAAAAATAAAAAAAAGATAGTAATTAAAACTCTGTTTTTTTCTTTGCAGTTGTTTTCATTGTAGAAGACCACCTGAATTTTATGTAAGAATATAAGAGTGGGCCAGGTACAGTGGCTCATACCTGTAATCCCAGCACATTGGGAGGTCAAGGCAGGTGGATCATCTGAGGTCAAGAGTTTGAGACCAGCCTGGGTAACATAGTGAAACCCCATCTCTATGAAAAATGCAAAAAATTAGCCAGGTGTAGTGGTGGGCGCCTGGAATCCCAGCTACTCAGGAGGCTGAGACAGAAGAATTGCTTGAATCTGGGAGGCGAAGTTTGCAGTGAACTGAGATCTCACCAATGTACACCAGCTTCGGCAACAGAGTGAGACTCTGTCTAAAAAAAATAAATAAATAAAAAATAAAAAGAATCTGAGAGTGGTTAGTTAATAAGATAGTTGAATCTAAGAGTATTTATATTCAAAATGTGTATTACTCCACTAAGTGGTATAAGTTCCCTTTGCATTAAAGCAGTTACTGGAATAAGTTAAATATTGTTATTTTTATTTCTTGTCCAAAAATACACAATGACACTTTCTTTTCTAATACCGTCCTAAACAATTTTTCTCAGGATTCGCTGGTTATTTTCCTGCCTATTGCCCAAGGCTGCAGAAGATACAGAGAAGCACCACCCCGATCCTGTTTCAAGGAAGTATTTGCTGCCCAATGTGGGGTGTGGGGCTAAGGGTGGCCTCTGCTGTCAGCATCGGCACCTGGTCCTGGCAGCTGCATCGGAAGGCTGAGCAGGGTGTGGCTCTAGCGGTTTTCTCTCCGCAGGCCTTGGCTCCCCAGGACCAGTTAACCGCACACCAACTTCTGCCTCGATTTCTGCCTCTGCAGAACTCCACCCACAACAGGTCTCCTGCCACGGCCCCTACAGCAGCCACATTGAAGAAGTTAAACGCTACTAAAATTTCGAAAGCAATCTGTTTAGAGAAGTCTTATCTTTCCCAAATACTTTTGTAACACCAAGGCCCAATTTCTTCCAAAACTACTTTCGATACAATTATGTGCCCGTATTATTCCTCCCATTAATATTAAAATATAATTGCTGGTAGCAACATGATCCCTCCTAACTCAAAATATTTCCTCTGAGGTGATACTTAGGGCTAGATATTCCCATATGAGTAAATGCCTCATTTCTAAAAAGAACCATTTGTGACATATATTTCCCAGAAGAACAGTATTAATAATAAACATAAGTGATTTAGATTTGTGTACAGATCTAAAATTTTCAAAGTATGTTCACAGAAATTAACTTATTTATCCTACCACCATTTCGGGAACTAACCAAATTTAGGAAATTAAAGTCGCAGTGATTGGCCCCAAGGCAGACACTGATTGGGTGGTGGGTTCAGGGGGGAAAGCCGCTCTTGTCACCTCCGTCCTGGAGACGTCTGCTGTCTGTGCTACAACCTGCACACCTATAGACCTTCTGCAAAGTAGCACACACTCCCTGGGGGAGATGGGGTACATGATCCTAGACTCCAGGGCTTCAGAATCTGTAGCCTGGATGTCACCATTTGAAGCTGAGATGGAAACAGAGGGCTGTGTGAGCGCGGCTCCCTGCTTTGGTGTCACCACACTGCAGGCAAAACATGCTTCCAAGTGCTTACTGTGTGAACTCACTTCATCCTCACCGTAACTCCAGGAATGAGAAGATGCTCCTATTATCTAGAAGAACAGAGGCAAAAGATGGCAGAGCCAAGTTCCGTTCACACACGGTCTGGCTTCGAAGGCAGGGCTCTGAACCACTGTGCCTCACGTGTATCTTGGGAATTGGAAAGACGGTTGGAGGCAAACCCCAAAGACACCCAAATCTTAGCAGTGAGTAAAGAAAGAAAATGAAAGGAAAGAAGGCAGAAGCAGAGACTTCTTTTAGCTGTTGGGGATAAATCATGCTACAGGAATTTAAGAATTTAGGGATGATTGAAGATCACCTACACAGTCACACATGTCTATAAATAACTCTGGGATTAATGATCTATAATTCCATATTTATAAGAATAATGCAAATCAGAAAAGCATTCAGCGGAAGAGGCCATCTGAAAGAGATAGGTTTTAAGCAAAACGGGAAGGTGATGTGGAATGAGGATTAGTTACTATTAGCAAAAGCTTCAGTGTGGAAGGAAGGAGGACTGCAGCCTGCTGGGGACAGAAAGTCAATCTGTCTTGCTTAGGATAAGGTGTCTTTGTCGGAACAAGAAAGCAAAGTCAGTCTGTGTATTTAAGAACACCAATGCCAACTCCTCACCTACACGGCAGACAGCCTGCTTTTCCAACAGTAGCTTAGGAACAAAGGGAAGGAGAATTCACTTTGTTATTGAGAATTTTCATTAATGAATATAGACACCAATGCAGGAGCATGCGTTGTATTTGTGGGCGACCCTAAGCACTCTTACCTGTACTGAAACCTCCCCTAAACCCCACTGGCTGTGGCATCACTAAGAGTAACTTGGGTTAATCTTGTAAAAAGAGAGACACATTTCATTTACAAAAATTAGGGAACTAATTTCATCTTGCATTGCAACATTACAGAACTGAGTTAGTAACATCTCAAGCTGAAGGGAAGAAGAGAATTTCATAAAGGTTAAGACCTATATGGGTTGCCGTAACTCACCATCCCCTTCCATTTCGGCAGCTTTCCCATAATTGGAAGAATAATCCATCTTCCAGTAAACACTGACATGGCATGGGGAAAGAGGAGAAATGGGCTTACAAAGTATTCCATCTCCTTCTCATGGTCTGGGAACTCTAAGTTACAGAATGTGTCCAGCAGCCCCAGAAAAGCCTCTTGGCAGAACTGGAAATCCCAAGTCTTAAAGGTGGACATGGGGGAAGTGGGGAAGATGGCTGAAAGAAGCTTCTCCGGAGTGCAGCTACCACTGAGTGAGATAGAACCAGAGTGATATCCACATCTCCGAGTGAGGTACAGGCTTTGTTTTAAAGGGACTGGTTGAAGAGTGGAATTAACCCCACAAAAGGGCAGCGAAAGCAACCCAAAGGTGTCCAGCCAAGGCAAGGTGGGGCACTGCCCCACCTGCAAAGTGCATCAGGCATGGAGGATCGGGGGGCATCACCTCCTCAGTTCTCTGAATCAGATACAGCAATTCACTCCGAGACTTGAGCAGCACACAGACCAGGAAAACACCACCCTTCTGAGAACCATCTGGAGTCGCAGACCCGGGCAACAGCCCAGGGAGGCAGCCCTGGTCAGATCGGTGCCTTGTTAGCGCAGACCAGGGCAGAAATTTAGACTAACATTGAGAAAGCTTGCAAAACAGAACTGCCGGTCCCACAGGAGGGAGAGTAGAAAGCGGGGACGGGATAAGACCAGACAGGCCCCTCCCCCACAAGATCCAGCAACCGGAGTCCCTCTCCCAGGAGAGTTTTGCAGTTAACACATCCTCCACCTGGGAACAAAGGGCTCAGCAGAGGGAACGAGCCCGCCATTGGGAAGGTAGGGCTGACCCCACCAGTACGGAAAACAGGTGAAGAATAAAGAGCAGGCTGGCTGGGACCAAGGCAGCCCAGCAGCACCTCCACAGGCTGACAACGGACAGACTGTCTCAAGTGGTACACTGACACCTGCGTTTAAAACAAACAAACAACAAACAAAAAGCCTCATACGGGAGAAATAACCCCAACTTTAACAGAAAGGACGTCCACTCAAAGAAGATGGGAAGAAACCATTGCAAAAAGGACAAAAACATCAAAGGCCAGAATGCCTCTCCTCCCCAGAGAGATCACAACGACTCACCAGCATGGCAACAAAACAGGTCAGAAAAATATTTTGACGAGCTGACAGAAGCAGGCTTCAGAAGATGGGTAATAACAAACTTCTCTGAGCTAAAAGAACATGTTTTAACCCAATGCGAAGAAACTAAGAACCTTGAAGAAAGCTTAGATGAAATGCTAACTAGAATAACCAGCCTAGAGAAGAACACAAATGACTTGCTGGAGCTGAAAAACACAGCATGAGAACTTCGTGAAGCATAGACAAGTTTCAATAGCCAAATCATTCAAGCAGAAGAAAGGATATCAGAGATTGAAGATCAACTCAACGAAATAAAAAGAGAAGGCAAGGAAAGAGAAAAAAGAGTGAAAAGAAATGAACAAAGCCTCCAAGAAATACGGGATTGTATGAAAAGACCTAATCTACACTTGATTGGTGCACCTGAAGAGGACGGGGAAAATGAATCCAAGCTGGAAAACACTCATCAAAATATTACCCAGGAGAACTTCCCCAACCTAGCAAAGCAGGCCAACATTCAAATACAGGAAATACAAAGACCACCACAGAGATACTCCTCAAGAAGAGCAACCCCAAGGCACGTAATTGTCAGATTCACCAGGGTTGAAATGAAGGAGAAAATGCTAAGGGCAGCCAGAGAGAAAGGTCGGCTTACCCACAAAGGGAAGCCCATCAGACTCACAGTGCATCTCTCAGCAGAAACCCTACAAGCCAGAAGAGACTGGGGGCCAATATTCAACATCCTTAAAGAAAAGAACTTTCAACCCAGAATCTCACATCCAGCAAAACTAAGTTTCATAAGTGAAGTAGAAAGAAACTCCTTGATGGACAAGCAATTATTGAGAGATTTCGTGGCCACCAGACCTGCCCCACAAGAGCTCCTGAAGGAAGCACCTTCTTTTCCCACAATTAATGATGTCATTTTTTTTTTAGGGAATAAACATATTCCTGAGGCCGTACAGAATGGTAGCAAAAAGTATGAATGTTGGTGTCAGAATTATCATGGGATCTAATATTGATCCACTGTCTTCCCGCATTTAAGAGCAATGCAACTTTTGGCAAGTAATATAATCTCTTTGTTACCCTTGCTCCCATCTGTAAAATGGGTATAGGTAACATTCGAAATGTTAATATCAGCATATGTGCAAAATATCTAGCAAATGTTAAGAACAATAGAACTTGTTAGCAATAGTTGGAACTTCTCCAGCCCCTTGTGGAATATATACTGACATCAGATTATCCTGATGTACACATGTGTCTGGACTGAGCACACAGGAAAACAGTCCTATGCAGGCTGAAACACCGCACTTTTGCTTAGGCTCAGAGGAGGGATGTAATGTGGAGACCTGCAATGATAGTGTCCAAGTCTGACTTTGGATTCACAGTCTGGTCATTTCCAGGGTAATATGCAAAGGGGTGGTACTTCAGCAGAAGTGGAAGCTATGTGGGATGGTTTGGGGTTAAGCAGATAATGTCCATATCTAACTGGTTGGGTGTCAAAGAAAAGGCCGTGGGAAAACTGGTGCATGCTCTACTCAAACATGTAACAAATGATGCTATGTATTTCTTCAAAATTCTGTCTTGGCCAAGTATTGCAAAAGAAGGATGGGGAAAACTTGACCTAAAGAAATAAAGTTTGAAGGCTGGGGGCAGTGACTCAAGCCTATAATGCCAGCAATTTGGGAGGCTCAGTTGGGTAGATCACAAGGTCAGGAGTTTGAGACCAGCCTGGCCAACATGGTGAAATCCCATCTCTGTTAAAAGTACAAAAAAATTAGCTGGGCATGTTGGCATGTGCCTGTAATCCCAGCTACTTAGGAGGCTGAGGCAGGAGAATTGCTTGAACCCGGGAGGCAGAGGTTGCAGTGAGCTGAGATGATTCCACTGCACTCCAGTCTGGGCGACAGAATGAGACTCCATCTCCAAAAAATTTAAAAAAAAAAAAAAAGTCTGGGTCCCTCTTCTACCACGACACAGTGAAAATGAACTCAGAGGTGTTAACACCTTTTGCCTTGCTTGAACTAGCCTGTTCCATCTCACCCTCACCTGCTAGAGTGTGTCCCTGTCCACGCTTTCCCTGCACCCCATCAGAAATGCAAGGCTTTGTCTCAGCTCCACTTGTAATAGTTTCTTGAGCCACAGATGAAGTCAATAAATATCTGTTGAATGAACAGACTGATCTACTTTTACCTTATCTTTGATTGGTAGAAGAGATATTAAGGATCTCAGATGCCTGCATGAAACTGCTTTGCCTGTGATACTGATATTACCAGGATGCTGGTGTATCTGTGTAGCCCAGTGCCTCTTAGTATTGTGACAACCTACATCTACATCTAGAAACTCTTGAAATTCCACTTCCACTTCCAGTGTACAGAAGATACAGCAGGTAAGGCCATGTTTCCTGTGACGCAGAATTTGTCAAATTAACGGGGAACAGCATCAACACGCCATGACCCTTGCCTGAGTAAATAACCACTCCAGGTTTCTCCAACGATTGCTTATGTTCTCACAAATAGCTCCACAGGCTTTGAAAGCTGCAAAGGACGAATTTGCAAATAATTCTAAATGTCATGAGAAAATATAGCTACATAAAGGATGTTTGTAGAGGGCAAGGTAGATCATATCATTGTTAATCACTAAGAAGTGTCCCAGCAGTTTAAAATTTCTATCTGAAGACGAACTGGCACAAACATTATTTGCAATGAAAGGTAGCTTCTTCCCCTCACCTAGTTTATAACAAATTGCTAATTATAAGGATAAAATTGCCATTAGAAATAAATGTGTGCAATAAAAGTCATGCAATAGTTTTCTTTAAAAAAAAAATAGTTATTTAAATGCTGTGGGTATTTCTTTCAGGTGAAAATGGACCTTAAAAACAAAAGCTTGACTGTCAACAAAGTCCTCGCAAGGGTTTCTTAGATGCTTTGGGAATGTAGCTCCATGTTTTTTTAACATCCACTAACAGGCCAGGTGTGGTGGCTCACGGCTGTAATCCCAGCAATTTGGGATGCTGAGGCTGGTGGATCACCCGAGGTCAGGAGTTTGAGACAGGCCTGGCCAACATGGCAAAACTCCATCTCTACTAAAAATACAAACTTAGGCAGGTGTGGTGGCACATGCCTTTAATCCCAGCTACTTGGGAGGCTGAAGTAGGAGAATAGCTTGAACCAGGGAGGTAGAAGTGGCAGTGAGCCAAGAAGTGCCATTGCATTCAGCCTGGGTGACAAAAGCGAAACTCCGAACTGTCTCAAAAATAAATAAGTAAAAAAACCCACCATCACCACCACCACCACCAAAAATCCACCAACAGAAAATGAACTGCTTAAAATCCAGACAGTTACAATATGCAAGGTTGACCTTAACAGATACAAAATTGTTCCAGGAAGATTTGCAATACGGCCCTGCTCTTGCCGGTGGGGGTTACTACACACCTGCAGTGACAGTTAAATGAAAAGGTAAGGCCTAAGAATTTCATGCACAAGCACCTGTAACATCTTTAGGAAGCTGCTGATGCAGCTGCTGAAATCCGAAACCCACAGGGTGCACCGCAGGAGAAATGAAGGTCGCTGGCTGACATCAAAAGTGACATGGTTGAAATTTAAAAGTATCAATGGGGATAAAATAACTGATCCCAAACAATATGGCAGAGAAGTCTATATCCTGCGGCTTGGACTTCAAAACTGGACATTCCCCCTTATTTTTAACAGCTCCTTAAAACTCTGCATTGATTTCTGACTAATTCATTGTTTCATTTCATTGAATTGTTCAAAAGTCTATTAAATTCAGAAGGGATTTTTAAAAGACAATTGTTTCATGTAAAAATAGCTTGCTTTCTGTTTGTTACACTGCATGAAAGAGATTTACCTTTAAGTCAGCAAACATTTCTTTAAATCTCTTTGCTGCAACGTCTTGTGCTGGCCACTGTGGGGAGGACCAGTCACGCTGGCACGTCCATCAGTTTGGGTCTTGGCCTGAAAGCAGTCTGCTATTTTGCAGAGCAGGTGACTTGGAGGCAGGTCCGTTTTTTTCCATTCTTAATGGCTTTTAAAGACAGGCACACAGGACAGCAGCGAGTTCAACTTTTTCTCTTCTCTGAATCTTACTTTTCCTTTTCAGATGCAAATCCACCTTCCAGTCTCACCAGCTAGCCTTGCTTTTTACTGTACAGAGAAAGCCAGGACCATGCAGGGCGGAGGGTAAGGTGCAGTGAAAGAAAAGCAATGCAAGCCACGTAGCTTTTGGTTTGTGGATTGGTTTAATCACTTCCTTGTAGTGTAATCAGATGTAATTTTTTTAATGTGATAGGTTCAATTTCTTCATCTGTAAGATGGATGCCGAAATTATTTTATATTAATGTAACTAAACAATTACAGGTCATCAAGCACTGCATCTGAATCTCAAAGGGGGCATGGTGAACACCTTTTATTGGAGCCGTTATACAAAGATTCTTTCTGGAAGGGTTTATAGCAGCTCTCCCTCACGACTGGATTAGATAAGGGTGTGTCACACTTTTCAGAAAAGAATCACTCCTGGCATAAGTAGATAGAATTTACTCCTATGGGGTCTGAGGCACAGTGTGAAGTAGCCTGCTTCAAGTTAGAGGATGTATCTTTGAAGTTTTCTCTTTCATCTTAAAAAGTTGTAAGATTTTCCATTCGACTCTAGAACATACCCCTGTTTATTATAACATAAACATATTTCGATCTAATGCGAGAAATATATAGCTCTGTGTGCACAAACACTGGTGCTACAACACATTAAAAACTTCTAACAATTTCCATTACAGAAAGAAAGCCATTTACTGTAAAAGGTCATGTTAAAGATTCCAGTTAAATTTTTTCTAAGTATACATGAGTTTCTCACCATGCTCCTCAGAGCCTGATGACTGGATAAACTATCAGGTGCCATCTGCCCCTAAATTTTAAGAAAATATTAAGTTGATGGAAAGTAGCCAATGGTAATGTCAAAAATCAGACTGATAAAGAACTTACACAGTAATTCTAAGTCATCACAGAATGCCAACTGTAGCCAAATGTAAATTGACAAAAGAAGCTTAAGACATAACAAATGCATTCAAAGGGAATTGTAACTAAGATCTCCATTCCCTATCTCTCTTTGTTAAGCGAATGAATGAATGAATGATCAAAATATAGTCCAATGATGTTTAAATCTTTCTCCCCCAGGAACACCTGGAGAAAGTAGAAATGGACTTTGAGATAAATCTTTGCTAATCTCCAGGCCCAAGTAAATCTTTTAAGTCTGCAATCCATGGTGGCATTGCTTCAATAAGCGGAATGAATTTTATTTTAGGACAAATTTGAAGGCAATTATGAAACCATTTATACCACACAACGATGACATCAAAAACATAAGTCTTTATTGGAAGGGTTGAGGGAAGTAACAAGGTAGTGCAGCTTTTTAGATCTAATGCCTGACAGGGACCTGGATTTTAAAACATGTGTCACGAAGGTTAAATTCTGACTAAGCAAACATGGGTATTTTTCAGTCTGCTTCAGCTTTGGAAACTAAGGAATAATGATTAAAGGTGAGAGGAAGTATAGGGATGCATTAGATGCATCTATCGATGAAAAGGGTCAAACTCCGTAAAATATTTAAAGAGATTTATTCTGAGCCAAATATGAGTGACCATGGTCCATGACACAGTCCTTGGGAGGTCCTGAGAACATACACCCAAGGCGGTTGGGGTGCAGCTTGGTTTTATACATGTTAGCGAAGGATGGTCAATTAAATACATTTAAGAAATAGGCCGGGCATGGTGGCTCACGCCTGTAATCTCAGCACTTTGGGAGGCTGAGGTGGGCAGATCACGAGGCCAAGAGATGGAGACCATCGTGGCCAACATGGTGAAACCCTGCCTCTACTAAAAGATACAAAAATTAGCTGGGTGTGGTGGCACATGCCTGTAGTCCCAGCTACTTGGGAGGCTAAGGCAGGATAATTGCTTGAACCCGGGAGGCAGAGGTTGCAGTGAGCCGAGATCTCACCACTGCACTCCAGCCTGGTAACTGGCCACAGATGGAGACTCTGCCTCAAAAAAAAAAAAAAGAATAAATACATTAGTTTGGTTCAGAAAGGTGGGACCACTCAAAGCTGGGGGCTTCCAGGATATAGGTAAATTTAAACATTTTCTGGTTGACAACTGGTTGAGTTTATGTAAAGATGGGTGAAGAGAAAGGGAATGTTCAGGTTAAGATAAAAGACTGTGGAGACCAAGGTTATTTTGAAGTCTCATAATGGCTGCCCTCAGAGACAACAGATGACAAGTATTTCCTATTCAGATCTTTTAGAGGTGTTAGACTCTTAATCCCTTTAGGATTGGGAAGGCCTGGAAGAAAAAGATCTAGCCATGTTAATAGAGATTCTTTACAGGTGCAAATATTCCCCCACAAAGGACAGCTTTGCAGGGCCATTTCAAGATACGGCAAAGAAACATGCTTAGGGGTAAAATATTTTGTTTTTCTTCCTTGTCTCATAATGTTATCCAAAGTCAGTTTGGAAAGTAAGTCACAATAAATAAGGTTAAATAAAGCCTATCTCAGGAGAATTTATGATTTGTAGGGCATGACTCCCCAGGCCCCTTAGACAGGAATTTGGATACAATAAAAAAACCAGAGTTTAGTCCTCGGCATCATGATAAGGATTTTTCTATTTTTGTGTTTTCAAATTTTACATTTTAAAAATTTTAGAAGAATAGCACTGTAAAGGGAGATTGAAGGAGTAGAAATATCATTTTCGTTTGTGAGACACTGAAAAAGGGTGAGCTCCAAGACACACACGCTGGTTAGGGAAAGAATTCTGGTATCCCTTTGGCTTACCCATGCCAACCAGGAATGTTCTGAACCTTCTTGTAGGAAATAATAATGAATAAAAGGTTCCTCTTCAAAGCTTTCGTCTTGGTTCATTACAAACAAATAATGGTTTCTTCAAATGTTAATTTTGCTAAGAAGTAGCTGTTAGTCATAATAAATAAGTGTGCCCAGTTTTCTTAGTTCGTACACTTTAGCCTAGATATTTGCCCTGACTTGCCTGGACAAGCCCAGGCAAGTCTTAGATCACAGCTTATTCCCCTTCCTTATTTGGAAATGTTATTGCTTCTCTAAGCATTCTTCAAGTTACCTCCTCTTTTTCTTTGTTCTCCTCTGCCTTTATCTCTTTAGAAAAGTTTTAAGTTGTTAGCCAACTGGGTGCAGCCTAGACTGTGAAGTCCAGTTCCAGCCAATGGAATCAGGACACAGCAGCAGGGCAGACGTGTTAGATATAAATGTTCCTGCCTCCTTTGTTCAGGGTCCTCTGGGGGCAAGATGGCTAACGGGAGCACCCTTTCTGCAGAAAGTAAAGTTGCCTCGCTGAGAAAATTAAATTTATGTTTGACTGCTCTTCTTTTTCGTCACCAAAAATTCACATGTAACACTTCTGTTGTAACTTCTATTGGAAATAATAAACAATGCAGCAATTCTGCCTTCAAGTGCTAGACTTACTGGGCTCGACTCGAGTTCTTGCTTTTTGTTCAGCTCATTATGCTTATATTCATAAACCTCAAACTATCAACTCACAATCCTGAAAGGTGAAGAACAAGTCACTTGTTGTTAGGAGAGCAAAATACAAGGTTTGATGCCAGAAGGGAACCTGCAGCTTCGCAAAAAACCTCAGGACATTCTGCTTCTCAAATAGTTCACTTTTTTCTTTAAGGAAGAGTTAAAAGTATTTTTTTTTTTTTTTTGAGATGGAGTCTTGCTACTTTGCCCAGGCTGGAGTGCAGTGGCGTGATATTGGCTCACCACAACCTCCGCCACTCAGGTTCAAGCAATTCTCCTGCCTCAGCCTCTCAGTCCCAGTCCCTTAGCTGGAACTACAGGCCTGTGCTACCATGCCTGGCTGATTTTTGTAGTTTTAGTAGAGATGGGGTTTCACTATGTTGGTCAGGCTGGACTCAAACTCCTGACCTTGTGATCTGCCTGTCTTGGCCTCCCAAAGTGCTAGGATTACAGGCGTGAGCCACGGTACCTGCCTAAGGAAAAGTAAAATATTTTATGTGAAATATAAACTGAAAGGACACAAATCATGTACGTGAATTAAATTGTAAGCCTCCACTCTGTCCATGGTCACACATATCTCTTATACATCTGCCTACATATTACAACCACATATATGTGATTTGATAGGCAGCATCACTGCAGGCCTCAGCTTTGATTTCTGCATGTCAATAGATAGGACTGAATACAAGTATTTTTGCAACTGTCTCAATCAATTTATAAGCTGTGAAGAACTCCTATTCCTCCCTTCTGCAGTCCTCAGAACCAGTCAGAGCCTTGTAGATGACCTGCTTAAATTTCTGGATTTTATACAGAAACCAAAGGCCAAAGAAATTGTGCTATTCTCTTAAGGTAAAAAAGTTAGTTTTATGGCATTAGGGCACTTTGAATTATTATTATAAAAAGGTAAATGAAAAATATACAGAAGTATATATGTAAAGCACAAAAACACAAAATTCTTACTTTCATTAGTGCTGACAACCGAAATGAGTGACTGAGGCAGAAGGCTCAGTCATCAGGGTCTGCTACTGCAGCTTGAGAGCATGCCTGGGAAAAATGCAAGTCACAGATACATCTGTGGCTGTTTATTCCCCAAAGAGGTTCTGAGGAGATTTAGCATTTATGCATTTTCCTTAAAAAGGGGAGGCAGTGAGCCACACTTGTGATGGTGATACACTTGTGAGCCTTTAGTCAGTGCCCAGTAAACCGACGTTTTACATAAGATAAGGTGAACATTTAAAGAAAATCGGAATAGAGCAGGCATCTGTCTGAGGGAGGGTGAGGACTGATTTATCTCATCTTGTCTTTGTTCTGTATCCAAGAAGATACAAGCCAGTAATCGACATTGTCAGTGTGGATAATGTGGGTTTTTCTTTTGAGACACAGTTTCACTCTGCCACCCAGGCTGGAGTGCAGCGGCATGATCCTGTCTCAACACAACTTCTGTCTCCGAGAATCAAGCAATTCTCCTGCCTGAGCCTCCTGAGTAGCTGGGAATACAGGCGTGCACCACCATGCCCAGAATTTTTTTTTTTTTTTTTTTTGAGATGGAGTCTTGCTCTGTCACCCAGGTTGGACTGCAGTGGTGCAATCTTGGCTCACTGCAACCTCCACCTCACGGATTCAAGCAATTCTTCTGCCTCGGCCTCCTGAGTAGCTGGGACTACAGCTGCACACCACCATGCCCAGCTAAATTTTTTATTCTTAGTAGAGACAGGGTTTCACCATATTGGACCAGGCTTGTCTCTTAACTCCTAACCTCTTGGTCTGCCTGCCTCAGCCTCCCAAAGTGCTGGGATTACAGGCATGAGCCACCACGCCCGGCCTATTTTTTTTTTTATTTTATTATTATTAGTAGAGATGGGATTTGCCCATGTTGGCCATGGCTGGTCTCACACTCCTGGCCTCAAGTGATCCACCCACCTTGGCCTCCCAAAGTGCAGGGATTACTGGCATGAGCCACGCCCGGCCTCAGTGTGGAGTCTTTTGGAGAGCCTGGTTTCTGTTTAGCCCTTAGGGAAGAAAGTCTAGAGGTGGTTAGAGAGGGAGGGGGCATAACAGGCCTGTCTGACATCCTACCCCATCATGGCTGGGACTCAGCTTCCAAGGTGTCTCCATGGTCCCCTTGACCAGGAAGGAGTTTATTCAGGCAGTTGGAGGCTTAGAATATCATTTTTATTTCCCATTATAAGTACACAAAAAATATATTTACAAATAAATTAATACTATCCTATGATTTTCATCTATTATGTGGTTAATGTCTAATTTGATTAATGGTGTATGATTAATACACATACATATAAATAAGAAAAACAATTATAAAATAATAGATTTTAAAAACCCTTTTATTTTTAAGTCTGTAATTCATTATGAATTTGATTCACCTCCAGGAAAATATGATACTTTTAAATAAAGACCAAAGCAACATATTCAAACATAAACTCAAAAGCCAATATACTGTATTTATAAAGGACACCCTGATGTTATGAATAGCGAACGAGAAAGCAATTGCTGAGACCAGATCTGTTTTGTAGACTTTTTGTATAGCTTTTGTACTGAGAAGGTTTTGCATTCTTCTCTCACAATAAAAGATGCAAATAAGCCAATGAGAAATTCTTGAATTCATATATAATAACTTAAAATAATTTAAAAATCTCCTTTATCAAACAGGCAAAGACAAAAAGGATGAGCATACGCAATGCTGAAAGAGAGATGGGAGGGAGCCCTCTCAAACATGGGAAGCCAGATCAGAACTGGAGCAGTGTTGCTGGAAAGGAACGTGATGTTACCCATTAAGAACCTCAAAAATGTCCATTACCACGGACCTATACAACCATTGTCACAGCTGTGTTCTTAAGAGTCAAGGCATGCAGTCCATGATGTCTTTAACATAATATGATTTTCAGTCTTGTTTTTTAAAAAACTGTAAGTAATCTAAATGCTCAACAGTGGGAAAATGGTTAAGTAGAACTGAGACAGCCACATATAAAGGGGTATCCGGAGAAACTAACTGGCCCGTGCACTGGGAGAAAGGGATGGAGCCTTGGGAAGTTCATGCTGCTTGCGGCAGGGAGGAGCCTGGCTTCTCCTGATCGGGTAGTACCTGGGATTCGTGCTTTGCTGAGAGTACCTGTTACCCTTTTTCTTTTCCTTTTTGCCCAATAAGTTACATTTTTCTCACCTCAAAAGAGTCTGCGGGCCTAATTTATCATGGTTGTGTGAAAAGGACCCCGTTTTTAGCTGTACTAAAGAAAAAGTTCATACAACAGCATATGCCCACATGACAGAATTCCAGGTATCTATTTTTAAAACACTGTTTTCATGGCAAAGAAAATTTATTATTATTTTCATTTTTTTGAGACAAGGGCTCACTTTGTCACCCAGGCTGGAGTGCAGTGGCACAAACAGCTTAATGCAGCCTTGACCTCCCAGGCTCGAGCCATCCTTTTGCCTCAGCCCCCTATGCAGCTGGGACTACAGGTGCATGCCACCATGCCTGGCTAATTTTTATATTTTTTGTAGAGAGAGGGTCTGGCCATGTTTCCCAGGCTGGTCTCAAACTCCTGAGCTCAAGTGATCTGCCTACCTCGGCCTCCCAAAGTGCTGGGGTTACAAGTGAGAGCCACTGTGCCCGGCTGAGTGTGCCATTTTAAAGAGAAGTGCAGAGGAAAACATTTATCATTATGTCATGCTAAATGGAAAAAGCAAGATACTAAACTATACATACACTATAATTATATAGCACACACATATACCACAAATATGTAGGCATAATCAAGATATTGGGGAAAAAACAACATTTTACTAAGCATTAGGGTAAAAATAACGTCTAACACGTTTTATAGTTTATTGTGAATGATTTCTAAATTTAAAAAGAAAGCATTTTCAGGAAAAACCCCCAAATGATCACCAAACTGCACGGAGTGTCTGTGCAGGTGCTCATCATGTTCTTACACATGGCAACCTCAAAGTCGGAAGGAGTTTGTCTCTTTCCTACACATGGGACACTCCTCTACTGCCTCACACGAGAAGGGGCCTTATTCAATCAAGTAGTCGGTTACATACCCACACCCTTAAGATGCATCTGACATAGTCGCTTCTATTTATAAATTCTCCCAAAAGTAATCATATGAAAAAATTTATTGCGACAATAGTATTTTTCCAGCAATTATCCCCCTGTGTATCTGAGAGGTGGCTCGTTTTCTTCAAAAGATATTGCCAGTTACTAACATGAACGTAACAGCGGGAAACGGGGAGCGCCATGCTCTTAGTAAGATAACACCAACATTACCACATATCTTAATGTCATCTTTACCAACCTTAATGGAAAGTTTAAAATACTGGCTGACAAGATGCTTTCTGACTTACAGAAAAGTATTCTGAATTTTTCTTGTGAAAAACTGAAAAGTGACTTCAATTACCTACTGCTTTCAGAGCAGTCAAGCCCTCACTTTTAGCACGTTCTGATTCCTTTCCTGAAACACCAAAATCCTCATCTTAGCTGTTCTTCCTGCATGTTGAAAGCATCAGCCATGCGCAGTCACTCACCTTGCCAAGAGAGGCTGAAACGCTGCCTTTTAAAGGCAATATTGTGGTTTCCTGCCATAGCAGTGACTAAACACGCAGCAAAGAGAAAATCTTGTCTCATTTTCATTCCTTCTTGGAAACAGGTTTGTTCAACAGATGTTGTTAAAGTTTTTGGGCTTCTATTAATCAATATTTTAATTTTAACTTATTAGAGAATAGACACAGCCTGATAGGAGTGTGCATATTTGTTTATCACGAAATCACAGAGTTTAAAGCAACTTTAAAAGACCATCTAATACAGTTCCAAAGGCCAAAGAGAGACAACACGTAAAATGATTAGGATATATGACTATTTTTGCTTAAAAGTCTGAAACAATAGATTCCTTGAGTTTATTAATTCATTTCGGCACTTCATTAAAAAGTTCTCACTATTGCAATTTCAGCTTCTTAGCCAACCTCAAAGAACATAAATGAAACTAATTTCTTTTCCTCTGTCCATTTGCAAAGGGTAGAGTAAGGAATTCTACTCTGAATTGCCCGCTCTGCAGAGCAGATAGACTCAGTTTCCTCCACTTGGTCCTTGGTTGCTACACTGCAATTCACATCGAGTCATTTTCCATTTTTTTCCTAACAGACCATCTCCATTTTTGCTTTTCTTGTATTCACTGAGATTAGAAATAACAAGGTCCAAAACTAGCTACATGCTTTCATTTTGAGTGTATGAATGTGTGCGAAGCCTCAGCATAAATACAGGCAAATATGGAGAACTGAAATGTATGGAAAAGACATTTTAAAAATAAAATGTATGGGCTATATATTATGGTGTTCGTAAATTGTTTTTCCATTCCTGGCTAGGCACAGTGACTCACACCTATAATCCCAGCACTTTGGGCTGAGGCGGGCGGATCACCTGATGTCAGAAGTTCAAGACCAGCCTAGCCAACATGGGGAAACCCCATGCCTATTAAAATTACAGAACATTAGCTGGGCATGGTGGTGCATGCCTTATGTTAACATTCCTAATGGTAGCATCATATTTTAATTTTATTTTGGAACTTAATGGATGAGTTTACATTTTATACTCAAATATGTGAGCTTACATTTTAATATCAACTATGATTACACTATGGATATGCCATCTCACATCTTAGGACCCGATGTACCTAAATTAAGTCATTGGCATTTTAAATAATTTAATCACATGAAAACATACCCAAATTGGGCAGAAACATCAAAAGCAAGCAGACACTCCCCAGGAAAGAGAGTTCGCGGAGGAAGGCTTGTGTGGCAGAACGGTACAGGGAAAGTAAGGAGCGGAGGAGTGACGCTATTCTTAGATCCTTACCTGACATCTGTGCACGTAATGCAAGTGATGTTACGACTGTTTGTTGCGATCAGGTGCAAAGCTACTGATGTTTCCTGGTCGGAGGTTGGGTGTGCTCCACATTTAAAGAAAAATTCCTGGAAGAAAGATAAATACGATCACACACGTGAAGCCCAGCTGCTCATTTCTCCTCTAAACATTTTTTGACAGTTTAGGCAAGAGAAGATTTCTTCTCTTTGGGCAAGAGAAGAAATCGGTTATGAGGTGTGAGTTGGAAATAAATCAGCCTGAAACCTTTCCCAGGAAAGGATGCCCTGTGCCGCAGTGGTCAAGGATTCCCTTTCAGAAGGGCCCGAGTCTCTGCTAGTTATTCCTTCTTCCGCTCTTTAAGCAAGGGACCTGGGGATACGCTGTGACCTTCCTTCAGTGATGCCCCCTCGATAATGAGTCTGGAAGAATCACAAAACATGGAGGTAGGGGGAAGCCTCTCACTAAGGAGGAAAGCGAGACACGAAGCCATGAAATGATGTGCCCACGGTCAAACAGTGAGAGGTGAAGCCAAGCGGTAACTCGAACTCCCCGCAGGGAAATCCAGTGCGTTTTCTCCAGCATCACTACGTGGTCAATCATGTAGTGGAGTAAGGAATGGAGAGAGCCCTACTGTAAACAGCCACACAAGTACACGTGGACTCCTGGTAGACAGAGAAGTGCAAGAGAGGCTTGGCATGGTGGCTCACGCCTGCAATCCCAGCACTTTGGGAGGCCAAGATGGGTGGATCGCTTGAGGTCAGGAGTTCGAGACCAGCCTGACCAACATGGTGAAACCCGTCTCTACTAAAAATACAAAAATCAGCTGGGTGTGGTGGCACACGACTATAACGACTATAATGCCAGCTACTAGGGAGGCTGAGGTAGGCAAACCACTTGAGGTTGCAGTGAGCCGAGATCACCCACTGCACTCCAGCCTGGGTGACAGAGCCAGACTCTGTCTCAACAAAAAGAAGTGCAGCAGAGCATGGCTCTCCCAGCCCCATCTAGAGTCTGCCCCTTTTCTGCCTGGTATCAACACCCCAGCATTCCCAGGAAGACTCTGCTGCCCACCCTCCGTGCCAGGCAGCTGGAATGTTCCCATCCAGTATCCTGCTGCCTCTTAGCTCCTTTCCCCAGCCAGGTCCTGCCACACATTCCCTCATTTTGGCTTTTCACATTGGTCACAGTCTTTTGATAATATTCTCCCTTCCCAGGAACATCTTTTATTCCTCATTTTTCCTTTTCTAACTTCTATATTTATTCTCATCCTCCTTCGGTTCATTCATACACGGAAGCGTTTGGTCAGTAATTGCTCTGCTTCTTGTTACATAGTCTGTATGCCTTCCATGATACTAACATCTGTGAAGCTAAATTTTCTACTACTGAAAAAAGAATATACAAATATATTACTGGATGACAGAATAACCTCTGCATACCAAACTTGCTCCTATTTGTGTTCAACTACCTGAAACGTGGAAAGGATTTTCCCTTAAACCACTTCACCTGGTACTGACAAACTTTGATGCACAGTGCAAGATATTAAGTGCTTTTGGTTTTATAGGTTATATGGTCATTGCCACACTTCTCAACTTGGTCTTGTAGCCTAAAAGCAGCCATAGGCAATATGCAAATGAATGGGTATGGCTGTGTTCTAACAAAACCTTATTTACAAAAATATGCGACAAACTAGATTTTCCCTGCGGGCCACAGTGGTCCATGATGAGACATTTGTAAAATGCTGTATTCGTATTTATGCCCTAACAGTGACTGACATAGGATAGGCGTGACATATACTTCTTAAATGATGAACAATGGATGTAATCAATGCTGTTTATCACTTCCGTAATAAATGCTGCATGTTATCCCCTTATACATTTCACGGCAACATTTAATTTCTTCTTTTCCTATTTATAATTTAACTAACCTCATTCTCCTCTGACATGTGGGACCCTGAGCAGCACCCCTTGGTCTGAAACTGTAGTGTGCATCAGAATCACGTGGGTGCAAGAGGGCAAGGGCTTGTTAAACCAGAGATCGCCAGACCCACCCCGGGATTTTGTAAATTCTGGGATGGCATTAAGATGTACATTTCCAACAACTTTCCATGTGATGTCATTCCTCCTGCTCCGGGGACCACACTGTGAGAAACCTTGAGCTTCGACCAGCATCAGAGGCAAAGCGAGTAGACTCTAGTTACTGTCTCACAAGACCCCTGCTGTGGCAGGTCGCTTACGAGGTCTGAAAACAACACAACATCATAGGTAAAATATGTGACTCTCAAAAATCTGGAGTGTGTCACTTTTTTTTTTTTGAGACACAGTCTCACTCTGTCGCCTAGGCAGGAATGCTCTGGCATGATTTTGGCTCACTGCAACCTCAGCCTCCAAGGCCTCCCAAATAGCTGGGATTACAGGCATCTGCCATCATGCCAGGCTAATTTTTGTATTTTTGTAGAGATGGGGTTTCACCATGTTGGCCAGGCTGGTCTTGAACTCCTGACTTCAGGTGATCTACCTGCTTTGGCCTCCCACAGTGCTGGGATTACAGGTGTGAGCCTGTAAGAGAAGTATCCCAAAGCCAGGGATTTGGAACCCAGGCTCTTCTTCACTACAAGTCTCACCAATCCCAGGTGGTATAACTTAGTTAACTAAAGCTATCCTATCTGGGGCAGTGGGCTATCAGCCGGCCCCCAAACCTAGAGTCCTCAGCCCACGGAGGTGTGTGTGGTGTCTGGCTGGGGTGCACGGGATGTCCAGTGTGTGTGATGGGCCTGGGTTCAGGCGTGCCTGTGGAGTCCTGTCCCTGAGTCCAGGACCTTCCCCACAGCATCATGGAAATCATGCTGGCTGATTATTTTATTTTTCTTTCCTGAACACAGGATCCTATTCTTTTTACTCAATCTTTTGAAATTTGACAAATCCTTCAATGGCCAGCTCAAGGGTATTGAGAAAGAGATTTAAAACAATGTCTGACCACCAAAACAAAAAGTCTGAAGGACATGACTGACCTTTGTGAAATACACCGAGCTAGCTACAACTGTTTTTTGCAGACAAGAAAACAATCCTCATTCATAACAAAGTAATTCCTCCAGAATAGCTGAGTTGGCAGGACTATTGAGAAGGTATTTCATATACAGATAAATAGAAAGCATTTGTGTTTTTTTCTTAGCTTACAGAAAGCTGCAGTAGACATTCAGCTAACAAATCACAAATTGTTCTAACACCAGATAAAATTCAGCCAGATAAAAGCCTTTTTATTGGGGGTAGGTGTTTATAGATAATGGTGTAAGTTACAGATAGTTGAAAAATTCTAGTAATTCATATAGTGTGATAAAACGAAACTGCACATTGCCAGCCCTTATTAAATATGTATGTCTCATCGGTAAATTTCAGTGCTTTCTCCACCAATTTTTATTAAAGAACGTTTTTTGTGTAGCACTAGAATAACTGGCAAGAATTATGAAGAATCTGAGATTTTACCCAGCTTGCAAGTTAGCAAGCTAGTTTTCCGTGGTATCATGAATGCTGAAAGAAGACAAGAGACTCCTGGATCAGAGACAAAGGAATGCAGAACTCAGAGCACAGGCAGAAAGAAGCATGAGCATCGTTATTACACCAGCTCCCCTCCACACATCTCTCTCAGGGTGGAACCAGATGGGCTAAGTCAGATTCTGCAGGTGCAGTGGTTTTGCATCACAGCTGAGGACTCTGAGCTTAGGAAACTCAAGTCTTCAATAAGTAGTTCTAAGCAAGCCATCTTTTCATCCTGAAGGGAGACATTATCTTTATCGTACTGGATAATAAGCAAATCTGCCTTTTGATCTGGAGAGAGACATTAACTTCTCTACTTCCAAGGTCATTTGCTCTACAACTTCCTTGAAAAGATGGGTCAGAACAAGTTAGTGCCTCCCTCAAAGATGAGCAATACATGAGAGACCCATGGAGCATTGCTTCTCAGTAATAACACCTTTTCTTTCAGGCTAATTAGCAGAGTGAGCTGGTGGTCATTTCTGCTCCTGTACAACCAGTGAGCTAAGATTGTTGAAGTCTTTTCTGACATTTCCAATCTGTATTCAAAACCAGCAGACAATAAAGCAACACACAATAGAAGTTAGAAGGGCCTTTTTCCAAAATTCCACCTTGGGTGAGAATCGCCTGCTCACATAGGAGTGTCATGTCACAGTTGCATGATTCGTTGGAATTAACTGTCTATGAATTCTCTGTTTTGTTTCTCTTAATTACTCAGTTTAAAAAATTGAGGAAGTCAAAGCCAGGAAAGTCTTCTAGCTAAAGTCCAAGAAGGCTGGTCAGAAGGCTGACAGCACTGTACCACTGTGAGGTCACTAAGGCACGGCAGGGCCCAAGCAGTATCTGGAGCTTTGCTGGGTGACTGTGCTTACGCCCAAGGCAAGGCTGCTCAAGGTGGCACTGTTTGAGCATGTATAGGGCTTGGCCGGGGGAAGTTGCTTTTAGGTCACTAGGGAAGCAGTCCTCTGGGGAGCAGCAGGGGAGTGTCCTCCTCATCAAGAAGACCAGCTGTTAATTCTAGTGTGGCTGGCACAGAATCCTTTACCATTGGTAAACTGAATTTCAGAGAGGCCCACCCCACCTCTTACAAATGCTAGGTCACACATAAATCAGCTACAAAAAGATACATAACAAGTCCTAATATATAAATACATACATTCCCCCACCTACCCAGGAGCTGTAATTCCCAGGGGCATATTCGTTTCATTTGGATACAAATATTCACTTCTGCGAAAGCATAATTAGCTAGGGAGATAAAATCTGTGACAGCAAATGGCCAGTTTTGTTTTGTTTTCAAATAATATCTGAAACGATTTCTTCTTATACTCGAAAAAAATAAGACCTTAGCAAATGTGGTTGGCTTAACATTGTGACACTGTTGAATGCCATAAGCGTTTTCCACTTTATTATTTATCTGAGACAGGGTCTCGCTCTAATTCAGGCTGGAATGCAGTGGCATGATCTCAGCTTACTGCAACCTCTGCCTACTGGGTTCAAGCAATTCTCATGCCTTAGCCTCCTGAGTAGCTGGGATCATAGCTACATGCGACAACACCAGCGAATTTTTGTTTTAGTAGAGATGGGGTTTTACCATGTTGGCCAGGTTGGTCTCGAACGCCCGACCTCAAGTGATCCACGCACCTTAGCCTTTCAAAGTGCTGGAAACACAGGCTAGAGCCATCACGCCTGGCCCGTTTTCCACCTTATTATTATTAAATGGAAAACCCAACAGTTGTATTCATTAAGCTCTTAGAAGGGTACTCACACTTTTACCATTTCTCTGGACAAGGCTGTGATCGTTTCCTTCCATTCTTCCCTTTCATCACAACTCATTTGCCCTCTCCTCCGCATTGTAGAGGCCTGACTGTAAATCACATCAGATCCATACAGATCAAAGTGGTACCCGGGAAAAAGAGCATGAAGATGTCAACTGGACTGTGGCATTCCTGGAAGCCACTCCTGCTCACTCGAGATGTCCCTTCACCCATGACTCATGAGCAGTGCCTCTTACAGAGGAGAACTAGAGCAGCAAGTACGGAATAAAGAACCCAGCAAAATCGGAAAATTAGCTCAACACCAAGAATCCAATTGCATAACAACATTGAAGATCAGAACCTAATTAGTCAAGCCCAAATATAATTTGATAGATCAGATTACTATAAAAATAGATGACAACTGGCTTGAAAGCCCTGCTTATCAAAGTCACAATAAGGTCAAACCTGAAATATCATTAGCGGTAAGACCTGACTTATTTACCCGTGATCCTTCCAATGGCTTTTATTGAATATCCTAAACTTTATGTTTATAGTTTAACAATTATGTTTTCCAAACAAAATATTGCATCTATCTTCACAAAGAGTTAAATTCCATTCTAGTCTCCAAATCCTTCTTAGATAATATTCCCAAATAGAAAAAAAAGAAACTATCCTTCTCTTGATAAAGTAACAGGGACACACAATTTTCACTAACAAGGTTGCAGCAGGTGTGTGGTTTTTACATAACACTTAACTGCATAGCTATTTGCATGGCTCGGGGTCTAGTTAGGAAAACAGGACCCACACCAGGTGGTTCAAATGACAGAATGTAATGAGATTAGTTATGGAGGCGTGGAAGCACTACAGCACTTTTTAGAAGGACTAAAAAGGGAAAGGAAGCCACTTGAGGCTAGCATCATTATTGTGCAGCTGCCATCTGGGGCTAGGGGACAATGGCAGAAGGTGCTGGGGTCACCACAGCTCTGCAGCTGGGCTGTTTGGTTGGCAGTGTGACAATGAATGGGATGAAGCCACTGCCAGAGATGTCCCCTGCAGAGAGAGGGAGAAATGCCGCTGGCTTCTGCCTTCTCTTGGCCCATCCATCTCCAGAAACAGCCCCAACTTACAGAGCAGAGGGGAAAAGGTGGCGTGAGACTGAAAGCCACCAGCAGATGACTACTGCACCACCAGGAGGCAGACCCGGCATGAGATCAAAATTCTCCAAGTGTCACCCTTTGTTAGTGGTGACCCATTCTAATCAGCCTCCACAAAAACAAAAAGGTACATTCAGATACTGTTCTGTAATATGTATTAAAGATACACAAATACTCAGACAAATACACATTGTGTACTGAGATCAAACTCAACTATACCTGTCAAAAGATTCTCCATCCAACTTTTCTGATGATATTAACTGAGGATACAGGGCTGTGGTTGCTGCTTATGAGATGAACTAGTAATAAGTATCTTACATCTATATCACAAAAGTTCTCACAGTTACCTAGTTAAGACAGACAGCCTGTCACTTCCAATCAATCTAAATGTCTCTCACAGACCTAAAATCCTGTTTGTAGCTAACAGCAACAGATATTCCTGTTATTATCTCCTCAGAAACTCTGCAGGCTAGAACGATTTCTCATTAGTGAGATACAGATTCTTTTTTAAGACACAATCATTAGTTTTAAGTCTTCCTATCATGCAGGGGTTTCATTATTAATCTTAATAATAAAGTTTCATGTTCTGTAAGTAAAAACATGCCAGCCAGGTAGGGTGGAACACACTCATAGTCCCAGCTATTTGGGAGGCTGAGGCGGGAGGATCACTTGAGCCCAGGAATTTGAAGCCAGCATGGGCAACATAGCATGATTCTGTCTTTAAAAACAAACAAAAACCCCATAAAAACAAACAAACTGGCCAGGCACAGTGGCACACGCCTGTAATCCTAGCACGTTTGGAGGCCAAGGTGGGTGGATCACAAGGTCAAGCGATCAAGACCATCCTGGCCAACATGGTGAAACCTGGTCTCTATGAAAAATACAAAAATTAGCTGGGTGTAGTGGCGCATGCCTGTAGTTTGAGCTACTTGGGAGGCTGAGGCAGGAGAATCGCTTGAACCTGGGAGGCGGAGGTTGCAGTGAGCCAAGATCATGCCACCACACACCAGCCTGGCAACAGAGCAAGACTCCATCTCAAAAAAAAAAAAAAAAAAAAAAGCTAGATAAACCATAACCACAACACTATGTACCTAGTACATAAATAAAGCCCTTAAAGTAACCATGCCAAAGCCTGTTCATCTTGTGACTTCTTTATTGTGTCTTAGCCTTCATACTGAAGTGTTAGACTTACTGGGTATTACATAAACCCAGTAACTCATTTTATCAGTTCTGATACATAATAACTATGAAAATTGTTGGACTGTATAATGAATGTACACTTTGTTAAATTAACAATGCCAGTTTTACAATTAAGTTATACCTAGTCAAACAAATGAGACCTAAAAAGTTAATGAGTCTATCATTACGTCCAATTACAAGTTTGTTTTCTTTCAAGATGTTAATAAAGCCTCTAGATGATGTGCAAAGTTTATCAGGAGAAAGAAAATCAATATGCTCCCACACAAAGCAAAACCATGTGAAAACTTTGCTGAGAAGGAGCTTGTCAGTTTATGGTTCATGTCTTCAAGAAGTCTATCTTAAAACAAAAGCTGACTAATATAACCCATGTCCACCCCTTCTCTGCCTGATTGTAAGTTCTTCAATATGCCAGGACTTGAAGTTTATTCCAGGGGTAATGCCACACAGCCAGAATTTGATGTTTATAATGTTAAGAGTAAAAGGGAGATTGTTAAGATATTCAAAATGATTCCTGAAAAGATTTGCAGTCATTACTGACCCTTATAAAATGTGTGAAAACTAATATCCTCTTTCATAGCTCAAGGTACTTGCTCCAACAAGCTCAGATGGCTGCACCTCCTTTGCCCTTTCCTAGCCCAGGCGCAAACAGGCAGCACTAGTTTCATTAGTCAGAATACAACAGCCTCCCACATGTGATGCCTGAGATACCTGGGAACCAAGCTGGGGCTCAGAAGGAAACAGTGATGAGAGAGGGACAGCCTCCAATGAGATCACTTGTACCCTGGATCCAGCTATGCCTGATGTTTCCCCAGTTACTTATTTTTAAATTTTTATTATTTTTTTGAGATGAAGCGTCATTCTGTTGCCCGGGCTGGAATGCAAAGGCGTGTTCTTGGCTCTCTGCAAACTCTGCCCTGGGTTCAAGCAATTCTCTTGCCTCGGCCTCCCAAGTAGTTGGGATTGTAGGTGTGCGTTACCACACCCAGCTAATTTTTGTATTTTTAGTAGACATGGGGTTTTGCCATGTTGGCCAGGATGGTCTTGAACTCCTGACATCAGGTGATCCACCTGCCTCGGCCTCCCAAAGTGCTGGGATTACAGGAGTGAGCCACTGAGCCTGGCCAATTTTTTTCATTCTTTAACTTAGCAGTGCCTATAGGCACTTCCAAGACTGATTTCCATATAATCTTTCAGATTGCAAAACAAGGATTTTCCTTTCTCTTTATGATTTTGGAGAAAGCTTTGACCCTAGGTGTTGTCCCCCGGTTAATCTATCATTGGGGAGTTTTTTTTTTTTTTTTTTTTTTTTTTTTTTTTTTAAGAGCAAATGCTTCCTCTATGTTTGTTGGTATTTCTTTACTTGTGCATAATTATCTTGCTGTTAGCATTGATGAAGGGTCCCTGACTCCAAACGTTCTAGAACTAAGTGACAGTTGCCAAAGCTGCAATTACTCCATGCTGCAGAGGCTCCCTGACAGTGAGCAGGAGGACCCTGATGGCCAGATGAGGCAGCCCCCTCTGATCTCTGACCCATTCCTGGGAATGAATGGCCATCCAGGGGAATCTGGACAGGGACTACATACAATACAGCAGCCATTTTCTTTTCTTTCCCTTGGTCTGATGTTCAATGGACTGGTGGCTCTGGTGTGGTACTAGCTTCCCTGGCATCTCTCTCCCAATTCCAACAAATGTTTGGAGATTATAACTTCTGTCTCACCTCAATGTAAGAGCAGTTACTTATGCCATGTCATCTACTCAGTTTATAAATCAAGCATATCTCTTCCCTTTCAATTTTGCAGCCTAGCCAGACAGTAAAAGATATCATTTATTATTCTAGCTGTTCTTTCTCTCCTTTAGAAGCTAAAGGTTTCATATGCTCTTGTAATATGTCAGCTTCAAAAACATAACGGCACCCACAGTATTTGCTAGTTGCATGTTTAGGCAAAGCTTTCCAGCTTTTGTGCTCAGATAAATAAGATGTTAAAATATCTTGTGAACACGGAGTATTTCCTTTGTAATCTCCCACTGCTGATTATTCGATTACATGATTTGACCTCCAGGAGTGGATATATAAACAAACATCTGTTAGCTGGTAATTATTTGCAAGAAACTGAGGAGACAGGTCACGGTTTCAAAAACTTATTATGATGCACCATCCCTAGATGAGTTACTGCATTCCTAGCATTTTCTAGGGAGTCTCTAGAAGATGGCCTTATTTTACATTTATTTCTAAATGTGCAAAACACTTATTCCAATGAACAATGGCAAATAATGTAGAAGAGCCATGTAAGCATTTCATTGTCTAGGTTAATTATCTTCCAGACCAAGCACACTGGCTAAGTAAGGTCTTATAGACTTTCCAAACTCCTCAGCTCGCCGCCTCCCCACCTGCTCACCTCTCCCTTGGCCTGCCATGGAGACCCTTTAAGGGCGGGCTGCACTCCCCCCCCTTCACATTGGCCCCTTGCTTGTGGTTTGAGCTCAGCAGGATCTGTCTTCCTCCTCTGCTTCGTCCACTCATTTTGCCTTTCAAACCCCTACGTGTCCTTCAGGCCTCAGCATATCTATCTTCAGCCCTGCAGGCCTTCCCTGATCCCATCCCTGTTTTAGCTAGTCCTCAATTAGGTCCGGGGCCTAAGCTTTCCATAAAATACATCCACCAGTGTGCCATGTCAGTTTACCATTGCCCCCAACACCCAGGAGTTACTACCCGTTTCTGTGGCAATGGCTCAATGACCCAGAAGTTACTACCCCTTTCCTAGAAACTTCTGCATAAACTGCCCCTTAATCTGCATGTAATTAAAAGTAGGTATAAATATGACTGTAGAACTGCCACAAGCTGCTATTCTCTGCCTATGGGGTAGCCCTCCTCTGTAGGAGCAATCACGGAGCTGTAATACCATGGAAACTATAACACTCCTGCTTCAATAAAGTTGTTTTCTTCTGCTGCCAGCATGTCCTTGAATTCTTTCCTGGGTGAAGCTGAAAACCCCCTCTTGGGCTAAGCCCAGTTTGGGCCTTGCCTCCCTAGTGTCACGACTCCTCGGGAATTAAGTAACCCACTCTGTTCTCTCCACCCTCTTTGGTCAGTCTGTACCGTGGTTTATTTTTTTTTTTTTTGAAGACCTTGATATTCCAACCTTTTGAGTTACACTTGGGACAACTGAAAGAGGGGGAAGAGTTGGAGTGGGGTGAGAACTAGGAGGGGCTGGATAGCTAGAGGTCTAGTTCACTTAGTTTTTGTACTGGAAGGGGTCATCACTGGTTTCACTGAGAAGTCAGGTGCGGTGAGCGCTTCTGCCACCTATACATTCCTCTTAACATTTATTGCTGCTGTTGGTGTTGAATCCATTGTGCTGCTCATTTGGAAAACCACCCCACTCCCTGGGCCGAGTGAGAGCAGAACAGCCAGAGCCTGAGAAATGCAGCCGCAGCAACTTCACAGTGTCCAGTCTGGGCAGGGAACGTGCAAGAGAAACATACCTTTTGATAGCAATAATTCACAAAATGATAATATAACTGGTTTGTTGGCTACGAGCAAAAAGAAATATTGAGCCATAAAAAAGCAGCCTAGCTTTAAAACATTTTAAATGACTTTAGACTTGGAATCTAAACTTTTTTCGCTCAAAAATCCTTGTTTCCTTAGCAAGTGGAATTTAAAGCTTCTTTTTTATTCCTGTCTTCTTTACTGCAGGCAGCACAAGCCATCATAAACATTCCACTCAACACAAACTGGGCAAAGGCAAGTGCTTAATACAATTTAATAGTTTCTCACATTCTATATATTTAGGTTATTTCCTCATTAGGAAAAGAAGAAAATAAAATGTAATTTGTAAGTTTACCTATAAACCATACACCAGAAGATAAGATGAATAGAACTGGAAAATAAATGTTACAGTGAGCCTTTTAACATGCCAGTGTAAGCAATAACAAATGGAAGAATTAAAAACTCAACCAGCCATCCTACTTAGGCAAAATATATGTCGACGGGTGTAGGCATGTATGTTTTATATATACACGGTCATCCCTCAGTGTCCAGAAGGTATTGGCTCCAGAAACCCCTGCAGATATCAAAATCTGCAGATGCTCAAGTCCCTGATATAAAACGGTGTAGTACTGGCATATAACTTAGGCACATCCTCCTGTATGCTCTAAATCATCTCCACATTACTTAGAATACCCAATACAATGCAAATGCTGAGTACATAGTTGTTACGCTGCATTACTTTTAAAATTTATATTACTGTTTATGATTGTGTTATTTTTTGTTTTTATTTTTGAATGTTTTCAATCGATGATTGAATCGAGAAATGTGGAAGCTGTGGATATCCAGATGTTATACATACTGACTGAAAAATGTCAGAGTCCAATTAATACTGCATCAAAAACAAGTTAAATAACAACAGAGGGAAACATCGAACCTTTTGTGTCATAAGGACACCATTCATGTTACTTATTTGTATATCTCTCCTGTACTTTTTGAGAAATGGATGCTGTGTTGGAGAGACAAAGATGGAGGATGGCAAATAGCGCAGCCGTAAGAGACCACATCATCCAGCTGCTGACAGGTATGTCACAACAAAGAAACACATCCAATGAGGCGGGAGGAGGAACTGCTAGAGTGAACAATGCTCCCTCTTAGCCAGGCTTACCATTATAGAACAATTCTCACAGATGGCATCTATGGGCACAGTTTGTGCATGAGGGCAAAAGACTGCTGGACAGATCGTGCCACCACCGGGAGAGACCAGCCAGTGGCCCCTGCCCTCCATCAGTGTTGGGGGAGAGTCAGTTCTTCTTGTGGGAAAAACAAAAAACAAAAAAACTTTTTTTTAGTCTAAAGAAAATCATTCAGGGCCAAGAGTGGTGGCTCATGCCAGCACTCTGGGAAGCTGAGGCAGGCAGATCACCTGAGGTCAGTTCACGACCAGCCTGGTCAACATGGAAAAACCCTGTCTCTACTAAAAACACAAAAAATTCGTTGGGGGTAGTGGGGTGCGCCTGTAATCCCAACTACTCAGGAGGCTGAGGCAGGAGGATCGCTTGAGCCTGAGAGGCGGAGGTAGCAGTGAGCTGACATTGTGCATCTCACTAGAGCCTGGGCAACAGAGTAAGACTTGTCTGAAAAAAAATGAAGACGAGGAAAATTTTCAGGGAGCATAAGTAGGACACAATTAAGTGTTTCAGTCAGATTTAAACATAATTTGAGAATATAAGAATTTTTAAATTCAATTAAAAGCTAAAAAAAAGAGTAAAAACAGAGAAAACCTATTAATAAAATGGAAATCATGAGTGAAAGCTCAGAGCCATGAATATGGCAGTGAGGACATCAACACATAAATCATAAACACAGAGAAGCAGAACCGAAGAAGAAACATTACAGAAAAGATCTTCTGTGGGTTAAAGCTACCCAACGCTAGTGAGCATTTTCATCGACTGCTTGATTATTGTAACATGTTTGGTAAGCTACTTAATCAAATTTATGGTAGCTTTCTTTATCATGTTTAATTTAGCTGATTAAAGAAAATATTCACAACAAGCTTTATTACAAATCGCTTCTAAGTTTGATCAAGTGATTTGGGTTTACTATTGACATAAGCACATATATCTCTTTTAAGCTTTAGATGGCATGAATTAAATTGATGGATATGGGAAGATTATGACATCCTGACACTTTGAAATAAACACTTACTCCTTCCTCACTTTTGTAGTGCCTAGAAATATACGACATATTTATTGTTTTTTCGTTCTAGGATGTATGCACTATGATTGTTTTATTTGCTACGGAATCCTTAGCACCTAGAATATTATTGGGCACAGAGATGATACTCAATAAATATTCCTTAAATAAATAATAAAATGCCAAATGCTAAATGTGTATTCATATTTCAATACAATGCTGAGTTTAATTTGTCTGCACTTTATTTTGAATTTTTATATCATTGAGTAAATTGGTGTATAATTTACTTTTCTGATAGCTTTATTGGCCTTTTATGTTAAATACAAGCCAGTTTCTTCATGTGAATTAGGAAGTTGTTTTACCTTATTCTATTATTTGTATTTATACAAATGCACTGGCATTTCCAATCACTGGGGCAAGGATGGATTATTTAATAAATGATGTGGGTGCTGAATAGCCAGTAGCTGGAGTGAACAGGTGGTTGCTCATCACTGCAGAAAAGAATTTCGGATGGATTCAATATGTAAACATTAAAACCAAAAATACGTTTATAAAATATTAGATGGGGGGCTGGGTGCAGTGGCACATGCCTATAATCCCAGCACTTTGGGAGGCCAACACGGGTGAATCCCCTGAACTAAGGAGTTCAAGACCTGCCTGTGTAATATGATGAAATCCCATCTCTAGAAAAACTATAAAAGTTAGCCAGGTATGGTGGCATGCGTCTGTGGTCCCAGCTACATGGGAGGCTGAGAAGGCAGGATCGCTTGAGCCTGGGAGACAGAGGTTGCACTGAGTTGAGATCATGCTACTGCACTCCAACCTAGGGCATATATATAGACATATATATAGAGAGACATATATATAGGCATATATAGACATATATTATATGACATTGAAAATATAGGTGATAATTCATATAACTTGCAATGAGAGTGGTAGGCAGCATTTCTTTAGAAAGATATAAACTAAGTCTTTGCCTATATAAAGGAAATGTTCTTCATTTCAAATACTTCAGCAATGACAAAATGACAAAAATGTTCACAGAATGCATAGTACACGAAGTGTTAATATACATACTGTTAGAAAATATCTTGACACGGCTGCAGCATCTCAATGCTGATGGACCCAGCCATGCAGCCAGGTCTCCAGCACTGATGCCCATAGTGCATCCTGTGCTCTGGGGCATGGGCAGTACAACACACTGAGGAGGCTGCTCCAGAATAAAAGGAGCTGAAGCAAGGCTCCGCAGAGCCTGAGAGTCACCTGCCTGGGGCCATTGGCACTAACAGCAATGCTGTTCCCTGCAGCAGCAAAGCCACCACACGTGAAACACATCTTCAGGTGGCCTGGGAACTGATCCACCTGGGTGCTGACCTGGGCTTGAGGACAGGTCTACCCTGCTTACTGCTGCAACCAGTGTCAACACCCAAGCATACCATCCAGGGCCTGGGGCTCAAACAGCCTCACCTGTGACAGCTGGTGCCTATGCACATCAGGGGGCCTGAGGTCTGCCCTCCTGCTGCTGTTCCCACCAGCACATGCATGCACGTCTGGAAGCTCAGGGATCAGCCTACCATACTGTTGTCACTGGCAACTGTATATCATTGCAGGGCCTGTCAACAGGCCTGCCTTATCCATCACTGATGCCTGTGCATACCATCTGGGGCTGGGGAAGGGGTCAGTTATGCCCACCACCAACTCTGCTGGCACCCAAGTATGCTATATGGGACCTGGGGACCAACGTGTCTGAGCTCCCACAGCCTGTACCCACATACGCTACTGGGAACCTGAAGACAGGCCTTCCCTGCCTAATGCTACCACTGACAGTGCCTGCATGCTTCATCTGGTGACCTGGGGATTGATCTGCCCCATATACTGCTATTAATGCCTATGCATAACTTTCAGGGCCCTGAAGATGGGCCTGCTCAGCCTGTCAGTGCTCACATACTTTAGGGCACTGGGGTATGGTCTTCCCTGTCTGCTACCATCAGGGCCCACACACAACTCCCAGAGGACTGAGGATGGGCCCACTCAGCTTGCAGCTATCACCACTGCTGGCATCTCCCCATATGAGTCACCTGGAGGCCTGAGCACTGGCTTGCTCACCGTGCCACCACCACCACTGCCTGCGTACGCCAACTAGGAACCAGAGTTTTTGGCTTGATACTACTATTGCCATGAATGATGCCACACACCACCCAGGGGCCCGAGGACCAGCCTGCCCTCCCAGTCCACTGCCACCACTGCCAGTACACATGTAGGCTGTCTGGAGGCCCAAGGTGTGGCATATCCAACTGACTGATGCCACCACTATATCTGAAGACCAGCCCACTTGGTGACTCTGGCCCCAGAAAAGCTTCACTGCAACCTCTACTGACAAGTGCTAACCGAGCCACTGAAGAGATCAGAGACACAACTGATGCTGATTACAGTTGAAAAAAATCACTCAGACACTATGTTGCTGTGCCCAACTAAAATCAAAGCCAAAGTGACCTACCCAAACAACATTATAAATACATCTATAGAAAAAAGTAATCTTTTCCTGCAAAAGCCAATCCATAAAATTGGAAGAAGCAACTGCTACATCAGAGGCACTGTAAAAAGCTCAGTGAGATACAACAGAACAGAAATAAACAACACAAAATGTCAGAAAAGTAATTCATGATCTGAATGAGAAATTAAACAAGAGAAAGATATCTTTAAAAATTTCCAAACAAAAATCCTGGATTTGGAGAATTTAATGAATGAAACAAAAATACAATCGAGGGCTTCGAAAACAGATGAGATAAGGCAGAGAAAAAAAATTTTCTAAACTTGAAAAGATATTATTTGAAATACCCAGTTACAATATTTTTAAAAAATCATAAAAACATAAAGTAAGCTTATGTGATATCTGAGACATCAGAAAGCAAACAAGTGTTGGAATTTGGGGTGTTCCAGATGGTGAAGAAATGAGCAGAGACATGGAAAGCCTATGTAACTAAGGAATATCTGAATACTTCCCAAATCTTGGAAGAGATTTAGACATCCAGATACAAGAAGCTTCAAGAATGCCAAATAAATTTCACTCAAAAATGTTTTTTTCAAGGAACATTACAGTCAAACTCTTAAAAGTAAAAAACAAACAGAATTCCAAGGAACATTATAGTCAAACTGTTGAAAGTTAAAGACAAACAGAATTCTAAAAACAGTAAGAGAAAAGTGTCAAGTCACATGTAAAGGTATACCCATCAGACAAACAGCAGATTTCACAGCAGAAACCTTACAGGCAAGAGAGAATGGAATGATATGTTTAAGTGTTGAATGAAAAAATATGCTAGTGAAGAATATTCTACCAACAAAGTTATCCTTCAAAAACAAAGGAGAAATTAAGTCTTTCCCAGGCACAAACAGAAGGAATTCATCACCACTAGACAAGCCTTATGAGAAATGCTCAAGGAAATTCTACATCTGGAAGGAAAAGAACAGTATGTACCATCATAAAAGTACACAAATGTATAAAACTCACTGGTAGAGCAGACACACAAAGGAGAAGGAAAGGACTCAAATGCTACTGTTAACAGAAAACCACCAAACCACAGTGATAAACAATAAAAGGGAAAGAAGGAACAAAGGATATGTGAAACAACCAGAAAACAATTAACGAAATGATAGGAATATGTCTTCACTCATGAATAATAACTTTAAAGGTAAATGAATTTATTTTCCCTGGAAAAGATAATAAATGGCTGAATGAATTTTAAAAAATAAGCCAACTGTATGATGCCTACAAGAAAAACACTTCACTTGTAAAAACACATGAACAATGAAAGTGACAGTATAGAAAAAGTCATTCCATACAAAAAACAACAAAAGTTGACAATAGTAGTCATACTGACAGCAGATAAAACAGATTGCAAGTCAAAAACTCTAAAAAGAGACAAAGAAGGCTAGGCCCAGTAGCTCATGCCTGTAATCCCAGCATTTTGGGAGGCCAAGGCAGGCAGAACACTTGAGGTCAAGAGTTTGAGACCAGCCTGGCCAACATGGTGAAACCCTATCACTATAAAAAATACAAAAACTAGCTGGCTGGCACCTGTAATTCCAGCTACTCAAGAGGCTGAGGCATGAGAATTGCTTGAACCCAGAAAGCAGAGGTGTAAGTGAGCTGAGCTCAAGCCACTGCACTCCAGGCTAAGCAAAAGAGCGAGACTCTGTCTCTACTAAAAATACAAAAAAAAAATTAGCTGGGCATGGTGGTGGGCACCTATAATCCTAGCTACTTGGGAGGCTGAGGCAGGAGAATTGTTTGAACCCGGGAGACAGGGTTGCAGTGAACTGAGATTGCACCATTGTACTTCAGCATGGGTGACAGGGCAGGACTCCATCTCAAGAAAAAAAAAAAAAAGAAGAGAAAGAACAAACCAAAGTTAGTAGAAGGAAAGAAATAATAAAGATCAAAGTGGAACTAAATGAGACAGAGACAAGAAAAATGTAGAAAGGATTAATAACATAACAACCCAGTTTTTGGAAAAGATAAAATTGACTACCAGAATAACCAAGAAAAAAACAGAGAAAACTCAAATTAAAAAATCATACACAAAAGGACACATTACCACTGGCACCTCAGAAATACAAAGGATCATTAAAGACTATTATGAACAACTACATGCTAACAAGCTGGAAAACCTAGAGAAAATACATAAACCTTGGATACATACAACCTACCAAGAATGTACCAGGAAGAAAACCTAAGCAGACTCATGATGACTAGTGATATTAAAGCAGTAATAAAAAATCCCCCAACAAAGAAAGGCCCTGGACAAGATGGATTAACTGCAGAATTCTACCAAATTTATATAGAAGAGCTAACAGCAATTCTTAAACTATTTTAAAAAGGTGAAAAGGAAGAGATTCTTCCTAATGCATTCTACATGGCCAGCATTACCCTGATACCAAAACCAAATAAGGACAAACAAAAGAAACTAACAGGCCAAGATCGCTGTGTTAGTCCATTTGTCTTGCTATAATGGAATACCTGACACTGGGTAATTTATAAAAAAAAAAAAAAAAAAAAAAAGGGGGTTTATTTGACTCATGGTTCTGCAAGTTATAAAAGAAGCATTGAACCAGCACCTGCTTCTTGTGAAGGGCTCAGGCTGCTTCCAATCATAGCAGAAAGCAAAGGGGAGCCAGCATGTGCAGAGATCATGTGACATGACAAAATGCAAGAGAGGGAGGAAAGTGCCAGGTTCTTTTTTTAAACAAGCAGCTTTCATAGGAACTCATCCAGCCCCCTATTTGAGAGAGGGCATTAATCTATTCATGAGGGACTGCTCCCATGACCCAAATACCTCCCACTAGCCCCTACCTCTAACATTGGTGATGAAATTTTCAGCATAAGGTTTCTATGGTCAAATATCCAAACTATAGCAACCTGTTATGAACATCAATGAAAAAATCCTCAACAAAAGAGCATATCATAATCAAGTGAGATTTATCTCTGGGATGCAAGAGTGGTTGAACATAAACAAATCAATAAATGTGATACATCACATCAAGAACATGAAAGACATAAAGAAGCATGGTGTGCAGGATAAAAAGAAAATGAAGGACAAAAACCATATAATCACCTGAATAGATGCAGAAAAGGCTTTTGACAAAACTCAACATTCCTTCATGATAAAACATAAACGAACTAGGCATAGAAGGAACATGCCTAATGGGGAAAAGGTTAAAGTCTTTCCTCTAAAGAACTGGAACAAGACAAGCATGCCCACTCTCACCACTCCAATTCAACAAAGTACTGAAAGTACTAGGCAGGTCAATCAGGTACAAGAAAGAAAAGTCATCCAAACTGGAAAAAAGAAAGTCAAGCAGTTCCTCTTTGCAGAAAACATGATCTTATATACAGAAAAATCTATACTCCACAAAAAAAAACCTTAGAACTAACAAATACAATGAGGTTGGAGGACACAAAATCAACATACAAAAATCAGTGGTGTTTCTATTACCAGTAACAAACTAGTTGAAAAAAAATCAATAAAGCAATCCCATTTACAATAGCTACCATAAAGTCTACTTAGAGATAGATTTAACCAAGGAGATAAAAGACCTTTGCAAGGAAAACTACAAAACACCAATGGAAGAAATTGAAGATGACACAAACCAATGGAAAGGCATGCCCTGCTCATTGACCAAATTAATATTGTTAAAATGACTACTCAGTGCAATCCCTATCAAAATAACAATATCATTCTTCATAGATATAGAAAAAAACAGTCCTAAAATTTGCATGGGACCACAGAACATCCTGAGTAACCAAAGCAATCCTGAGCAAAAAGAACAAATCTGGAGGCATCACACTACCTGACTTCAAAATATCCTCTAAAGCTACAGTAATCAAAACAGCAGGGTACTGGTATGAAAATAGACACATAGAGCAATGGAACAAAACAGAGAACCCAGAAATCAATTAGTGTATTTACAGCCAACCGTCTTCAACAATGGTACCAACAACACACACTGGGGAAAGCACACTACAATAAATAGTGCTGGGTAAAATGTATACACAGAAGAATGAAACTAGGCTCCTATCTCTCACTATATGCAAAAATCAAGGCAGAATGACTTAAACATAAAACCCCAAAGTATAAAACTACTAAAAGGAAGGAAGGAAAACATTCAGGACGTTGGTCTAGGCAAAGATTTTTATGGCCAAGAGCTCAAAAGCACAGGCAACATATACAAAAGTAGACAAATGGGACTATATTAAGCAAAAAAGCTTCTGTGCAGCATAGGAAACAATCAAAAGAGACAACCTGTAGAATGGGAGAAAATATCTGCAAACTATTCATCCAACAAGGGACTAACATCCAGAATATACAAGGAACTCAAACAACTCAAAAGCAAAAATGCAAATAAACCATCAAAAAGTGGGCAAAATGTCAGAAATCATCAAGGAAAACCAAGTCCAAACAGCAATAAGATATCATCTTACAACAGTATGGCTACTATAAAAAAGAAACAAAATAACAAATGTTGGTAAGAATGTGGAAAAAAGGCAGCTCTTATACACCGTTGTAACCTGTAAGTTAGTACGGCCATTCTGGAAAACAGTATGGAAGTGTCTCAAAAAAATTAAAAATACAAGGTAGCTTATGCCTGTAATCCCAGCACTTTGGGAGGCTGAAGTGGGAAGACTGCTTGAGTCCAGGAGTTTGAGACCAGCCTGGGCAACATACCAAGACCTCGTTTTCACAAAAAATTTTAAAAACCCTAAAATTAGAAGTGCCATATGATCCAATAATTCCACCAATACGTATCTATCCAAAGGAAGAAAATCGGCATATCAAAGGATTCCTGTACCCCCATGTTTACTCTAGCTGTATAGTCAAGATAGGGAGTCAACCTGTGTCAATCAACAGACAAATGGATAAAGAAAACACGGTGTGTATACACACACACACACACACACACACACACACACACACGTACTAATCAGCCATAAAAAGGGTGAAATCCTATGTTTGCAGAAACATGGATGAAACTAGAGATCATTATGTTAAGCAAAATAAGCTAGGCACGGGACAAGTATTTTCCGAAGTCGACGGTGAACATTAATCACAGTCTGGTTACCAGACCTTTACTAAACGGACGCAAATAAAAGGTTCCTATGTGTTTCCTCAAGCCAACAGTGTCTACATACTTTACTTTAGACCACGTTTATTTTCTTTTTGGCTGATTTGCCGAAATGTGGTTGACTGATCCAAAATCTCTAATGGTACTCCAAATTTACTAAGATTAATTTGTGTCTTTAATTTCTTTTCCCCAATTTTTAGCTCCTCTTAATCACATGTATATGTAACTGGTAGAAGTAATATTCAGCTAGTTAAATGAGGAATAGCAGACTCTCCATTTTTTAACAAATGTATACAGTTACACTAACATGTATTGCTATTTCAATACTTTTATGTTTACATAGCTAACAATGCTAGTCAGCATTAGTTAGTATGTGTGAAAGGAACATTATAAGTATGAAAATCAGCCTACCCCCAAAATATCTTTTTCCCAGAATCTCATATATCAAGTGTTAGCCTAGAGGATGTTTATGATTAGGCTGTAAAATTTTCTAGGGAAAAAAGTTGTTTTTAATGAACACAGAGAAAGCGCCTAAATCATCATGCTTCAAAAGGAAATCACACAGAAAACAACCCAACCACTAGATGTACCCCTTGATATTGGACTCATATCAGCAGGTAGCTAGCTCACAACTGAAGTGAATGACCCATACATCTTGCAAACCTAGTCTACCTCTATATATATAAAACAGCAAGCTTCAATTTGAGTTACTGAATGACAGTAAGTATATACAATGAAATACATAATAAACGGAGATCTAGGTGGCTAGCACATTTGACACAATGTGCTCTATTCCATAGGCACGTTCCATTCTACTTCTTGGTGCATTAAATGAAGTTATTTTCCTTATATACATACATCTGTATGCTCATTTAAATATAGTTGAGTTCTGCGAAAAAATTTATTTCTACCCTGTAGTGCAAACCTAGGAAAACATTAATTTCATGTTCCTTAGAGGCCCAAACTACAATCTTCTTAGAACAGGATGTATAAAAACCAGGCACCTGGGGTTCTGTTGCTAATTCTTCTGAAGTGCTAGTTACTTTGTCTAAGCCATTCCACCTAACTGGCCGTCATTTACAACTTGTGGGTTTTGCACAGTGTCTCTCTCTGTGCCTTCCTATATGGGGACTCAATAACATAAGCAAGTAATTTCTTTTCCCCAATCACCTAACTCAATACCAGCTAGATGGCACCTCTCAAAGCACTGTGGTAGGGGGATGGTGGGTGTTATTCACATTACAATTTTCAAATCAGTTGGGTCAATCTGTCTACTCAGAACATACTAAGTTGTATCAGGCATCTGCTATTCTCTGGTGACTGTGAAATGCTCTTCCTTACCCTACCTGTACAAATCTAGTTTCTTTTCAGAAAACTGGTGGTTAGTGATAGAAATATCTCCCCAAACCAAAATATGTGAGGGTAAACTCAAGTTGGACAGAGTTGTCAATATTTTTTAGCTGCAAACATTCCTTTGATCACCAGCACCTGGTGCTCAATGAATGTATCATTACTTGGCTGGTTATATATAAGTCCATCTGTGCAAAAATGACCAAAAGCCTGCTCGTAGTTGGCCAGATCTGTGTCCTAAAATATAGGTGCCAGGTAACGAGGAGCTTTGATGACCTTCATAACCATGGGAAAGTTGACAAAAATGGTTTATGTATGGCAATAATGTGGAAATAAAGAACCACATATACTATAAAATATATTAAAATAACATAAAATATACATTTATATGGTAATTATGTAGCCCTTTCAATACAGTATTCATCTTATCTTTATGAGGATTTTGGGGAAGTATGAGTTTTACCATCTAAGATTTAGTGAGGAAGCCGTAACAGTAGCACTTAATAGTCTATGGATACGAGAATGAGTTGACTCTTTTCAGCCCATTTATCAGCCTCAACTCCTCAAACACACATAGTAGATACACTGATATAAATCATTATTTGTGCCATGATGGTTGCTAAGAAATGCTTCATTTATCAGGAAATCATAACTGGCATGAAGCCATGTTTTGCTAAATATTTTATAACCTTCTTTTATGAACCTGGAAATAATCTATTAACTACACATATAAAACCCCCCATATATTTGCATATAAATAAATGTTTATTTGTTTTGTCCAATTTCTATGTATGTTTGACAGTCAAAGATAAAATGAGGGTAACCTCAGCAAGCAATTCACATGTGGCCAGGGCTCCATTCAGTTATCCTAGTTTTAGCTTTCTACTCTGGCAGCAGGTAGCTACTGTTTCATTAGCTACTGTTTGCGTATCAGGCTGAGATGGCCATTCCTAAAAAACAGCATTTATTTACACTTTCAATAAGAGGAAGTTTCAGTGAATTTCCTGGGCTCCAGCAAATTCTCAAGAGAATAAAAGATAGTGTAAGAGAAATCCCATCCCTTTATACATACTTGCAGCATAAATTTGTCATCAGGTCAATGTCCAGTATATTTCCTAACCCCCAAACTGCCTCAATATAAATGGGATCTTCAGGGAAATCATACAGTGGAAATAAGTAATTGGTGGTGTCAGTTGGTTTCCAAAGAAGAGGAGTGTGAACTGAGTATGTGTGTTTAGATAATTTTCCTTACAATACCATAATTATTTTCTAGTCTTTTGAGAATGAAAACCATTCTGTTTTATTTTGTGTCCTTACACACAAACACATTTGAGAGAAAGTTATGTAGATTCTCAGTAGATTTAGGAAAGGGTGAAGAAGGATTTCCAAAACTGCAACATAGAATTGTACACAGCTTGCCTCCACCACAAACGATTCTCCTATAAACCCCTCTTCACACCTTTCAGAATCATTGCCGTAGTGAGCTATCAAGTCTCGGCAACAACAACAAACAACATCAGTGTCAACTGCCTAGAGAGGAGGCAGTCTGGATGAATGTAAAATTGACAAATAACTTTCTGTGGGGGAGCAGGGGAGATGCCACCGCAATTCATTTCAGGAAGTGAATTCTTCTTGTGCCCATCTGGACACTGGACTTTACTGGTTACTGTTACTGTGACATTAAAAAGAGTGACTGTTCCCACCTCAGAATTGCTCCACAATTCCTGAAACATAAAAAGTGTCTTGTAGTAAAAAGGAAAAAGCGAGAGCCCAGAGCAGTAAATCCTCATCTGTGCACAGGCGAATATTTCAGGGCACATCCATTTATGCAATGACATTCATTTTGCATTTTCTATGTGCTAAGCAATGCGCAAGGTCCAAGAGCCACACGAAATAAAGCAGAATGCCCCAGCCAGGAAGGCAGCAAGAGGTGAGGAGTGATTGTTAGCTGCAGTGGTAGGCACGGATAGGAATGAAGGAATGGAACTACTTTTGTTACTGAGACTAATGCACCAAAACATCTATGTGGGAAAATAGGACACTTCGGTCAGCTAATTTCCGCAAACAAGCCTTAGAGGACTTTTTATACTGTGTGCATATGGATGCCAGATTTTAGATTTCACAGACCGAAATAATAATAGCAATAGCAATAGTAAATGATGACCGGAGTTACTGGCACCATTAAAAATACTGATAATTATATTTCAAAGAAACACTACTGAAGCAGCATTGGCTGCGAGAAACAGACCTCCCGGGTGCCGAACTAGGAAGGAGGAGGTTTTATTATGGCCCAGGAGCGAGGCAACGGTTTGTCTAACCGCCAAGCTTGCCTAACAAAGAGAAGCTCTGCCTGTATATAGACTTACACTCTAGATATTACACATGACAGAATCTTAGGTTCACAGCCTTAGAAATTACGAGTGAAAGGGTCTTGGATTTACAGTTTTAGAAATCACATATGAGAGGGTCTTGGGTCTACAGCTTTAGAAATCACATATGAAAGGGTCTTGGTGGATGGAGGAGTGGGGTGGGGTTTTGATCTTGTTTAAGTAAAAACAATGTCTTCCCAAGAGATTCCCCCACACCATGCCTGCTATTTGCAGGAAGGTGATTGAGGAGGTGCCAGTCGGCCAGGCTTTTCTTCTATAGAAATGCAGTGTGGAAGTCAAGGGGAGGTGATCCTAGATGCCTGGGTCTCCTTCCTCACCAGTAGTAACAAGATGCTTATTTTAACAGTAAAATAATGCTTGAATTCTTAATTTAGAACAAAACTTTGTTCTAGAGACTTACATTTAAAGACATATTTTTCCATCCATCTACTGAAGGACATCTTGGCTGCTTCCAAGTTTTGGCAATGATGAATAAAGTCGCTATAAATAATCTAGAGATCCATACCACCTCTCATTCTTAAACTACTTTTAAGCTAATTTTCTGAATTTTTGTATACTGTGTTTAATAGCTGAGACTATTTTTCTTGCTAGGTCTTCAGGAACACCTGCTACTTGGCTGAGCCCCATGGCCTCGGCTCACTGCCTGGTCTTCAAGGTTTAGGTGGTGAACACACCCCGTTGACTAACGGGTGGGGGACTCACCATGCTACAATGGTGTTGAGTTCAGCTATGTCCTTACTGATTTTTTACATGCTGAAAGTGTCCATTTCTGAAAAAGGATATTCCTTTTTATTGCAGTTGACTATATAACTCTAAATATACCATAATTTGTTTATTCATTGATCTGTTAATGATCAATTAGACTGCCCCACAATGTAGCCTACCATAGTAAATATGCCCTGTGCATTTGTAAAGAATATCTATTCTACGGTTTGGTACAATATTTTATAAGTCAATTAGGTCCTATTGATGGATAACATAGTTTAAACCTTCCATATCCTTACTGATTTTCTTCCTGTGTGTTCTATTATTGAAAGAGAAGTATTGAAATCTGAAACTTTATTTATGGATTTGTCTTTTTTTCTTGCAACTTCAAGGTATTCTCATCCTATAGAAACTTGTTTCTATGCCTGAAACGCTTGGAGCCTTGGTCTCTTCACACAGATAAGTTAGGAACTTTTCTGAAAAGCTGTGATATGGTTGGGATTTGTGTCCTCACCGAAATTGCATGCTGAATTGTAATCCCCAGTGTTGGAGGTGGGGCGTGGTGGGAGGTGACTGGATCATGTGGTTAAATTTCTCATGAATGACTCAGCACTATCCCACATGGTACTGTCTTAAGGAATAGAAAGTGAGTTCTCACAAGCTCTGGTTGTTTAGAAGTTTCTAGCACCTGCTGCTTCATCCCTTCTTGCTCTTGTTCCTGCTGTGTGAGATACCTCAGTCTCCCTTTGTCTTCTGCCATGATTAGAACTTCTTGGCCTGGCCATGGTGGCTCACGCCTGTAATCCCAGTACTTTTGGAGGCCAAGGCAGGCAGATCACCTGAGGTCAGAAGTTTGAGACCACCTTGGCTAACATGGTCGAACCATGTTTCTACTAAAAAAAAAAAAAAAATTAGCCAGGCGTGGTGGTACATGCCTATAATCCCAGCTAATTGGGAGGCTGAGGCAGGAGAATCGCTTGAACCTGTGAGGTGGAGGTTTCGGTGAGCTGAGATCGTGCCACTGCACTCCAGCCTAGGTAATGAGACCGAATCTCCATCTCAAGGGGGGAAAAAAGAACTTCTAGAGGCCTCTCCCACAAAGCAGAAGTTACTATGCTTCCTGTATAGCCTGCAGAAGCATGAGTCAATTAAACCTCTTTTAAGTTGCCCAATCTCAGGTACTTCTTTATCGCAGAACAAGAATGCACTCACACAGTCTGCCACAGACTGCCACTGACCAACAGTTCATATTTGGTGCTTACTGCTTAACTATTTGCTTGAAGATAATGAGCATTTATTGTTGCAGTAGCAATTAACAAACTCCTCAACGCCGGTGTAGGTAATATAACCATAATGATAGCACTAAAAGTTTTCTAAAGATGTCTATTGCAAAGTTATAGCTTCGAAAAGAAACTGATGAACTCATAGAACTGGGAGCACTTAGAATCCACACGGAAACTTGCTTAGCACACTGCAGATGGTCTTCCTCCCCTGTAATGAGCAGCTGCTTTTACAGACTGGCTGTTGATCAGGTTCACTTCCGCAGCGGCTCCTCAGACGCAGCTCTGATTAGGAATGGGAAGAAAATTTCAAGGAAATACTGTTGATGTTGGGCTCAGTGGGATAAATCATATTTAAGAAAAATGTTGAAGATAATGTTCTATTTGACTTGGCATTATTTTGCAAAATACTAAAATTACACATTTTTCTCTCTGTAGGAAAATACTAATTAATTGTCTATAGGGACTAAAAAGACTTGCCTGAAAAGGCACTTAAATTAAAATGAAAGGAATCTCACAGTAATAGCTTTTGAAATCCTAAGATATGCCTGAAAAATAAAGAGCTAATATAAAAATCAAGCTAACTTTTAATAAGTTAGCAAAATTAAATTAGAAAAGAGAAATGATAACATATTGCAAGCATGTGCTTCTTCCAAGATAAAGTCTCTAACTTTGGGGACTTTCAGTTTGGTCTGCATTTGTCTCCTTATTCGTAATAACATAAATAAAAGTATAGGACAATATAGAATACCATGAAAGTTGTCCACATTAGGTATTTTGTAAGAAATATGTCCAAAAATAAAAACAAAGACTTGACTCATATGCTATATGGTAAGACATTTTATCATATCATTAAAAATTAAGTTGACCTCTTCACGTTGATAAAGCAGGAGAAAGGCTGTAGTGGAAAAGGTGCAGCAATGCTCTCAAGTCACCTCTGATTCTTTCATATGCTTTCTCTCTCTGTTTCTCTTCAGGAGTATTAAATTGCTAGGAAAAAAAAAATTTAAAAAGGAACGAAACTCTTGAGCTCTTACTTGCTTTCTTGCTTGAGTGTTGACAGCCTGAACCTATTGCCCTGCTGAGAATGCCTTGGGCTAGAGAGAAAAAAGACTTCATTCATGATAAAACTCCTTAGGCTCAGTTTACTTTTCCAAGTGAGCTTTAAAGTAGTTGAGATACAGAACTGCAGGCTCTTTGCTAATATATCAAACCTGACCTTTTTTGGGGAGGAAAAAAAGTTAACTTTAGAAACTGGTGCTAGATGTCAGGGTTAGAAGATGGTAAGGAGAAGAATTGTATATCTAAATCTATTTAATCTTATAATCTGAGTCCAACACTTGTACAATTTCAAAGCCATTTATGAATTTAATATAAAAGGATAGGAAATATATCTACTGACATTTTATGCTGGTGGTGATATTGCTAAATTTAAAAAATAAGGGCATACTAAAAATTCCTTCTGAAGAATATTAACTAAACATGCATTTCTTAGAATTACTATAAAGTACATCAGCACTTTTAAGCATTGGAAATGAAGTTATATATGTGTGTGATTTTATTTTGTCTAATGACTTGTTTGTTCCATTTTTGTTCCCCATTACCTAGCACCCAGTAGTTGTTTGGTAAAGATTTGTTGATTAAACTGAATGCACTACTGACAATTGCTGGGACTTTAAAAGAGTTCCAGTTCAATTTCCATTCAATTTATACATTGAATGGAAAATTCTTTTTTTTTTTTTTTTTTTTTTACTTTAAGTTCTGGGGTACATTGATCTTGCATGATTGTTGCATAGGTATACACGTGCCATGGTGGTTTGCCGTCTCCATCCCCCAGCCACCTACATCAGGCATTTCTCCCAATGTGTTCCCTCCCCAACCTCCCTACCCCCAGCTGACCCTCCCCTAACCCATACCCCCCAACAGACTCCAGTGTGTGACCTTCACCTTCCTGTGCCCATGTGTTCCCACTGTTCAACACCCACTTATGAGTGAGAACATGTGGTGTTTGGTTTTTTGTTCTTGTGTCAGTTTACTGAGAATGATAGTTTCCAGATTCATCCACGTCCCTGCAAAGGATATGAACTCATCCTTTTTTATGGCTGCATAGTATTCCATGGTGTATATGGGCCATATTTTCCTTGTCCAGTCTATCACTGATGGGCATTTCGGTCAGTTCCAAGTCTTTGCTTTGTAAACAGTGCCGCAATGAAGATATGTGTGCATGTGTCTTTATAATAGAACAATTTACAATCCTTTGGGTATAGATCCAGTAATGGGATTGCTGGGTCAAATGGAATTTCTATTTCTAGATCCTTGAGGAATTGTCACACTGTCTTCCACAATGGTTGAACTAATTTACCCTCCTACAAACAGTGTAAAAGTGTTCCTATTTCTCCACAGCCTCTGCAGCATCTGTTGTCTCCTGATTGTTTAATGATCGCCATTCTAGCTGGCATGAGATGGTATCTCAACGTGGTTTTGATTTACATTTCCCTAATGACCAGTGATGAGCATTTTTTCATACGTTTGTTGGCCTCATAAATGACTTCTTTTGAAAAGTGTCTGTTCATATCTTTCACCCACTTTTGAATGGGTTTGTTTTTTTCTTGCAAATCTGCTTTAGTTCTTTGTAGATTCTGGATATTAGCCCTTTATCAGATGGGTAGATTGCAAAAATGTTTTCCCATTCTGTTGGTTGCTGGTTCACTCTGATGATTTTTTCTTTTGCCTGCAGAAACTCTTAAGTTTAATTAGATCCCATTTGTCTATTTTAGCTTTTGTTGCCATTGCTTTTGGTGTTCTAGTCATGAAGTCCTTGCCTGTGCCTATGCACTGAATGGTTTTGCCTAGGTTTTCTTCTAGGGTTTTTATGGCGTTCGGTCTTTTGTTTAAATCTTTAATTAATCTGGAGTTAATTTTAGTGTAAGTTGTAAGAAAGGGGTCCAGTTTCTGCTTTCTGCACATGTCTAGCCAGTTTTCCCAACACCATTTATTAAACAGGAAATCTTTTCCCCATTGCTTACTTTTGTCACATTTGCCAAAGATCAGATGGTTGTAGATGTGTGGTGTTACTTCCAAGGCCTCTGTTCTGTTCCACTGGTCTGTATCTCTGGTTTGGTACTAGTAAATTCTTAAACAACAAATTGATGCTTTTGCTCCATATTCTTTGTACAGCAAGATGAGTCCTTCAACAATGTAGACCAGATTCCACATTCAACACTGCACACTCAATTTAAACATTCAACATCATAAATCAGAGTCCACAATCAACACTGTAAACCAAATCATATTCTTCCCCTACTAACACTCCTCTAGTGTTCCATTCCACTTGGAGAACACAAGCCAAATTTCTTGCCTTGGTCTACAAGGCCAACATGAGTTGGGCCAGTCTGCTCTCCACTCCTGTCTGCCCTCTTCAAAGCACCGTCTTCCTTTTGGCTCTTCAGATGGGCCAGGCTCTTTATCTGCTTATGATGCCTTACACTAGCTGTCTCCTTAGCCAAGACAGCTCTGCCTCCCCCCACCAGTCCTTTGCACACCTGGCGCAATCTTGCCATTAGGGTTTCATTTCAGGGTCCTAAAGCAGCCTCCCACCCTTCTCCTATTGTCTGCATGATGGCATCCCATACTGATCTCCATCACGGCACTTATTACCTAGTATTAACTAAGAAATTTTAATTTCTCTTGACATGCCACCCCCAATGAACCCCAGAATATAAGCTCCATGATAAGTCCAATGACCCTCTCCTTTTTACTACTGTGCTCTAGAACTTAGAATAGTGCCAGGCACATTGTATGGCTTCATTATTTATATATAAAGTTAAAAAATTATATACACAATTAAACAAATGAACCATGAATAACTGAATGAACAAATGGAAAATATACTATCAGCCAATATCCAAAAATTATACATATTTGGAAGAAAAATGGAATAAACTAGTAAACCTGGAAGAAATGGATAAATTCCTGGACACTTGCCTCCTCCCAAGCCTAAACCAGGAAGAAGCCAAAACCCTGAACAGACCCATAACAAGGTCTGAAGTTGAGGCAGCAATTAAGAGCTTACCACTCAAAAAAAGCCCAGGTCCAGACGCATTCATAGCCGAATTCTACCAGACATACAAAGAGGAGCTGGTACCATTTCTTCTGAAACTACTCCAAACAATACAAAAAGAGGGAATCCTTCCCAAATCATTTTATGAGACCAACATCATCCCGATTCCAAAACCCGGCAGAGACTCAACAAGAAAAGAAAACTTCAGGCCAATATCCATGATGAACATAGATTCAAAAATCTTCAATAAAATACTAACAAGCCGATTGCAACAGCACATCAAAAAGCTTATCCACCATGATCAAGTAGGCTTCATCCCGGGGATGCAAGGCTGGTTCAACATACGCAAGTCTATAAACGTAATTCACCATATAAACAGAACCAAAGACAAAAACCACATGATTATCTCAATTGATGCAGAGAAGGCCTTTGACAAAATTCAACAGCCCTTTATGCTAAAAACTCTCAATAAGCTAGGTATTGACAGAACGTATCTCAAAATAATAAAAGCTATTTATGACAAACCAACAGCCAATATCAAACTGAATGGGCAAAAACTGGAAGCATTCCCTTCGAAATGTGGCACTAGACAAGGATGCCCTCTCTCACCACTGCTATTCAATATAGTATTAGAAGTTCTAGCCAGAGCAATCAGGCAAGAAAAAGAAATAAAGGGTATTCAAAAAGGAAAGGAGGAAGTCAAACTGTCTCTATTTGCAGACGACATGATTGTATATCTAGAAGACCCCATCGTCTCAGCCCAAAATCTCCTGAAACTGATAAGCAACTTCAGCAAAGTCTCAGGATACAAAAATCAATGTGCAAAAATCACATGCATTCCTATACACCAATAACAGACTTAAAGAGAGCCAAATCAAGAACAAACTTCCATTCACAATTGCCACGAAGAGAATAAAATACCTAGGAATACAACTAATAAGGAACATAAAGGACCTCTTCAAGGAGAACTACAAGCCACTGCTCAACGAAATAAGAGAGGACACAAACAGATGGAGAAACATTCCATGTTCATGGTTAGGAAGAATCAATATCGTGAAAATGGCCGTACTGCCCAAAGTAATTTACAGATTCAATGCTATTGCCATCAAGCTACCAATGACCTTCTTCACAGAACTGGAAAAAACTACCTTAAATTTCATGTGGAACCAAAAGAGAGCCCGCATAGCCAAGTCACTTCTAAGCAAAAAGAACAAAGCAGAAGGCATCACACTACCGGACTTTGAACTATACTACAAGGCTACAGTAATCAAAACAGCATGGTGCTGGTACCAAAACAGAGATATAGACCAATGGAACAGAACAGAGGTCTCGGAGGCAACGCAACATATCTAGAACCATCTGATCTTTGACAAACCATACAAAAACAAGCAATGGGGAAAGGATTCCCTGTTCAATAATTGGTATTGGGAAAACTGGCTAGCCATGTGCAGAAAGCAGAAACTGGACCCCTTACTGACACCTTACACTAAAATTAACTCCAGATGGATTAAAGACTTAAACAAACAGAAGACCTAACACCATAAAAACCCTAGAAGAAAATCTAGGCAAAACCATTCAGGACATAGGTGTAGGCAAGGACTTCATGACCAAAACACCAAAAGCATTGACAACAAAAGCCAAAATAGACAAATGGGACCTAATCAAACTCCACAGCTTCTGCACAGCAAAAGAAACAGTCATTAGGGTGAATCGGCAACAAACAGAATGGGAAAAAATTTTTGCAGTTTACCCATCTGACAAAGGGCTGATATCCAGAATTTACAAAGAACTAAAACAGATTTACAAGAAAAAAACTAACAAGCCCATTCAAAAGTGGGCAAAGGATATGAACAGATACTTTACAAAAGAAGACATACATGAGGCCAACAAACATATGAAAAAATGCTCATCACTGGTCATCAGAGAAATGCAAATCAAAACTACATTGAGATACCATCTCACGCCAGTTAGAATGGCGATCATTAAAAAATCTGGAGACAACAGATGCTGGAGAGGATGTGGAGAAATAGGAATACTTTTGCACTGTTGGTGGGAGTATAAATTAGTTCACTGTTGGTGGGAGTGTAAATCAGTTCAAACCATTGTGGAAGACAGTGTGGCGATTCCTCAAGGACCTAGAAATGGAAATTCCATTTGACCCAGCAATCCCATTACTGGGTATATATCCAAAGGATTATAAATCGTTCTACTATAAGGACACGTGCACACGAATGTTCATTGCAGCACTGTTTACAATAGCAAAGAGCTGGAACCAACCCGAATGCCCATTGATGATAGACTGGACAGGGAAAATGTGGCATATATACACCATGGAATATTATGCAGCCATCAAAAACGATGAGTTGGTGTCCTTTGTAGGGACATGGATGAACCTGGAAACCATCATTCTCAGCAAACTGACACAAGAGCAGAAGATCAAACACCGCATGTTCTCACTCATAGGTGGGTGTTGAACAATGAGAACACATGGACACAGGGAGGGGGGCACTACACACTGGGGTCAGTTGGGGGGAAATAGGGGAGGGACAGTGGGGGGTGGGGAGCTGGGGAGAAATAGCAAGGGGAGAGATGCCAGATGAAGGTGATGGGGAGGAAGGCAGCAAATCACACTGCCACGTGTGTACCTATGCAACAATCTTTCATGTTCTTCACATGTATCCCAAAACCTACAATGCAATAAAATGGGGGAAAAAAAAGAAAAATGAAAAATGAACATATTAAAAAATAGTTTTAACTTTGAAAAAGCAAGGTTGCTGTTAGTCACTTTTCACTATTTAATGAAGGGCTGTGCCTTTAAAGAAATGTCATTGGTCTCAGGATACAGTGCAGTGAGTGGTCATGTTGAAATAACACACAGTAAAAGGTGTCTGGCAGAAATTTGACTATATTGTGTTTCATAAAGGCCATGGGATTCATTATTTCATGCTAAGAATTTAGAGAAATATTCACTAACAACAACAATACAAGCATAATAGCAGACACATTTCAGGCAAGAAATCAAAACTATTGAGAAAACTTCACTATTCCAGAGTATAATTTGATTGCATGACATATGTTTCTTGAGCTAGGGATAGGGGAAGTTTTGTGAATATATTTCTGGAAATGAAAACACATAATGAAAAACCAAGCTTAATGGGCAAGAGTTTTGCAGGGTCTCCAAGTCTAAACTTAATAGGTACCACTTAAACTGTTGATGGCAGAATCATCTATTAAGTTTTATAGCGGAGCTGAGTAAGAAATCAACCAACAAAATATTAGTAATCCATCTGCTCATCACAACAAATTCTGGCAGACAACATTATTACCTTAATGATATGATATTGGAAGGAAAAAAAATAAGGAAAATGGCTTAGCATCTCCCAAAGGCATGCAATATGGTTCCAAATCAATTTGAATTTATAGCTACCCTGAGTTCTCTATAATAACTTCATTCCAGAAACACTAAATTTTGAACACCTTTTTAAGAAGCCAGAATCAATACGCACCCAAAACAACCAGGTACTCTATTTACATGTCATTCTGATATAGCAGAATGAAAAGCTTTCAGATTCAACCCAAGTCTGAAAATTATAGCTGTGGATATATTTTCACATGTCACCAGGGGAACATTTATAAGACCCCACACACTTAAGCAAGATACTAAAATAAGAAATGAAGTTCAACTGAGAAAACTAGTAAGGGAGATGAGGCATAACCGACTTATCCAAGACCAAAAAATGGAATTCCTCCTGAGGGTAACCGGGAAAGCTGAGCTACAAAGTTTACCATGAAAATTCCTGTAAACTCTCAGGAGACTGTAGAAATCCAGAAATTAGAGAGATGTATGTATACGTGTATGAACATTTGACACCAAATAGTGACACACAGAAACATGGACTTGGAAGCAGAATGCCTGCTATTTGTCACTTCAGCCCCATGTCCCACCATTCTCCACCGGCTTCCTGCCCCACGTGCCCCAGGACACTGCCCTACATGAGCCTCTTATTGGTTTAGGTCAATCGGTAGCAGCTACAAAAGAAAACGGAGAAAGAGGTGATTATTCCTCAGGCCTCACTAAGTACACAAGCCGCAGCTGAGAAGAGAACAATGAAGCAAAATGGATCATGATCGGTGTGGATCTTACACAATCATTTGCCACCAGATAGAACCTGTGGCAGGAACTTGAACAAAGTCTGGTGGTTAACGAACCACAGTAGAATCTGGAAAAGCTACGGCTATCACACCTCAGTTTATCAGTCTTCCTTGGATTTAAAATAAAATTCTGTATCTAACATTTCCCAATTTAAAATAAAATGGAATAGACCACGAGAAAAGAAAAATACACCCTAGGAACGTATTATAGGAGAAAAAACACCATGGCCCCAGTGAATTAGATCTTGGCATTAGAATAGGAATATTTATTTAGCCTTACAAGATTTGAAGGGGATTTTAATAGCAAAGATAAAGTGGAGAAAAGTTTAACAATCTTTTAGAACCAAAGAAATCTGGATACCCTTGAAAGAGTTCTGTGAGTTCAGGAACAAAAACTATGTAAAAAGAATCATAAACAGGCAAGTTACAGCCAGGTGCAGTGGTTTATGCCTATAATACCTGCATTTTGGGAGGCCGAGGTGGGCAGATAACGAGGTCAGGAGTTTTAGACCAGCCTGGTTAACACAGTGAAACCCCTCTCTACTAAATATACAAAAATTAGCCGGGCGTGGTGGTGTGAACCTGTAATCCCAGCTACTAGGGACGCTGAGGTAGAAGAATTGCTTGAACCCGGGAGGCAGATGCTACAGTGAGCCGAGAATGTGCCACTGCATTCCAGCCTGGGTGACAGAGCAAGACTCTGTCACAGGAGAAAAAAAAAAAAAAAAAGAAAGAAAAGAAAGAAATGAGATACTACATTGTCTAGATTCAACCCTGGAAGTCAAATGGAAATGTGGATATAAAAATAGGGAAAAAATTGAAATCAAAGCATTGAAAAACAACAAAAAAACACTACAAAAATTATTACATTGCATAAGCTAAGGAAACGTGGCAATTTCAGCAAAATGAAAAAACAAAAAAAAAAGCCCACAAACCACAACCATCAGAACCAGTATTCTTCAATAACTTACGGCAAAAAAGGTAAAAAGATGATGCCATTTCCCAAAGAAGGAAACCTGAAGCTCAGACATAGACTCAGAGGATTTACGTGACCTTTGTTTGCACACTGAAGATAAAAATCGCTCTTCACAGGCACACAGGCTGTGTGCAGTGAAATAAAAGTCTTCTTGCACCTGGAAAGGGCGCCTCACGCCTGTTTTCCCAGCACTTTGGGAGGCTGAGGTGAGCGGATCACTTGAGGTCAGGAGTTTGAGACCAGCCTGGCCAACATGGTGAAACCCCATCTCTACTAAAAATACAAAACTTAGCTGGGTGTGGTGGCCGGCACCTGTAATCCCAGCTACTCCAGAGCCCGAGGCATGAGAATTGCCTGAACCTGGAGGCAAAGGCTGCAGTGAGTCGAGACTGCACCACTGCACTCCAGCCTGGGTAACAGAACAAGAGTCTGTCTCAAAAAGAAAAAAAAAAGTCTTCTCGTTCATGACAAGGTGTACTTACAAAAGGTTGTTTATAATACCTGCATGCTAACTTCACATACACGTGGAGTTCCTATTTACTAAAACAAAAAAAAAAATTTAGAGGAAGCGAATGGGCATTTTAGAAACAGGAATAAATGTCTCCTGTTTGCCTTTGCTGCAGATGTCACCTCCTTTGCCTTGTACCAGCACAGGGAGACCCCTCACGGAGTCAATCAATTTGCTTTGGAACAAGTTTCTGATCTGTAAAAACATGAAAACTCTCCAGACTGATTTTAAGATTGGTTTGATATTTTTATTTTCTATTTTACTTTGTTCTCCAGTGCTATAACTGACAGATAACTAAAATAACCGTCTTTATTGTTACAGCAAAAACCTAACAGCTGTGTTTGTTTTATAGGGCATATTTAAAAATCTGTGTTTCAGAGGGTCACTCTGGGCTAATGACTTTTCTTTAACTGTATACTTTTAAATTTTACAAAGTTCTGGGTACTCTAACCATAAGAAATAACTAAAAGTATATAAAGCTTTACAAAATAGCAACTATCAAATTGTTTAACTTCTGCATATACAATTAGTTTTATTGACTAGGAAACTTGTACTACAAATGCTGTAAGAGCTTTATTCTGGAGAAATAAATGATAGGTAACAGAGGTTTAGGTAGATAGATATTTAGCCAGCTAGCTAGATGACAGATACAGATAGACTAAACTATACTACACTGTACTATGTCATATTTTAATGACATGCAAAATGCTTTACATGCATTGTTAAATACAGGGTCTTCAACGACTCTACCCTGTGGGTACCTTCCTTTGACCACGTAACCCTGAAGAGATGAGAAATAGTTTAACCATGATGTCAGCGTTCATCTGATGACAAAGCCTGTATTTGTTTTCTTCTTCGGGAATTTTTAAATTTTGAAATAACTTCAGATGTGCAGAAAAGCTGCAAAAACTTTACAAAGCACTCTAATATATTCTTCAGCCCCCTCAAATTTTTTTTTTGCATTTAGTTTATCTTCTCCTTCTCTCAAACTTTCTATATGTACTTTATATCAAGAAAGTAAATTTAAAAAGAAACTAAAACAATACATATTTAACTATATATAATGTACTTTACATCTTTATGTATATAATTACTTTTTCTAAACCATTTGAAAGTAAGTTTCAGATAGGATGGCTCTTTACCCCTAAACACTTCACTTTGTATTTCCTGAGAATAAAAGATTTATTTACATAAATTTTTACACAATACTCAAAATCAGAAAATGCTGATAGAATGCTGTTACCTAATTGAGCAAATCTGATTCTTATTTGTAAATATCAGCAATGCCAAGCCCCCCAAATTGAACCCAGGACCACCTGCTGCATTTAGTTTTCATATACTTTTAGTTCCCTCTGATCCGGAACAGTCCCTCCACAGCTCTTTTGCAGCCTTGAGATTTTCTGTTGCATGTAGGCCAGGGTTTGTGAAGAATGTCCCTCAGTCTGGGTTTGTCTGATGTTTATAACAGGAGACACATGCTATTGTTTGTCCCAATAGTTCGGTTTTGAACATTTAGTTCAGGTGAGGTTCCTGACTTTTATTTTTATGTTGAATAAGTGTTTTCTGGGAGACAATGCTATGCAAATACTCTGCTGTTAATAAAACCTCTACTCACCTGGTTTAGTATCCACTGATAATCCCTGCTTGAATCAATTACTAGTATGCCAGTTGCCAAACTGTGATTTTTCTAAATGAATCAATCCTTCTACATGTGGAATTTTACAGAGATGAAGAGGCTTCTAACCATTTATAATTTGTTCATATACAGACCCAAGGATTCCTATGTTTTTTTACTGAGTTAACATCTATTGGTCATAATATCATTATTTATTTTGATACTCAATTCACCTAGATTAGCCAATGGGAGCTCTCTGAAGTTAAATCCCATATCTTTTGAGTACATCTCTACTGTTACCTGCATCCTTCTTCCTTTTCTGGTCTAAGAAAATGTTCCAGCCTCCTATTTTACTTTCCCTGCTCCAACCCCAGAATCAACTATTTCTCTAAGGAGCCCTAGTCATTTAAGGGGAGAAAATGTCTGGAAATTGAATGCTAGACATATTCATTCCTAGTGGGATATCACTGCTTCCAGATAGTCTCAGAAGACAAAGCTAAGAAATGTGGGTGTTATACACAAAAATATCTTTATCTATGACAACCCCAAGTGCACAATGATAACTGTGATTCCAATAAAGGATCACAGTGTTTATTCTAGACTTTTCTTTTTTAGTATCTGTAGCTTCCTTCTGTGACGCTGATAAATCTGACTTTGGTTATCTCAATATTTGTTCAGTTTATAAAATTTAGAATACACAGAAAGTTATAGAAACGATCAGTCAGTGCAAAAACAAATCTATTTACTAAATTCATTTTTATATTGAGTTCTGACTTTTGCTAAAGGTATGTAGTAAATAATTCTGTGTGTAAAGTTATTCGGAAATTTCCTTTCCCCTTTCACTGTGCTATATTATCTTTTTGAAGTCCTATTACTTTCATTTGTTTGTGTTTATAATTGGTTTTAGTTTTGTTTTATTCTCTGTCCTTGCTGACTTTTTTTTTTTTTTTAGCATAAAACATTAACGAGGTTCCGGCCAGACACAGCAGTTCATGCCTGTAATCCTAGCACTTTGTGAGGCCGAGGTGGGTGGATTACCTGAGGTCAGGAATTCAAGACCAGCCTGGCCAACATGGCGAAACCCAGTCTCTACTAAAAATACAGAAAAAAAAAAAAAAAAAATTAGCTGGGCGTGGTGGCGGATGCCTGTAATCCCAGCTACTCAGGAGGCTGAGGCAGGAGAATCGCTTGGACCCGGGAGGTGTGAGCCTAGATCATGCCACTGCACTTCAGCCTGGGTGACAGAGCAAGAATGTCTCAAAATAAAATAAAAAAAAAAAAAGAAAAGGAAAAAAAAAAACATTAACAAGTTTCCAAAGGTCAAAGCTATACAAAAAGATTCAGGGAAGGGTCACTCTCCTAACCTGGGCCCCGGCTGGGCACGGCCACCCCTCGGACCTCCCACTCAGTTCCTACTCACCCCCTGTGTAAGGAATCGGTCTCACTTGTTTCTGGTTTCTTCTTCTCATTTCTTTGATAAAAAACCAGCACACATGCATCCTTTCAGTGCGACTCCTGGTTAAGAGCCCATGTGTGATATTTCAGGCCTGAGTGCGGGCAGTTGAAGGGAGCTGCCCTCCACACAGGACTCGGGGCACGGCCGGAGCACTGCGCAGTCAAGGTCTCAGAGCCCCTGGCCCGGCAGGCTTTTTCACCTACTCACGTGCTCCACACCCAGGTCTCCAGCTGAGGCCTTGGGCAAGGCCCTCTTCAGGCACCCCTGCAGGGGCCTCCTTCCAGGAGGAGGAGGGGAAGCCTTGAAGACATGTTTTCTCACTCTGACTCAGTCCACTCTGCGCTCTCTGCACCTGGCCACAGGGTCCATAAAAACTGCGGGAGCCTTTTGTTCAGGGCACCCATGTCTGCAGGGATCCACCTGACCTTTGACGGATGCACCATTCCACGGAGGAAACAGGAGCCGAAGGGAGGTGGGACTGACCACTCCCTCTATACCACAGTGAGGGATCAAAGGTTTAACTCATTAAGGGCTTGTTACCTTAAATGGCTACTCTGACACCTGGCTCACCCTCCCAGCTGAGGGGAGCTCCTTACTCCACTCCACTCCCTCCCCTTCACTCCTGCAAATAAGATAACACAATACAGGTCATCCTAGGTATTTTTTTCTTCAAACAGCAATGGCGTCCTTAAATTACTCCACCTCAATGTGTAGAGGTCTTTCTCACGCCTTTTTCCCAGCTGCATAGTACTCTACAGAACGGCTGTACTTTCCTGGTTTGGGCAACTCCTAGGTTGTGATATTTTTCAGTAACAACTACCTTCTGTATAATACATTGCTGAACGGTAACACGTTCACGTTGTAGAAAACACGAAATTTAAGACACATTATCTTAAGTAAACTTGCAGCATGATTTCACGAACAGGAACTTTTGTAATTGATCCTTTTAAAAACTAGAAGGCAACTGTTCAAAGTTATTGTCAAGTGTTTCCTCCAGTGAAGTGGTGGGGAAGGTTGCTCTGACGGCGAGTCCTGAAATGCCATGCTAACAAATCACCCAACCGTGGCAGTGGAGAAAAGGAACTCACGCACGTACACCACTGAGCTTCATTCTTTTGGGAGAAAAAAGGCTTCTTTGAGATTACACGATTGGTTCTTTTTCCCCTCAATTGCAGCAACAAGTATATGGGCTAAGGATGATGACCAGAAGCTGGAGAAAAAGCGAGATACATCTCAAAGGTAATTGCGAAGGGAGAAGCAGCACAGCAATCTCAGCTTTCAGTCGGAAGCACAGAACCCACTCTGTTCGGGTCTGTGATATTCTCCCCTTCAGGGTCCGGTTTCAGCCACAGCCTAATTTTCAACAGGAATGGCGTTTGTAAGCTGGAGATTGTCAGCTGTGCTCTTGCTGCTGAAGCCTGTTTTCAATGCATTCCTCCTCCCTCCCTTCTCCCCGTTACCTTTCCCTGCTCACCCTTCTACTCTCTGAAATTGAAGCAAATTGCAATGTATTCTACAGCATTCCAGCTAGAAGAATGAGCGAGTTATTCAGATATAAAGAACATAATATAGGAAAGTCCTTGTCAGAGAAAATGGTAGGCTGAGAACTTTCAAATTTCTAGACTGAAAGTATGAATACTTATATGTTACAATCAATATATAAGGCTGAGGTCAGAAATCAAATGTAAATGACATATTCATGGAAAGTATCTACTTGCAGGGTAGGATATTCTTAGAGATAGAAATCAATTTGTTCCAAATTGACCGAAGTTCGTTTACACAAAACAGAACCTTTGTACAATAGAGCATAAACTGACAAGATAAGTATTCATTCTGAGACTCTAAAATGGGAAAGAAGAGTTCAAAACTGCCAACACGAAGGTTTCCATCTGGCATTTCAAATTTACTGATATTTTATGAAAGTCAGTTTTATGTTATAGGGCAATTTTCTGCCAAACAAATAAAAGGTGGGACTAATTCTTGTTTAAAATAAAAAAACTGCATCCATAGCAAAGGTAACACATCTGTTGTCATTCCAACTTATTTTCTGTAAGCCACATTAATCATACATAGGAATCACATACATGAATCTAATTCAAATTAATAATAGATGCTTGAAAATACAGGCAGACTAGAAAATCACTGAGCATTTTTTCCATCACTCACTTTCCATACAGAAGACATAACTTGCCTTTGAGACCCCAGACTGCCCCTTGGACAAAGCATCCTCTTTGAAAGGGGATAAAATGCTCCTCTCTTTCTTCTTGTCTTGATAGGTAGAGAGTGTGCAGGACTCCTGAGGTCCTCTGACTGTCCCTTGCCAACTCTCATCTCCCATCATAAGGAGAGGGAGGGCTCATATGATGGCCAGCATTGGGTTCTTTAGTTGGGCCATGTCTATTGATGGCAGGGCCAACTAGAAGTGGGGTATTGGACGGTCATGCAAGTTACCCTGGAATGCTCTCCTCATGGCCGACCCATCCCTGCTGGTCAGTCAGCAGGAGCAAGCCTGACCACAATTTATATGTGGTGAGAGCCCGAAGGTTGTCTTTCGTCAAGCCCAAGCAGGCCACGCAGTCCTACCTCGCCTTTGCCAGGGAGATTTCACGGAGCTTTAGGCTCAGGACACTGGCAATAAAGTGGCCCTCGCTGCTCATCTCACAGAGTTCCTTCCGCATTTGATGCTTTCAGGAACATGCAGTAACAAGAGGGGATGGGCAGGACGGATCCCTACCAACATCTCACACCCATGGCTCTGAAATTCACACACTTCCGCTCAGTCAACTGTGTGTGTACAACTGAATACATACGCCTCCTTCCCGGGCCTGCTCAAATGGCCCCTTACTAACAAAGAGTTTGTCTTAAATATCTAAGATCATAGTATACAGTTTAATTTTTTGTGTTTTATATTTTGTGAAGCTCATTCCATTATTCTATGTGGCTTTATGAAAATGTTGAGAAATCTTTTGTAAATAGCTATTTTTAGAACTTCCATAGGGAGATAAATTTTATGGAGTCAGCTCCATAGAATGGTTAAGAGTCTGAACTTGGGATTCATCAGAGCTGGTTTGAAATTCAGGTCTAGGAATCACTAGTAACGTAGCATTAAATGTTTGCTAAACAAGGCCTAGTTTACATGCAGGCACATACAATGAGGGAAATAACCCTTACCACATAGAAACTATGAGGGTTAAGTGGGATCCTATATGTGTACAGAAAGCACGTGGCATGGTGCCTTACAATATTAAATGCCCCATAAATCATATCCATCATTGTCATGTCATAAATATTGTTAAAAAAAGTTCCAACTAAATGATAGAAAAATCACCACATTCAATGAGAATTTTAACCATTAAAACTATAACTGAATATTTTAAGAATGTTTAAAAAACCACGGTTTGTTTTAAAATTTGATATGATCATTCTTCACGATAAATATAATTTTTCTCAGCAGAGGCTCAACAGTATTGGCTTTTGTATCTAATTAATTCAGATATTTTCTCCATTACAGTAAAAGATCCCCTTGGGAAAATCAAATCCATCACGTTCTGAAACATTGCCTGTCACAGCAAGGGACTATATATAGGCTTTAAAATTTCATAGTTAACCTTTTCTGTCACTTAGTTTTTCTATTTCTTTTTTGCTTTCTATAAGACAAGCTGCATTCATCTTAAAATAAACCAATACCAAGCATGAAGAAAGAAACCCTGAGAGAGAGCTTCTGTTGTCCATCTTTGTCCTGCTGAGGTAGCTGGCTGTCTACACAATGAGCACCATGACCCTGCAGGAAAGATCTGGAACACAGATGAAGAACATAGGCCATAATAACCTTCAGACAGACGAAGTCAGACTCTTGAGGCTCAATAGCTGGTTTAAAACAAATGCACAAGTGCTTATATCGTATTCTTGGGAAATGTGGTTAAAATAAGATAAACTCATGATGAGAGAAACCATTTTTGAATTACTTGGAGTCTAAATTATGACATATTTTGGAAGAAAAGCATGTTTTTATTATTTTCAGTCTTTTATGGTAATACAAATTAAGCTCCCATAATCTTAACAGATGTGTTTTAGGGCCTGCTTTAAAAGAGCAACATGAATGATTTACAATTAGTATAGAAAATTGTAATGTGCAAGCTGATGATTTCAAAGTGATTTATCACTTTGTGCAACTTTTTATAATAATCTCTAATTGTATTTATATACTTAAGATGCTGTTTTGTCCTCTCAAGAGCAGAAACATATCTTGAGTATAGCTCTCTACCATTAAATAAATCCTACATGAGTGGCCTCTACAATAATGAAGTTACTATCTAATGACTTTATATTATCTGAAACTCTAAGTTAAATATAAAATCTAGAGCACTACGCTTAGCAAGTCACCTGTCTTCATAGTGTTATTTCTCCATAATTTAGTCTTGGTGCACTAGCTGAATATCATATCATTCTTTGACTGTTACATCGCTACATTTAAATAACACCAGTTCTTCTTATGTAAAGCATCATACGCTTTCTTCTAGCAACTTTGGTGATCAACCAAACTTAGATGGTTTCTGACTCATGCAACATTACAGGAGGAGCTACCAAGGTATTTTCTTTCTAAGATCAGAGTAATAATCACTAGGGCTAAAATTCTACAACCAAATTTACATTTTTACAGAGAAAAAAATGAGCTATACAGAGACCAACAAGGTTATTTATCACTTAAACTTTAAGTGCTGAGTCTCACCCTAAATATCTTCCTCATTCAGCTTTCCACTGGGTCCCGGATGCGTGTGTGTTGAATAAGTAAATAATAAGTGCCATAGCCATTAGAGTGTCATTAGAACCTCCAGAACCGTGTAAGACATGGGCTAAGGAGCTGAAAGAATACTTTGAGGGGCACCGAAGTGTCTCCAACTCTGGCATGCCTCGATGCCTCCTCAGAGAGCTCAGAGATGGATTGAAAGGCACTGTTCAAAACAAGTCTCCCAGCAGTCTGCTATCTACAGATCATTGAAATGATATACTGCAATAACTTCCCCTGGAACGCTTATGGCTTATTGTGCTGATGTGTAATTAATCTGCTGAGCAGTGACAGGACCCAGCTGAAGAGTGCTTCTTTTAAGATCTGGCATGCTGATGAACGCTTGGGGAGTCCTTGGTCCATGCGTTGTTAGCACAATAGACTACCACAAGCCTTTAATCTGTGATTCCACATATGCTAAATAACTTTATGTATTAAAAATCATGGCTGGGGATGGTGGCTCATGCCTGTAATCCCAGCAGTTTGCGAGGGTGAGGCCGGCAGATCGCCTGAGGTCAGGAGTTGGAAACCAGCCTGGCTAACACAGTGAAACCCCATCCCTACTAAAAATACAAAAATTAGCCACGCACGGTGGTTGGCACCTGTAATCCTAGTTACTCAGGAGGCTGAGGCAAGAGAATCACTTGAACCCTGGAGGCAGAGATTTCAGTGACCTGAGATCACAACATTGTACTCCATCCTGGGACACAAGAGCAAAACCTCATAACAAAAAAACAAAAAACAAACAAACAAAAAAACACAGAGTGGTTTTGCCCAGCCTTGGTCCAATGTCAGCAGCACCTGTAAGTGCTTGTGCATTTGCAACCTGTGCTCAAGGTTGAGAGGATGGTGGGACAGCAGACTTTTCCTGCGGAGAGCAACTGTGTTCTTGTGGCTTGTTCAAACTTGGAGAGCTCATTACGCTTCGGCCCTGATGAGACCCCTGCATATCTGTGACTGCAGCGCACCTCTGACTTGCAGTAAACATGGACAGAATAGAGGGACAGCTTGGATGGGACTGGAGTCCATAGTGACAGCATGTTGACTAAGTGACCAATGAATTGAAAAGAAAAAAAAAAACAGATAAAAGCAAAGAAAAATACAAATGATATCTGAAAAGGGTAAAATCCTCTTTAAAGATATAAATGTTTTTCTAGAGACTCTTTTCTACATAATACAGAAAACACTTGCATTTGACTATCAAAAAGTGGTTGATGAAGTTGGATATGGTTGATACGGTAAACATACTTATCTTGGTTGTTTACAATTTCAAGGTGGTTTATATGTAAGTAAACAAAGAAGTTCAAGCTGACCAACACGTTACTTGAGAAAAGCATTTCAAATAACGTCTTAAATTTTGAACTTGGGGATTTAACAGTTAATACGTAGTGGAATTTGGAAGTTGATCTTTTTTTCTCACATAGAGGATTAATAAAGATTCTCCTCATATTTCCACATTTTAAAATTTAGGAATGGCATGACTAATAAGAATAGCTCTCTTTGAAATGATCGGTTTGCACATTACAATTTTCTATACTAATTGTAATGTACTTATCCTAATTGACAAGAAAGCAGATAATTAAAGTATCATATTAAAACCACACTTAAACAGATGATTAAAAATATGATGCTTTTTTAACAAAGCCTTTTGATTAATTAGTCAATACAAATTCAAGGTCATCCAGTCCCCACTCTGGTAGATGTTTAATGAGGACGAGAATCCTTTCCTCTGGCACTCTTTGATGTCCTGGCATTACAGGGAACATTTGATTTTTTTAGCCTTAAGCTTTTTCTTTTTATTATCTTTTAATTTCATCTTCATGAACTTCTTGAGGTCCCTTCATGACTAAAATACCCCCACATGCTCAGATAAGAAACATATTTCTCATTCGAAGTTTCTAGGATATTACTGTGTATACAAATCACCTGACGAATCTTGCTAGTAATATGCAGATTTTGATTCCTTACTTCTGGGATGGGTTGACAGCCGGCATTTCTTCTTTTTAAATTTTAGATTCAGGTGGTACATGTGCAGTTTTGTACATGAGAATATCGTGTAATGGTGAGGTTTGGGCTACCATTGAACCCATCACCCAAATAGTGAACAAAGTGCCCAATAGGTAGTTTTTCAACCCTCAGCCCCTTCCTTCCCTCCCTACTTTAGAATTCCCCAGGGTCTACTGTACCCAGCTTTATGGCCATATGTACCCATTGTTTAGTTGCCACTTATAAGTGAGAACATGCAAGTATTTGATTTTCTGTTTTTGCATTAATTCCTCTAGGATAATGGCCTGTCGCTGCATCCATGTTGCTGCAAAGGACAGGGTTTTGTTCTTTTTTTTCTTTTGGCTGCATGGTATTCCATGGTGTATATGCACATTTTCTTTATCCAATTTACCATTGATGGGTACTTAGGTTGATTTCATTACTTTGCTATTATGAATAATGTTGCAATAAACATGAGTTTTGAGTTTTTGATAGAATGATTTCTTTCTTTCTTTCCTTTTTTTGAGACAGAGTCTCACTCTGTTGCCCAGGTTGGACTGCAGTGGCATGATCTCAGCTTGCTGCAACTTCTGCCTCCCAGGTTCAAGCAATCCTCCTGCCTTAGCCCTCCTAGTAGCTGGGATTACAGGCACGCACCACCAGGCCCAGCTAATTTTTATATTTTTAGTTGAGATGCGGTTTCACCATGCTGCCAGGCTGAACTTGAGCTCCTGATCTCAGGTGATCCACCCACCTCGGCCTCCCAAAGTGCTGGGATTACAGGTGTGAGCCACCACGCTCGGCCAATAGAATGATTTCTTTTCCTTTGAGCAGTTACCCAGCAGTGGGACTGCTAGGTTTAATAGGAGTTCTATTTTTAGTTCTTTGAGAAATCTCCAGAATGTTTCCATAGACATTGTGCTATCTTACATTCCCACCAACAGTGTATAAGCATTCCCTTTTCTCTACATCTGCACCAATATGTGTTATTTTTTACTTTTTCATAATAGCCATTCTGATTGGTGTGAGCTGGTATCTGATGTGGTTTTGATTTGCATTTCTCTGATGATTGGAGATGTTCAGCATTCTTAAATATATTTGCTGGCTGCCTGTATGTCTTCTTTTGAGAAGTGTCTGTTCATGTCCTTTGTCCCCTTTTGATGGGTCTTTATTGTTGTTATTGTTGATTGAAGTTTCTTATGGATTCTGGATATTAGTCTTTTACCAGGTGCATACTTTGCAAGTATTTTCTTTCATTATGTAAGTTGTCAGTTTACTCTGTTGATTCTTTCTTTTGCTGTGCAGAAGCTCTTTAGTTTGTCAATTTTTGTTTTTGTTGTATGTGCTTTTGAAGATTTAGTAATAAATTCTTTGCCTAGGCCAATGTCCAGATGAGTTTTTCCTAGCTTTTCTTCTAGGATTTAATAAATCAATGCTTTATACATAAGTCTTTAACACATCGTAAGGTCAGTTTTGTCTACAGTGAGAGGTAGGGTTCCAGTTTCATTCGTTTGCATATGGCTAGCCAGTTTTCCCAGCAACAATTATTCAATAGGGTATATTTTCTCCATTGCTTATTTTTGTCAACTTGCCAAAGATCAGTTGGTTGTAGGTGTGTGGCTTTATTTCCGGCTCTCTGCTTTGCTCCATTGACATATGTGTCTATTTTTGTACCAGTATTGAAATGGGAAAGGTTCCTGTGTCCCCCTCACAGGGCATGCGGTGGGAGAGTGGCTCACTTCTTTAGTGCTCTGCTGCTCAGACCTCTAAGGGAACAAACAGATGGGCAGGCTCTGGGGCTCTGACCCCAGGGCAGTCTTGGGGTGAATGTTTACAGCTCCTGAGGCCCCAGTGGGCGAGTGTTTCAGGGTGCTCTCTTAGTTTACCTGTAGGCAGCTTGTGTTCACCAGCTCAACTCTCTACCTTGTTGCAAGGACCAGGGGCTTTCTGTATCCAGGGTTTCTTGCCTTGGTGTACCGGAAGAATCAGATCACACGTTGGCTTGTCGAATGAGTGCAAAGTTTTATTGTGTGGAAGTATCTCTTAGCTGAAGGGGGAGCAAGAGAGGAGATGGTTTTCCCCTGGAGTCCGGCTGCTCAGTGGCCAGGGCTCTCCTCCGACTGCCCCAGCCTAACTCCACGTCGGTTGACGGCCTGCTGGTGTCTGTGGGTGCGCTCTTCTCTCAGTGTGCTCCTCTTGTTGGCCTCTCCACGACCAGCCACTTGCCTCTTCTTCCAGCGATGTGCTCCTCTCTGTCTGGCCGCTTGTGTGTCTGCCCGCTAGAGTCTCAGGTTTTTATAGGTGCAGGATGGGGGTATAACAGGCCAGGATGGTCTTGGAAAAATGAAACATTTGGGCAGGAAAGCAGGAATGCCTGTCCTCCCCTAGGTCCCCAGGGGTGGAACCCTAGCCAGGGACCACAACCTCCTTTACCTAGTGCTTCCCTTCCCTCCATGTCATTTAAAAGGACTATACTCTTCCCTTTCTGCCACTCCTGTATTAGCATCATGCTGTTTTGGCTACTATAACCTTGTAGTATAGTTAGAAATCAGGTAATGTAATGCCTCTGGCTTTGTTCTTTTTGCTTAGGATTTCTTTGGCTATTTGGACTCTTTTGTGGTTTCATGTCAATTTTAGCATTTTTTTTCTAGTTCTGTGAAAAATGGCATTGGCATATTGATAGGCATGGCATTGAATATGTAGATTGTTTTGGGTTGTATTGTCATTTTAATGATATTGATTCTTCCATCCACGAGCATGGGATGTTTTTCAATTTGTTTGTGTCAGGTATGATTTCTTCTTTTCTTTCTCTTTCTTTCTTTTCCATCTTTCTTTTTCTTTCCTTTCTTTCTTTTTCTCTTTCTCTCTTCCTCTCTCTCTCTTTCTCTCTTTCTCCATTTCTCTCTTTCTTTCTTCAGAGTTTCACTCTGTAGCTCCGTCTACAGTGCAGTGGTGAAATCTCAACTTACTGCAACCTCCACCTCCCGCATTCAAGCAATTCTCCTGCCTCAGCCTCCCAAGTAGCTAGGAGTACATGCACATGCCAACATGCCCAGCTAATTTTTGTATTTTTAGTAGAGGTGGGGTTTCGCTATGTTGGTCAGGCTGGTCTTGAACTCTTGACCTCAGGTGACCCACCTGCCTTGGCCTCCCAAAGTGCTGGGATTACAAGCATGACCCACCGTGACCAGCCCACTTTTTTCTATTTAAAATTTTTTATTTTTTACAATATTTTGTAAGAAATTAAAACAGTATTTTGTAGTTCTCCTTAAAGAGATCTTTGATCTCCTTGGTTAAATGGCTTCCTAGGAATATTACTTTTTGTGTGTGGTGCTATTGTAAAGCTAATTGTGTTGTCACTATAGTGAACACTTTATAGATTCAGGAACTTCTCAAACCACATAGACATTTCTGTTCTAAACTCTAGTGACCCTGGTGCAGTCCCAAACAAAGATCTAACTTTTACCCCTAAGAATGAATTTTGAATTCTTCAAAGACCTGAAGTATTTGCAACAACAAAGAGAAGGCAGTCTTATAAATTAGACTAAACTGTAAGCATCTCAAAAATAAGTCCAGTGTTTCATTCCTTTTTTGTTTATAGTCAGCACATGCACCAAATGAAAGTCTTTTCAAATTGTAAAACATATTTATTACATATTTTATTTTTATTATATATGTATTTTTAGTAGAGACAGGGTTTCACCGTGTTGGCCAGGCTGGGCTTGAACTCCTGATCTCAGGTGATTCCCCCACCCCAGCCTCCCAAAGTGCTGGGATTGCAGGCATGAGCCACCGCGCCCAGCCCATGGTGTGTTTAATGTCTTTTAAATACAGAAGCAGTCAAGGTTTGGTAGGCAGGGAGAGGAGGGCCAAATACACAGGTGCAAACCACTGTTGCATTCAGGGAAAGGGTAACAATCCTCTCGTAGTAGAGCAGACATGGGCTCACAGGTCCTGTCAAATAAAGCTACTTATCAGCATAGCTACATGCAGAATAGTTCAATAGCTTGGAAGCCAGAAATCTGAGCTTCTTCATTTCTTAGTTCTTTTGGTGAATTTCTTTGAAATATATTGACACCTGTGTAACTCTGTGGGCTATCATTTCCTCAACTCGGTGAAAACAGAGAACTCTCATATGTATTCACGTGTTCATATATACATGACAAATGGAAGGCAACTTGCTTTCCTTAAAATGTGGAGGCACACATGTGATGCCTTCTGCTAACACTGCAATTATATACTCATAATCTCTTACTGTAAACAGAGGCAGACAAAGCCACTCCAGTTCTATGTCAGCTCTCCTGGAAAGAGCCAGAATGTGGTTACTGCAATCCATTGATTTTTCCTTTGGCTTCATGAAAGCATACATCCTGCTGTCTTGTGGACGGGTCATCTGTAAGGCTCTTCATGCATTAAGACACATGAACTTTCAGCCACCTCACCTTTCCTAAAAGGGATGCTTTTGCTGTAAATATTCTAAAGCTGTTTCAATCAAAATAGTTTCAAGCTGTATTACTTAGAAAAATACTTTTAGTAGCGAAAGCGAAGCTCACAAAGGGCATCTTAATATCTACTAATCTGCTTCGCTATTTTTTTGTACACAAATGGCATTCATCAAAACAAGTTAAATAGTAATGGCTTAAAACATAATCGTGCTGTTGTATGTTCTCCAACTGTGTACACTCAACACACCTTGGAACATTTCAGATCACATGGAGAGCAAATTATTGGTATGTTCTTGGCAATCAGGATTAAGTTGCCAGAGTCATGTTGCTTCATAGCTTGCTTTTCATAAAATAATAATGGTGGTAAGTTTATATTTATCGAGTCTACCGTGTGTGTAATGGACTGTACTTCCGGCATTTTCTCATTTAATCATGATAACAAACCTATAAACTAGAAACGACTTTGATTTCCTAGTTAATAGATATTGAAACTAAAAAGAGAGACAAATGATATTGCATGTGGTCATGTGGCATGCTGCGTTCTAGAGCTGGATTCAGATCTGGGCTCCTGACTTCAGAGTCCTCACTTGTAACCTCTCTACGAACTGCATTCTCCCCAAGTCCCACGTCAGTCTCTTGTGTTTCAAGGCTCTAAGCACTTTTCTTTCCATATCAAGAAACTGACTGTATTTTTAGTCTCCATACTTCATAGGAATTCATCTTATGATTTCTGTGTTTTTGGATATCCTAATCTGTATGTTTAACCGTTATATTGACCTTGACATGTTTCAATGTTATAATCACAGAACACCCTCAGTTGATGTTTTGTAGCATCCCCATAAAGTAACCATCTTTCTAGTCCCTCTGGTCATCTATTCTGTTCAGAAAATCTCACTCGTTCCCACTTATTTTCAGTTCCTGCCAGTATGACAAACCTCTGTACATTGTGTGGGAAAACCAGTCCTCAGGCAGAAGTTGAATAAGGAATGCCTTTACCCTGTTAGAAAACTAAAGAAACATCAGCAGTTTCTTCAAGAGCAAGTGCATGTCACTTCCTCTGTTAAGCCTTCCTGACTACGCCAGGTAAAATTAACCACGGCCAAAGTTTGCGTTCCCAGAATATTCTATACAACACTGTACGTTATTATGCTCTGCAACATTTTAATACATCTACCTTTCTCATAAAACTTGAGTAGGGGGAAAGGGGCATGCTTACTTCTATATCCCCATTCCTTAGCACAGTTGCTGGGGCAGCCTTGGTGCTGAATACATGGCTGTGGAAAGTAGGGAGAAAGCAGGGAGGGGGGAAGAAGGGCAGAAGGGGAGGGAGGGAAGCAGGAAGGTGGGGAAGGAGGAGTAGATTATTACATTAACTTGGTGTGTGGTTTATCTACATACTAGATGTTTTGATTTTTCGGTAACTTCCCATATTGCCAGTGTAAAAAAAAAATATCACATAAGAAATGTACTCCGAATCCTGTCTCTGACCCAGATTTCAAAGAACAGAAAGAAACCTGGTCAGAAACACTGAAAACCGTCATGTCATTATGCGTTCCAGGAGAATTCTATAAGGCTTCCATGGTGCTCTTTTAGACAAGCCAGGTGTTATAAAATCTTGATTGTTTATTGATGTGCTTTATCTAAAACATAGTTTTAAAGTGTGTGTGTGTTTCTAACCTGATAGGAAGAAGCTAGAGCAATTGCCGTTTAAAAACTGCAGTCAGTTTTCTGTCTTCCATAATATAAAGGCCTAAATTCCCCCTCGAACAAGTATGTCAGTGTTTTAAATGAACTATCTAAATGGACAACTTTTAGTTAAAACAAAGTGAAAGCCAAGCTTGTGCTCTGAAACGGAGCGGTATGGGGCGAGGCAGGGGAGGAGAAGCTGCAGGGTGCATCACTGCTGATTCTACCTCCACCGAAGAGGGAGTCCTGTGCTGGCTGCTGTGTGCCCCTGTGGAGGTGTGCATGGAAACTTCTGGGCATGGAACTCTTCCTTTAGGAAATATCAGTAGATAAAAGGGGGAAGAAACTACTTCCTTTGAGAGACTCTGAGGAGCTACAGGCACAAGCATTATTGCTTTAGGATGCTGGCCACAAAATGGAGCAGTGAACTGAAGGAAGGACACTGTCCAGGGCTACACAGAGCCCAGCGTGTCTAGGTGCTTGCAGGTATTGGGTAGGGAATTTCAGGAGCAGCTCACCTGGAACTGGACATTGGTGTTTCCACATGGGGAGCCACTAGCAAAGACAAGAGGGTGGCTGTTTTACTGGCCTCAGGGTGACAGCAAACAGTGGACATCACCCAGGAGGAGAGCTCAGGAAAGAAACCTGGCACAGGCCACATGCAAACCAAAGAGAAGGGTGCTGGAATGTGCATTTGATGAGCTCTTTGGAGAGTCTCGTAAATTACTACTCTGGTGATGTTTAGAATGATGTTTAGATGGCAGGATGGAACGTACCAGAAATTCAGGTGGAATAAACATATGTCATTGGAAGTTCGGCATCAACCATTAAAGTGACCGTATTTGTACTCAAATACAGTCAGAACCCCTGTGGCACGCCTGTTACTTGCCCTGACCTTACTGGTAGTGCCCAGTTCTCCCTGCACTTCAGAATCACCCAGGGAGCTCTGCAAAAACAAACCCATCCGCCTCCGCCCGCCACTCATGATACGTAGAAATTCAGTCACTGGGTCTGCCATTTCTATTTTTTAAAAAAGAAAACTCTCCATGTAATTCTGTCTCATGGATACTTTTGTTAATACTTGGGTTAGAGTTTGCCGAAATCAACTGGGGACATGCAACATCAAACACTGACCATGAAGGACCTTTCTTGAAGGTTGTATTTCATGTCTCTCACTCACTGGTAAGGTAAGTTCCTGAAGTTAAGGAATGTGCCTTTCACCTCCTTGCATTTCCCACGGGAGGTACTGTAATGCTTCTGTGTGGTTAAATGGCCTGTTTCCTCATCCCCAGGCTCCTCGATGTCACTGTGCACCGCCTGCACTCCAGTTCATCCAGCCAGTGCTCTCTGCTCTGCTGAGCAAAGTTGTTCATGGGGTTCGGCTCCCTCTCTGCTGGGCTTTTGCCTCATCCTTTATTCTCAACCCTGACCCTGTACAACTGGCGGTGTTCCCACTACCGCCGTATCTTTGTATTTGCTTAATTATCCTGGATTATCTTGGAAATAATTTTTGTTGTTTTTATCATTGGAAGGTGTTAACAACTCCTTCCTAGTATATACCATAATATAAAAACACATTAATGATGACATCTCAGTAATTGATAAAAATAGCAAATGCTAGTCCCATCCTTTGTGACAGGATCTCGCTCTGTCACCCAGGCAGGAGTGCAGTGATATGATCATAGATCACTGTAATCTCAAACTCCTGAGCTCAAGCCAACCTCCTGCCTTAGCCCCCTGAGTAGCTGCTGCTACAGGTGCACACGATCACACCCACCTAATTTAAAAAAACATTGTAGCGATGGGCTCTCTCTCTGTTGCCTTGGCTGGTCTCAAACACCTGGCTTGGAGCAATCCTCTCACCTCAGCCTCTGAAAGTGCTGAGGTTACAGGGGAGAACCACTGTGCCCAGCTGCCCCTGTTGCATGTTTTCCTCTGAACCCCTAAACTTTCCCACACAGCTGGCTGAAACTTTTAACACATCCCTGCAAGTACTCATGCCTCGTTCTTCCCAATCCTTGACAAACGATGTTGCCTCCCACATAACTGCAGCCCCCAGTTATCTGCTCATCTCCACTGAAGAAATCACTGCTGGGAATTAGATGTGCTCTGAATGTAAAACAGCCCCAGTTACTGGCAAGATCTCAGAAACCGTCATTAGTGCTGGCTGCCTCATGCTCTCAATCTGGCTGGTCTTCTCGCTGTCACTGCAGCACATCACAGTGATTTGTATCTTTGCACCTTTGCATGGAGCCCCTTCCTGTACTGGAATCAAGTCTTGTTTTTAACCCTTATACAGTTACAAGCATTCCTTGAACCTTCATGGTGTAAGGCCTTTCCTGCACTTGCCAAAACTCTTTCCTGCACACTCCATCTCCTAACAAAAGCAGCTATTTCCGCTGTTTCAGAATCTGGGCAGAGGCTCCGAGTCTGAGAACCATTGGTCCTAGGCACTTACAGAGAATAAAATAAGAGACCTGAGACCTGGGCTTATGTCCTCAAGACAAGGGAGCAAGATGCTTTAAGACTGCAGGGAGAGCTCTAGGTACTGGAATTTGTGGATATTCAGGTGATGGGCACCTTCCTGGTAAATTAACGAAACATCTCTATCAAGAGCAGATTCTTCAAGACTGTAGTCCATGAGTACTGTTTCTGATCATTACTTCTCCTCAACTCACTCCAGCCCCTCCACCCTCATTCTGGAGGAGCCACAAATGAGTAAATGGGAAGGGAATCATAAGAGAACAAATAAAAGAAATTGGAAAGAAACTACAGCATGTCTCCCCCTCTAAGGTAGGACTGAGTGGTGGGAAAAGAGGAAGTTGACATTACATAAGTAACACATTATGTTGGCCAACTGGACATTTTGATACTGGAAAATAATATAGCTAAGAAGTCCAGCTTGGATTTTCTCCGAGGCCTGAGAAGGACAATTCTAGAGTGGACTGGGAAGGCTGAGAAAGAATTTGGCTTTTTTCTGTGCACGCCTTTCCAAGTTCACCTATTTGAGTTTAAAATAACACATAGTTACAAGAATGTAAGTTATCATTCAAATTAGACTGCATATTTGAGATAATTCCCCAGAGTGTCCGTCTGCTGCTGTGGGTATGCAAGCAACTCGATCGTTATTGCCTGAGCCTCATCCTCCACACCCTCTCAACATCTAATCCATTTTTATCTCTCATAGGCGAGAGCAGCGTTTATATTCAAAGCTTATTTACAAATGTTTGGATGCCAAAAATAAGATTATATTCAAAAGGCTGCCACAATTGTCACTTTTCTTTTCTTTTCTTTTCTTTTTTTTTTTTTTTTTTTTGAGACAGGGTTTCGTTCTTGTTGCCCAGGCTGGAGTGCAATCAAGCAATCTCAGCTCACTGCAACCTCCGCCTCCCAGGTTCAAGCGATTCTCTAGCCTTGCCACCTGAATAACTGGGATTACAGGCATGCGCCACCACCCACAGCTAATTTTGTATTTTTAGTAGAGACGAGGTCTTACCATGTTGGCCAGGCTAGTCTCAAACTCCTGACCTCAGGTGATCCACCCTCCCTCAGCCTCCCACAGTGCTGAGATTACAGGTATAAGTCACTGCACCCAACTAAGAGTCACTTTTCTTGTGGATTGTTCCATGTCCTAAGGATATATGAGGTCGGGCAACAGAAAGAAATACCATGTCAAGGTAAGTCAGAACACAGTTAGCTGAAAGCTTATTCTATTAACTACATATGAAGTATGTTCTAGTTACTTCAGCTGTAATTCCAAATTCAAAATTATTTACACCCTCTGGTTTCCTGTGTACTCATGGATAAAACATAACTGTGTCATAAATGTTACCTAGCTCATAACAGCTTGCTACTAATGCTGCAATCTTTTGAAACAGCTTCAGCCGACAGCACAAGCAGCCCGGAGCTTCTTAAGGGTTAATTTAAATGTTTATATTTAAAAAGTATATTCATCTCCCCTTATAATATTCATCAGCCGTCTTGCATACATGTATTTCTGCTACTGTCATACCATTCTTTTGAGAATTTTAACAACGAAAATAATATTTTAAAACCACCAAGCAAAAACAAGGCAAATAAGATGATAAGACACACATTTCTCTAAAACCATACCTATTTTGTTCTATAGAAAAGGAATCCTAAGGCAGAGATGGGAGCAAAGCAGAGAACATTCTAAAATCAGGATAAAACAGAAAACATCTGCATCTTGAGGTAGCTGTCCTTACGTTGGCATAAATTTGGGGGCTACATGGCAACCTAGGCTGGTTTGTCGGTCAACCACCTCTAGAGAGGACAAAATAATTTCACATTTGCTAGCTATGATGTGCTAGATATCTTACATATATAACCTCATTCCTTCTCCTTGAATATACTGCATGATTATCTCTTCATATAGATGAAAAAAGGGAAGCTGAGAGAGGTTAAAGTAAAACGCCAAGGTTCTATATTATAGCTAATGGTCACTGTCATGGTTCCATTTTCAGAGAAAACATGGCTAAAAGATCTTGAAAGTCTCAGAAAGCCCCATGAGACAATGACTCATCTCTGTGATGTGTGGCAGAATGGGAAACCACACTTACTTACAGTGGTATCCTTATCACTCTTCCATTGAAATGAACCCAATGCTCACACATGCAATCCAACAAGAAATAAATATGACAAAATAAAGAAAGCTGCATGTTTGAAGTACTCTCCAAGATGTGTTAGCACATTCCCGATTGGGACTGTAATATACAAGAAGCTTGATCCAATTGCTCTGAGCTCCTGGCTTTCCCCTAACCTGACACTCTTGTTTTATTCTTGGTTTAGAGAATTCTTGCCCAATCTTTCTGCCTCTTTTATTCCAGACACTGGGTCCTCTATCAGCTGTGTCATATGTTATGAATTATCTCACCTCCATCACTTTTCACAGCACTTTACAAGTGCTGACCATGGATCATATTCGAGTATATCAGGATTGAGGACAATGTGTTTACATTACAGAAATATGACCTGCTTTCATCCTTCTGAAACATCTCTTTTTATGGAAGACATTTATTGATACTTTCAGTCTTAAAAACTTGTTGGCATAGAAGAACAGGAAACTGGAAGAGGAATTTTTTACTTTTACACATTTATTTGCTAAATGTATTAAATCCTAAAATGTGCTACACATGTACTATAAGAAATGCACATCATTGGTGAACTACCATAATTTATGCTCTGGAATTCACAATGCATACTTTATTTTATATTTATGTGCCTTAGTTATAACTAATATGTCTCTTTTTTCTTTAAAAATAATATTTAATGTTTGAAGGAATTTTAAAGATCATCTAGCCCCAAAAGTATCATTTCATAGGGGAATTTGATCAATATCTCTTTAAAGAAGAAGAATGGGAAGCCAGGATTCCAAGTTCTAATCATTCCTAGAGGTTCTCTTGTAGTTAAAGCATGATTTTTTAAATTGATTAGCTTTTCTTTTAGAAATCCTTTCTTGTTTCAAAAGAAGACATTTATGCAGCCAACAAATGTATGAAAAAATGCTCATCATCACTGGTCATTAGAGAAATGGAAATCAAAACCACATTGAGATACCATCTCACCCCAGTTAGAATGGTGATCATTAAAAAACCAGGAGATAACAGGTGCTGGAGAGGATGTGGAGAAATAGGAACACTTTTACACTGTTGGTGGAGTGTAAAGTAGTTCAACCATTGTGGAAGACAGTGTGGCAATTTCTCAAGGATCTAGAAATAGAAATACCATTTGACCCAGCAATCCCATTACTGGGTATATAACCAAAGGATTATAAATCGTCTTATTATAAAGAAACATGCACATGTATGTTCATTGCAGCACCATCTACAATAGCAAAGACTTGGAACCAACCTAAATGCCCATCAATGATAGACTGGATAAAGAAAATGTGGCATATATACACCATGGAATACTATGCAGCCATAAAAAAGGATGAGTTCATATCCTTTGTAGGGACATGGATGAAGCTGGAAACCATCATTCTCAGAAAACTGACACAATAACAAAAAACCAAACACCACATGTTCTCACTCATAAGTGGGTGTTGAACAATGAGAACACATGGACACAGGGAGGGGAACATCACACATTGGGGCCTGTTGGGTGTAGGGGAGCTAGGGGAGGGATAGCCAGAGGTGAGGCGGTTAGGGAGGGATAGCAGGGGGTGAGGGGGTTGGGGGGATAACATTAGGAGAAATACCAAATGTAGGTGATGGGGTGATGGATGCAGCAAACCACCATGGCATGTGTATACCTATGTAACAATCCTGCACTATCTGCACATGTGCCCCATAACATAAAGAATTTTTAAAAAATCCTTTCTTGTTAATAATTTATCATGAAACTAATTTTCATTTGAAAAACTGTGTCAGTTATCATCAACTGAAATTATGTGGTTCATTGTATGCTTTCCTTCTTTTTTATCTTGTTTATTTCTTAGTCTCCAGAATTTAGAATTATGCCTAGACAATAAATATTGTAGAATGCATGAATCAATATGCAAAATATAAATAAGGTCTTTCTGGGTGGGTGTGGTGGCTCACGCCTGTAATCCCAGCACTTTGGGAGGCTGAGACAGATGGATCATGAGGTCAGGAGATCGAGATCATCCTGGTTAGCATGGTGAAACCCCGTCTTACTAAAAATACAAAAAAAAAAAAAAATTAGCTGGGTGAGGTGGTGGGCACCTGTAGTCCTAGCTACTTGGGAGGCTGAGGCAGAAGAATTCCTTGAATCCGGGAGGTGGAAGTTGTAGTGAGCCAAGATTATGCCACTGCATTCCAGCCTGGGCGACAGAACAAGACTCCGTCTCAAAAAAAAAAAAAAAAAATCTTTCTTTGAATTCTGACCTAACCCTACAAAATATTATAACATGGAAGCTACCTTTTGGTTTAACTGGTCCTAACTAAATCAATTCAGATAATGTAGTATAAACAATGTTTGGGAATATAGCATTATAATGTTTTGAAGTTATGAAAAATAAAGGGGAGCAGCAAATATAATGCATTTTTAAAAGCTATACACAAGATTGGCCTTGCTCACAGGGTCATTCGACTGTATATATATAAATATATATATTATAAAACATCCGAAATATAGAGAGTGTCTACTACATGTCAGGTACTGTATTAGTTGCTTTTTATGTTTAGCACCTGAGAACTTGCTGAAAACAACACTTAAGGAAGATGCTATCATCATTCCCTATGTTAAAAGTGCAGAAACCATTTTCAAGGTCTTCCAAAAAGTAGTGCTGGTAAAATAACTAGCAAGTGGGTGGTTTTTGCTCCAATGCCTTTAAGGCTATACTTTCCTATCTTGTAAACTGATCCACAAGAAACAGAGACAAGTAGAAACAAGCGTATTTCCTGTAGATTATTAATTTCCTTCCTGCATATCTGTTTTTGTGCAAAGTTTCACTTACAACAATTATACAATATATGAAAGGTGAACAGGAGATATTAGGCTTAGAATAATTGACTCTGGCTCAAAAGAAAAAACAAACAAACAAAAAGAATTAGTCATGATAAACAATGCTACAGTGCTAATTTTGTTAACACAGTTTTCCAAGTAGCCTTGTAAGTCAAATAGATATAATAATTTTTAAAACCCTAACTGATTCAACATACTTCCTTCCAATTGAAACCTACTGCATACATGTAATTCAGAGAACAGAGTCTTCCCAGTTAACTTTGCTCAAGACTCTACCTTTTTCAGTCAGGAAAAATACAGCCCAGTATGGAATGTTAACCTTTTATCATAGAATTATGATTTAACAGCTTCAAATTGCCGGTCAAGGAGGAATAACAGCTGACAGCTTGCACTATGGATATAAAAAAATGTTAATGTCTTAGTCCTTTTGCATGGCTATAAAGGCATAGCCAAGGCTGGGTAATTTAAAAGAAAAGAGGTTTAGGTGGCTCACGATTCTGAAGGCTGTAGAAGAAGCATGGCGCCAGTACCGGCTTCTGTTAAAAGCCTCAGGAAGCTTCCATTCAGGATGGCAAGTGAAGGGGAGTCTCCATGTAGAGATCACATGGCGGTAAGTGAGGGAAAGACAGACAGAAAGAGAGGAAAGGGGGCCAGGCAAGAGAAAGACAGAGAGAGAGATAGAGAGAGAGAGAGAGAGAGAGAAAGAGGAAGAGGGAGAGAGGCCAAGGGAGGCCAGACTGTTTTTAACAATCAGTTCTTGCAGGAACACATAGAGTGAGAATTCACTCATTACCTTGAGGGTGGCACCAAGCTATTCATGAAGGATCTGCCCTCATGACCCAAACACCTCCCACCAGGCCCCACCTCCAACACTGGGGATTAAATTTCAACAAAAGACTTAAAGGGGAAAAATATCCAAGCTTTATCAACTTAAGAATTAATTTTGGAGGTGCTAGGTTTTCTAGACACAGCTCAGAAACTGACAAATGAGATATAACTTGCCATTCTATGATCTGTCATTCTCTCTCGTCCATATTTCTCCAGATAATATGTTTAACTTAGATATTAAAAATAAGTCCATCTAATTTATTTTCAAACTTCTTAAAAACGACTAGATCATGTAGAAAAATTAATCTCTGAATATTAAAAGAAAATGTGGCAGCAATTTGGAGAATTTACTGTAGCAGATATTAAATATGTTGCAATGTGTTAAATATTAGAGTGATCACAATAATGTAGTTTTCAAGGCAGAATGAGCAGATGAATGGAATAAAACAGACTCTAGAGATAAGACCCCCAAAGTTAATATAATACAAAGATGAGATTTATGTTAAGTCAATGGGGAAATATGTTTTATTTAACAAATGATGCAGAAAAAGTAATTTGTAGATTTTTGGTGAGAAGTAAGTAGCATTAGATTCATAGAAACCCTTCACTCTAAAATCAAATCTGTATGAATCAAATATTTAAATGTTTTAAAAAGTGAAACTGTAACTAGAAAATATTTTCAGCAATTATCTCCAAGTGTGGAGAAGATCCTCCTAAAAATGGTAACAAAGACATAACCCTATAAAGAAAATAATACATTTAATTACATCATAATTATAGCTTAAATAATTTGGTGTGTGTTTGTTCTGAGACAGTGTTTCACTCTTGTTTCCTGGCTGGAGTGCAATGGCAGGATCTCGGCTCACTGCAACCTCTCCTCCCAGGTTTAAGCGATTCTCCTGCCTCAGCCTGTGTCTGGGATTCTAGGCACCCGCCACCATACAAGGGTAATTTTTTGTATTTTTAGTAGAGATGGGGTTTCACCAAGTTGGCCTTGGTGGTCTGGAACTCCTGACCTCAAGTGATCCATCCGCCTCGGCCTCCCAAAGTGCTGGGATTACAGGCATGAGCCACTGGGCCTAGCCAGCTTAAATAACTTTGAAACACTTTCAAAAGACCTGAAAATTAAATTACTTACTGGTAAAAATATTTTCAGCAAGTATGACAAGAAACTGTTTCATATAAGAATATATTAAATGGTCATAAGAAACAAACTATATGAAGTAATTTCTTATACTTACTATAAGAAATGTTCATCTATACTGTGCAATTATAATAAAAAATAACCATAATAGTAAGCAATAAATAATGAAAATGTATTCACGCCTCCTAGTAATTGGAGAAAAGCAATTTTACATGAGATGTCATGTTTTACTTAAATAATTGGCAAAAATGAAAAGAAATAAAAATATCCAGGGTTAGAAGAGGCAAAGAAACTGTATTGCATGTAGTTTTGGGGAAAGTAGAAATGGATGGAGGTTTTCCAGCGGACCTTTGGAACTAAGTACCCCAACACTTTACATGTAAAATATTTTGCCCTTTGCAACTCCACTCCCAAAATTATATTTCAAAAATGTGACTAGACAAATTACTAGAGATGTATTTAAGGAGGATCACTAATGTGCTGTTTTGATAATGAAATGTAGAGCAGCCTATAAACTTATCAATGCAAGACTCTTCAACAAAATAAATAGGATCAATCACCAAATGTGCTCTCTCAGGATAGAGACCTGTATCTCTTTATATGGATAATAAGCACATTATATGAAGTAAAAGATGCAAGTTATAAAATCATATGTGAGACACAAAAACAGGTGTATGTGTCTGTGTGTTGTCATGTGCACACACACACACATGTGCATTGAAAACAGAGTTGGAAGAACATGCATCCAATGTTAACAGTGATTATCTCCAGGTGGTTGATTCAAGAGGTTGTACCATCTTCTTCTCCTTTTTGTTTTTTGAGACAGAGTTTCGCTCTTCTTATCCAGGGTAGAGTGCAAGGTCATGATCTTGGCTCACCACAACCTCTGCCTCCCAGGTTCAAGCGATTCTCCTGCCTCAGCCTCTTGAGTAGCTGGGATCACAGGCATGTGCCGCCATACCCAGTTAATTTTGTATTTTTAGTAGAGACGGGGTTTCTCCACGTTGGTCAGGCTGGTCTCGAACTCCTGACCTCAGGTGATCCACCTGCCTTGGACTCCCAAAGTGCTGGGATTATAGATGTGAGCCACCACGCCTGGATGGTTTTACCCTCTTCTTTATATGAAAATATGTTAGCTAATTTTTTTCAGCCAACATTATGTTTTTATAATAAAAAAATGAAATATTTTTAATGAAAATAATTAATTCAATTAAAATGAGGTATAATAGTTTTAAATTACACATCCAGTATGAAATGTAAAAATGCATGGTATTATGGCAGTAATCATACTGACATACAGTTCTGAAAAAAACAGAAACCAATAATAAAGCTTTTCCTAAGCTATTATGACCATGTTATTTTTTCCTCCAGATCAACTGGTATAGATTTTTATCTATGTCATAATAATCTGTTCTATAAAATGCAAATTAAGTATATTTTTATTTAGGAAAATAAACAAATGTTACAGTTTGCTACACGATTATTGTCAGAGCCACTTAATTTGCACACATGTTATTTGTGGAAATGGCAATCGACTGCGTAGGAACTATGGCAAATTGACTGTAGTCTTTGTGGGAAAGGTTGGAGAATGCCACCTTCTCAAATCAAACCTAGTAAAACTCAACACATTATAATTATAACAGCTATGGTCATCATAACTACAATTTATTGCTCCCTTACAATGACAGGCTCTGAAGTAAGCACTTTATAGCCTTTATCAGATAATGCTTAAAACAGCTTTGTATAACAGCCATTGCTGCCTCTCTATCAAAATGTGGATGCTCAAGGGTTGCAAAGGTTTCATCTAGGGCCACCAACCTGTAAGTACCATAATAAAAGTTCAAATCAAGTTTCTCTACTGCCTAAGCTATTGTCTACTAGGCTACATACTAAGCTTGGTCCTTTTTGAAGGACCACTACAGAAAAATAAACCATCAGATAAAATCGTTTATAAATATGTCACTGATGTTGACTTGGAAAATATGTACTTAGAAATCTAAGAGGCCATGGTATAGCCTCAGGTAGACATAATAGGATCACATTTGAGAGATGTATCACTTCATTTCCATGCCTTGGGCATGACCAAGTTGTGCAATTGGTAACCAGTAAGAGGAGGAGTTGAGCTGAAAGTGCTTGCTATTGGTTTTCTGACACCATTCATGGTAAAGATAGGCTTTAAATATATAAATAATTCCAGCCCAGCCTGAATGAACTCTCATTCAAGTTCACATGACACTACTTTGGATGCTTTAATCATTGCTGTGGTTTGGATGTGGTTCCTTCGGTCCCACCAAGTCTTCTGTTGAATCTGATCCCCACTGTTGGAAGTGGGGTCTTGTGGGACGCATTTGGATCCTGAGGGGTGGATCCATCATGAATGGCTTGGTGCCATTCTGCAGGGCGTGGACGACTTCTCACTGTTGGTTCTCCTGAGAACTGGTTGTTGAAAGGCACGTCCTCCTCTCTCTCTTGCTTCCTCTTTCAGCATGGGACCTCTGCCCAGATGGCTCCTCTTCACCTTCCACCATGAATGGCAGCAGCCTGAGGCCTTCCCCAGGAAGCAGATGCCAGCGCCATGCAGGACCGTGAGCCAGGTAAGCCTCTTTTCCTTATAAATTACCCAGACTTAGGTATTCCTTTATAGCAGCACAAAGAGATAAAACAATTTTCATTGTCTGTTCCTAATTTGAGCCCCCTTTCAATAAAACTATGATGTGCACACACATATGCACAGACAGATAGATGTATATATCAAAGTGTGTATAGTCCTCCGTGTAACTGCATCACCATGCACAACATGATGGAAGGTATGCCCATCATCTACTGCTGTTCAACAAACCACCCGGAATGCTTGTGGCTTAATTTAAAAAAAAAATGTTTTTTTAAATTAATTTACTGGTAAATTTAAGCAGTATTCAATTTAAGCAGCATTTGGTGGGCACTGCTTGCCTCTGCTCTGCTTAGCAACAGCTGAGGAGGTTTAAAAGCCAGGAGGTGGAATTGTCTGAAAGCTCACTTGTTCACACACATGGTGGTTGCTGATGCCAAAACTCAAACTGCTGGGAGCTGGGACACCTGGGCTCCTTAGCCATCTCTCCATTTCCATGTGGCCTTTCCCTCTGGTCTCACCAGCACGGAAGCGTCAGGAAATCTGGGCACTGAAAATGCTGTTTGACAGTTGCTAGTGTACAGGTCACCAGAAGAGAGGGGGTTAGATGCTACTTTGCCTTTTATGAGTTAGCTTCAGAAGGTACACAGCATAAGTTCTACTGTTTTCTATTCTTTAGAAACAAGTCACTAAGTCTGACCAAGGTCTGTGGGGAGGGGAATTAGAACCATGAACATCATGGTTCATAATCTACTGTGTATTAGATAGCTCATGAGTTAGTCTCTTCAAGAACTGAGTTGCTAAAATTTAGTTCCTGAGCCTGTAAACATTTTGACTCATGGCAATTATTACCAGCTGGTGGCCTTTCTCTTTGACATGTCTTCGGCCACAAAGCACTTTTGACGGAGAGAATAACAACATTCCATTAGCTCCTCTTAATGCTCCAACTACTTCCAGTTCCCCTTCCCCGACCTCTCTCTCTTTCTAAACAGAGATCGGCTCTCACCATTTCAAAGGGTTTAGGTTGTTATGGTGGTTTAGTTTTGCTTTGTTTCTTGAGGTCCACCTGTCTTATCTGTGGCAGAATCTCCAGGAGGTACTCCAGTTGTGATCATTGGGAAGAAAATGCAGCGAAATCAGACTAACTCACAGTTCTCAGTATAACATTGCACGGCTTCTAAGGAACCAAAATTTAAAGAGTGCATGATAACCAGTATTAATGGATTACAATCCCTAAATTGTACCAATTGTGACTTTGTAGATTCCTAAGTAATCTTCTGGTCTAGGTAACCTTTCTATTATTTGTCTTCTTGGGATCTGTCAGTCACAGTGTGCATTTGGTCCCATAGGTGCGGCTGACAGACCCTATCCTAGAGTGGCCACTTGTTTGGAACAGTTCTACTGACCCTGCATGTTCCCTAGAAGGAAACACAAGGCATTGCGGAGAAACCTTTCAAGCTTAACTCCCATGAAGGGTAGTCTTATGGTTTAGTTCTCACAGAGCCATAGGCCATAATTATGCAGCTGTAATGAAGCTCACAATGCATCAATGCATTCTACTCCATTTATATTTGCTTTGATTTAAATAAATTTATTTCATTTAAATGAATTTATTTTATTTAAATGAACTTATTTCATTTAAATAAAAGCAAATATAAATGGAGAAGAATGCGTTCACAAAATCTTCACAAGAATTGTAATAACATAAATGAAATAAACATTTATTTTATTTAAATAAAAGCAAATAATAAATGGAGAAAAATGAGGAGACGGAGTCTCGCTCTGTCACTCAGGCTGGAGCGCAGTGGCCAAACTCGGCTCACTGCATCCTCCACCTCCTGGCTCAAGCAGTCCTCCACCTCAGTCTCCCAAATAGCTGAGATTACAGGCATGTACCTAGTTATTTTTTTTATTTTTCATAGAGATGGGGTCTCATCATGTTGCCTAGGCTGGTCTCAAATTCCTGGCTCAAACAATTCTACTGCCTTGGCCTCCCCAAATGGTGGGGTTAAAGGCATGAGCCACTATGCCTGGCTGAACCATAGCCCATTTTAGCATTGAATGTATTTAAAACGGTTTCATTATTCTATCAAGAAAATATCCACATTTAAATGCACGCCTTAGAATAATTAATACTACTCATTATTAAATACTAAATTAGAACTGATTCTCTAAAGGGTCTTCATATATTGTACAGTGTGCTAAGTAATATGAGTTTTAATTGCTTAATATAAAATTACTTAATGGCACTTATAATTCCTGTGAACATCAGTATGAATTTTAATAAAATGGTAGAAGCACATGGAGAAATGGTTCTTTGTTAAAATAGTTCATTTTTATAAGGCAGGTAAGAAATTAGTAAGTTAGATAACTGTATTAGTCTATTTTCATGCCGCTGATAAAGACATACCTGAAAGCAGGAAGAAAAAGAGGTTTCATTGGACTTACAGTTCTACATGACTGGGGAGGCCTCAGAATCATGGCCGGTGGAGAAACGGACTTCTCACATGGTGGCGGCAAGAGAAAAAAGAGGAAGAAGCAAAAGCAGGAACCCCTGATACACCCACCAGTTCCTGTGAGACTTATTCACCATCATGAGATGGCACGCGAAAGACCGGCCCCCGTGATTCAGTGACCTCCCTCTGGGTCCCTCCCACAACACATGGGAATTTGGGGAGATACAGTTCAAGCAGAGATTTGGGTGGAGACACAGCCAAGCCGTATCAATAACCCTGAGGAAAAAAATGACAATACTGGGATCCAGAAAAATACAGATGTTTTTGAATAAGAAAAATCTCTAGATATATACAGTTAGGTGATCCCAACAGAAACATCTTTCAGTTTTGAAAGCCAAGGAAGCTTCATTGAGTCCTGTCTCTGCATAAATGATCAGTGAGATTTCAGATGTCACTGATGTGCAGTCCTTGCTTCACAAATGGACAACCAGAGATGAACAGAGGTCGGTGGACATGGACAGAGAAGGAGAAGGAGTCACAGACGGACTCCCGCACTCTCACTCCAGCTTCTCAAAGTGTCCAGCATATACTTGGTATCGACTCAGTTATCCTTTAGAAAGGATGAAGTCTCAGATGTCTCAAAACTCACTTTACATAGTAACCCACTTCGTCTTCCCTCTAATATTTTGAAAAGACAACAACAGAAAAGCGTCCTCAGTTTTCTGAGAAGGTTGACGAGAAGAAAGCAGCAGGAAGAGAAAGGCAGATAAAGCTTCATAATGGACCATCCATTTGCAGCGATTATGGATAACAGAGAGTCGCCAATAAAGACAGAATTTCAGTCAACCACTAAGCAGATTCCCACTGAGGAGCACACTGGAGAAATGTGAACAGTTAAGATGGAAGACCACAGGATGGCTGCTCTTCATGACCCAATAAATACAAGAAAAGAGTGGCGCTCCCATCCGGTTCTACACCAACACCTCATGTGCATGTTGTGTTCTGAGTTTTGGGAAAGGAAAAATACCGATTCCTATTTACCTTTATTCACACTTTGCTAGGGATTCAAGGAAGGCAGAAAAAATTGCACGAAATAGTCTTTTGTTTGCGTTCCCTTCAAGCTACTCTTTTTCTCCTTTTGTTCCTTATGCCATCACTCCACCACAACCGCACTCCGGCCACTGCTGTCTCAGCCTTCAAAACACCCCAACTTCAACATGCTGAGATTACGCCTATTATGCTAGGGAACCTCTACGTAGCAACCCCAAAAAGAACAAATGAAATGGAAGTAACGCACCACCTCCTGCTTCTCTGCCATCACTGCCTCCAGGTGCTTCCCAGAGCACTTTCCTGCGCCGAGGGGGTCCTGCAGGAGCCGCCTCCCTGCTGGCATTTCCTCAAACCCCAGTCTTCAAGTGTAGCTCAGCCTGTGCGTCTCCGCTCAGCCTCCAATTTCCCCAGGGTAGATTCCAGGCAGCTGCCCTGTTTCACGTCCTCTTAACATCCTGTGCTTTTCCTTCTCATCTTCCTTCTTGACAACTCGAGGGTCATCCGGACTGGGCAGAGCGCCATCAGAGCACGGAATGTTGGTTTTACACACTGGAGCTGAACGGGCTTTCTGGCACAGAGCAAGTGGCCAGCAGGATTATGGAGTGCAAGAACCTTAATTTTCTATCCCTTTATTCCTGTCATTTCCGGTATCTCACAAAAAGGCTCCCAACCTTGCCAGCATCACCACCTGTGAAAATGCTACCACCCATTCCTTGGGCCTCACCTCCTTCCTGAAGCCTTCTTTGATCACCTCTGTGTTTTCTGAACCCTTTAAGCACTTTCTGTGTCGGTCTCACGTCACTCACGATATACTAATTTGTGTTCTTTCCTCTGCCCTATTCCTACAGGGAAGTCTTTGCATAGTCCTTTATACCCATCCCTATCAGCATGGAGGTCATGGGAAAAACCATCTTTTGCCTCATGTTTCACTCCATCCCCGATTTTTCCCAAACGATGAAAGCACTGAATTAAATACTTGCTTTTCTGTCCTAGCGCTTGGCACGGAACAAATGCTTTGGTAAGCTTTTTACCTGCTCTGCAGAATCTGAATTGCAGTCCTTTCTGTAATGTCTTTTCTGCTCAGCTAGATTCCTCCATCCTGAAGGGCAGTCTTTGTTTTCTACATAGTGACTAGCACAACAAATCAATGTCATAAAAATTGCCTACATTTCTTTCGATGGAAAGATGCAAATTTTTAAAATTACGTTTTGCTTTTCCACTCTTGAAACATAAACATTTCCTGTTTGCCTTGTAAATAATACTCATGTAAGATGATCATCACTGAAGTTATTTTCCCAAACTCTGACTATTAAGGGGGATGATGATTGCCTACTTTAGGAAGTTCAGATGATCTGAAGATCCCAAACTGTGTTCGTTTCCCCAGGAAACGTCAGTGGAAGGGCGTGTTCCACCACATGTGGGTCTGCAGCATGTGACATCATCTCAGCTGTGATTTGATTCTCCATATGCTTATGATTTCCATTCTAAATCTCAAGTTTGGTAAACTGGTTTTAAGGGATTTTTGCCACATATATCTTGAAAACTAAATTTTACAGTGGCTCTTGATACCTTTTTGAGAGCTAGCCAGACCTGAGTAAGAGAGATGATAGCTCCTTAATGATCGCCATCAAGGCATGATGAAGTGCAGGTCTCCCGGAGCCATCAATCACCTGCTTGAAGGACCGGGAGGGCTGTTTCCCAGCTGAGAAGCAGGCCTCAATCTCCTGCCCCATTACTCTCAACGTCTTCCTTCTATTCTTCTCACTCCATTAGGCTCCTGTGGGTCTGCACTGAGGCTGTATCAGAGTGACCTCTGGTCTCTAATCCCTGATAGTTCCATTTGGGTCTAATCTACCGTCCCGATTGAAACACTCACGAATGCTTACAGCGGTTTTTCATCTTTCTTTGCTCCAGTTCTCAGAATCTCATTTATAAATCTATTTGAAGTGATCTCTTTTGTATCTATTGCTATCTTTTCTGGTAGGTCGATATATACTCTCTCCTCATCTAAAACCTGCTGGTCTAGAAGCACACGTGTTCCTGATTAATCAGGATCAAGTGTTTTGTTATTTCTTTGCTGTCGGGGCCCTTGTCTAAACCTGCAATGCAGCCGTCAGTACAGTCTCGGACTGATACAGTTGGCTTTAGAATCATTCTATCGAAGGCAAAAAATTAAGAAGTAAGACTTTCGAAGCCTCTGGGGTTTATAAACAGGTTTCAAATTTCTCATATCTGAATATGTCGTAGTAATATGCATGGTTTTGTTCTACTGTATATAAAATATGATACAAACTATAGAACAGAGAATCACAGATGATCAAGTGTAAAAAACAGCTGACAATCACCTTGACTAGGACTTTCCTGGAACAGGGAAGCAGGAAGTATCTTCGATAGTTAAAAAACATATTTTGGAAGCTGCATATTGCTTGAAAGATGGCATCACAGACTAAACCAAGGTCATGTTCTGTGATAGCGGTGTGAACACTGTTACTTCACGTGTGTAGAGTCTCTGCTACAGACGCACTGGTTCTGGCACTGGTTTTGTTCTCTGGGGATTAATTTTTCATGTAGCAGTTTACAGGGAGTCTTTAACACTACCATGAAGAAGATGGCCGTTAATTTAATTTTCCACCAAGCTATAAAAGAGCCCTGATGAAAAGGAAGTTATGTCACAGATATCTCACAAAAAAAGGAGAAGCAAATTGAGTTTAGGGTTTGTACTCCCATAGATATCCAGAGGTTCTTAAAAATTAGCTTATTTTTATAGCACACTTAAAAAATTGGCATTTTTTTCATGGGCAACTAATGTGTTTTCATATATAAACAAAATTTTGATTTTGATTCAAATTTGAAAAATTTAAGCTAATTCTGTAATAAGAAAATCTTATAATTTTAACCTTAACAATTCAAAAAAGAACGAAATTTTTTGTTATCAAGTATTGAAAAGCTGGTTTAGAAACAGGCTGTCCTTGAGTCTGAATACTGGATTGGGTTTTTGAAAAATGTTCTAAGAAAAGTTTCTAGTTTGTCACCCAAATTGCATGTCACACAGCAGAGAACACTTTGTCACGTGTAGACACCATTCAATCATAATCTGAGTTTAACTTCAAAGTTTTCACAATTCGATTTTATTTAAAAGTAAGAAAATATGACTGCAGAGAACAGCGTAAGGGCAGGGAGAACGCTTTTCTTCAAACACCAGGGCAGAAGAAAAGAGGAGTGAATGGGTCCGTTTGCCTTTTACCTCTGTTTTCCTTTTCCACTCTCTACATTTAAGTGTCCAGCTGCCCTTTGACCACAATGGGACCCCTGAAAAGCCACAAAGGCTGGAATTCCTTAAGTATGTATTTGGAGGTATTTCTGCTGATAATTATTGGATGGTGCAGACCAACATGGGCAGCACGAGAATATGGAGTCCATGGCTCCCAGGTTGTGCAAATAAAGACTGTCATTTGTGACTATCTCAGGGACACATTTCAATCCAAGATCAGTTCTTAAAAACAAAAGCAAACCAACCTTTTAGTGTTATTGGATACCAGAAAAAAAAAAGTACAGTTTACACATGAAACCATCCTGAGAAATTCTGAGTTTCATTTTCTGTGATTCTAATGAAGTCTAAAACAATAAAAACAAACAAAAGAAATGCAGATTCCTTGGAGGATAGTAATTTGATCAAACTAAAACATTAATAAGAAACTTTTTGGACATAAAATACGGAAATGACTTCTGACATAAATCAAAATTGCTCAGTATTAGGAGACTTACTTGCTATTAATTCTGTTTCAGTCAACATCTCTCAAGAACACGAAATCAGAGATACAGACCATGAATATTAACTTTTCTTCAGACTAATGTTCCAGTTGGCATACACAGAGCCTAACGGGGGAAAGCGTGATAAATAGATTGCATGTTGAGTGGGATGAAAACACTCTATTTATTATACTGAGTTTAACAGTTACATTATTTATTATAGTTAATGGGATACTTTTAAGTATCTAATTTCATTTGAAATAAATCTTGGAGTTATTTTAAGAGGCCCTACTCTACTGCTTCTGATAAGGAAAAAAAATGTTTGATGTAAAAGAGCTGAACTCCTGTCAAAATCAAATAATCTAAAAGAGAAAATACTATTTTACATAACACTTCAGGTAAACTCTGCCTCTCAAAAATATATGATATATATAAAATATTATAGGTTGCTCAGTAGGAATCAACACCTCTCAACAAGAATTTCTTCAAAATGACCTTGGTCCTTTATGACTTTCAAGAGATCATTTAAATTTTCTTTTTTTTATTTGAGGAAATACCCCTGATCCTAAACCCCACTGTGTGACCATCAGGTGTGAGGGAACAGGCAAGGTTCTCACAGTTGGCTAAGGGGCGCCTCCTTATCAGAAAAGCACCACTGCAGCCAGAGGTCTCAGAGCGGAGCGTTTGACGACAGGGTAGCTCAGTGTTATGTTAGGATTCGGAACCCAAAAGTAATGCTCAGACACTAAATCTTTTGGGTTGTCCTTAGCATATATGTGCCCAGGTAAGAGAAACACACATCCCCCAATACACATACAAACACAGATAGTGTTTTAAGTGTTTAAGGCAGGCGTGTCCTATCTTTTGGCTTCCTTTGGCCACACAGGAAGAAGAAGAATTGTCCTGGGCCACACATAAAAGACACCAACACTGAAAATACTGTAGCTGATGAACTAAAAAATTTAAAAACTCATTAAAAAAAAATCTCATAATGTTTTAAGAGAGTTTACAAATTTGTGTTGGGCCACACTCAAAGCTGAACTCGGCCGCATGCGATGCCACGGGTTGGACAAGCTTGGTTTAAGGTACCACAGGTAAATTATAAAATGAAGACTGGCGCAGAATAAAGTCACATGCCACATCCAAAGTTGAGTTAATTTCACTAATTGAGAAAATCCTAATTGATTTTATCCCCTTTTTAATCTCAAGCATATATCCTTTGAGCTGACAAGAATTCTTTTTATAAAAAGGTAAGAGCTAATAGTATTGGTATGCTCCCTCCTAAACTAACAGTGATTAGCATAAAGCCGAATTAGGTTCAGGCTTCTCTGTCTAAAAGAGAGTTAGGGTCAAGTTTGTATTTGTACTCGTAAAAACCAATGGTAAATGTTACTGCTATTTAAAATGATCCACTAAGATTACCTTTAAGTTTATACAAGTTAGTTAATTAAGAATATATTAGGAACACTGCTATTTAAAATTCTAAGAACATGGAAATTTTGTCTAAGTGATAGAAATTTAAAATTTTAATAATTTTAAAATGTATAAAATAAATTATACATAGGGTTGAAAATACTGTCAAAACCTTGACTTTAGAAAATACAGGAGTCAGAGTTTATATTTAACTGTATTGTGAAAATGCAATTCAGAAACATGGTTTTAAAAGGGAGTGAAAGAATTCAACTCACACTGAACACTGAGTTTGGGCTAGCTATTGGCATTGTGAGGGCTCACACCTTCAGCTCCTTCACTCAACAGACGTTTCTTTGGTGGTTATTAAATATGGACGAAAAAACAGAGTTGGATATGATGCTTCCTTTTCCTACCTTGATAAGAATATCTCTGAAGCATTTATGATCCTTAATTCCCTGTTTAAGTACAAATTTAGCTACATCCCAAAATATTTGCCATGTGCTGCGCTTTCATTGCTGTTTGGTCTCTTACTTCCATTTAGATCTTTGCACTGACTCAGTGATTTGAATGTCATGTCTTAGAGTTATATTTTTGCTACTGATATTTAAAATGCCTTTTTTTTGAGATGGAGTTTCACTCTCGTTGCCCAGGCTGGAGTGCAATGGCGCAATCTCTGCTCACCACAACTTCCGCCTCCCGGGTTCAAGGGATTCTCCTGCCTCAGCCTCCTGAGTAGCTGGGATTACAGGCATGCACCACCACACCCGGCTAATTTTGTATTTTTATTAGAGACAAGGTTTCTCCATGTTTGCCAGGCTGGTCTTGAACTCCTGATCTCAGGTGATCCACCTGCCTCAGCCTCCCAAGTGCTGGGATGACAGGCATGAACCACCGTGCCTGGCCAGTATTTAAATTTCTTAAAACATGACCAGATGTTGATATCCTCCAGTTACCAAGGGACTCTCTCCTGATGTCGTGGGCTCACTGGTTGTATGAATTGGACGTATCCTTCCTAAGTTTGTACTGCAGGAGCCCGCAGCTCGGTAGCGTTACTTTTCCTTCCACCATGGTGTTAAATTTATTCATGTATTTGGTTAACTCCGACAATGTTTCCTTAGTATATTTTGAATCCGTGTTACTGAGATCATACCATTTCTTCCTGAGTTACTAAACCTTTCTATCCTCAAAACCTCATCATGAAGGTTTGGAGGTTTTTCCTGGGACGCTGAACATATTTTTCCTCAAAACCTAGAAAGTCCCCTTTTTAGGAATGTTTCCACCCTTCCCTAAAAATGTATTTTATGTGCAATTAAAATGGTTTCAACAGGATTCTTGAGTTAATACTTGCCTGGATTATTACTTTCCATTATTTTACTTTAGCTGTTTTTCTGCTCACATGTTTTAGGTATGTCTTTTGTAACCTGCATAAAGCTAGATTCTCTTCCTTTAATCCAGTCTAAGAGTCACTGTCTTTTAAACTTCAGTTAGTGCATTTCCATTTCTATTCACTATTCAGGTGAATGGTCCAGGAATTGCTTCCTGGGAGGTCCCCAGCCTGAGGTTTCAATAAGGGCAGGGAAGATAATGACCTTGGCACAGGGATCATGACCTTTGAGGACACAGCTGGCTGTCTCTCCTGGAGAAGGGGCCCAGAGGTGTGTGGTCCATGTCGAACACTGAAGACCTCTGAACTCGAGACCTCACTGGGACTTGAGGCCACCACCCCCACGTGGCCACACAGTTAGAGCTGATGAGGGGCCAGGGGATTGAACAGCAAGGACACGAATCCAGCCAAAACGGAGAAGCCCAGCTCTGAACCTAGAAATGCATGGTGTTCGGAAAGGTCTCAAGAAGCAGCAGCCATTATTTACTGCCAGAAAATTCACCAGGCAAGTCCCATATGTGTTAGGAGTGTGAGCAACTCCACACGTCCTACAAGTGCTGTGATGACAAGGAAGCCTCCACAATTCCCTCCTCGTTTGGCACGAGGATGTTCTAAGCAAAGAAGGGGCTTTTGAGTGCAGGGAAGATGAGGGAACCTGAAGCCAAAGCTGTCACCTCCTTCAGAATTCCAAAGTCCACCCTGCAGAAAGGATTTGTGGGGGAAGCCAGGCTGAGAAAGTTTCCGCTCACTCAGCACCGAGAATTCACACCAAGGAGAGGCCTCCTAGGGGAGGTTCTTCAGCCACGTTCGTTCAGGCCTTAAGTGTCCCGAACACTCACACGGCAGAGATGCCTGGTGAGCGCAATGAGTGTGAAGAAGCTTCATTTGTCCCTGGGAACGTCACAGGCTGGCGGGCCTCATGAGCGCGGCCAGTGTGGGGGAGGGATTTGGGTTACTCTCAGCCCAGTACCCAGGACTACAACTCATGCTGCATGAAACAACATTCTACACACAGGACTTTATGTACCAGCCAGGAAGAGTGAATACTGGCCCCAAACTCAGTTCTAAGTTATAGATATAACTCAAACATTATACATATAATGTTGTATATATGTATAACATACATTCATTTAATGTTGACCCTAAAAACTTCTAAGCATAAACCCATCGGTTTCTACGTACAAGTTTATAGGGGCAACATTATATGTATGTACATATGTATAACATATATATAGATATGTATATGGAAACGTAGATGTATATGTAATTATATTATTAGATGTAATATGTAATTATATCTACATATTAGGTATGCTATAACATATACAGATTACATCTGCATACATGTGAAGGTATTTAATTATATTTAAGAATTCTGCCCTGGCCAGGCACAGTGGCTCATGACTGTAATCCCAGCACTTTGGGAGGCTGAGGCAGGCAGACCAAGAGGTCAGGAAATCAAGACCATTTTGGCCAACATGGTGGGGTCCCGTCTCTACTAAAAATACAAAAATTAGCCAGGTGTGGTGGCGCACACCTGTAGTCCCAGCTACTCAGGAGTCTGAGGCAGGAGAATTGCTTAAACCTGGGAGGCCGAGGCTGCAGTGAGCTGAGACCACGCTACTGCGCTCCAGCCTGGGTGACAGAGCGAGACTCTTTTTTTAAAAAAAAAATATTCTGCCCTATGATATATGCATTTTAATTTCATCCCAGTAGGAAACTTGAAAGACTGTGTCATGTCTCAGAAATCTGTGAGTGTCATACAAGTCATTATTTTTCTCCAGGATTTCTTTCTTCAGGATCTGGATGATTAAAAATCTGTTGATAGCCCCTAGCCCTCATGTGGCAGAGAGTGACTGTTCATTGTTGCCGGCTGCTATCTTGGTATCCTTGTGATCAGCCAGTGGATTGGAGAGAGAAAGCTCCTCTAACGATTCTCACTCAAACACTGCACCTGTTGCTTTTGACAGACTCTGCTCCTTAGAGAAGATATTAACTGCCAGCTGGCTCTGACAGTGTGGGAGCTGACGCTGACATGTGAGTTGGCACCAGAGCAGTATTTACAACTCAGGAAATGTATACAGGCAGACGACGACGGAGCCAGCGAGTTTGAGGTTAAAATAAAAATAACAGTATACATGTTAAGCATGACCACAATAACAAAATTACTTTAAAAATAAATTCAGAGCTTAGGGGTTTTTTCAGGAAATATCTGCTGCCTCTGAAACATATGGCATATACTTGCAAAGAGAGAAAGGGCTGTAAAGGACAGAGGATGGGAATTGAATTACATAGCTGGCCACCCATGCTATATTTTGTAATAGTCTGCTATGTGAGGACGCTACTAAAGAAAGGTAGAAAAAAAGTCAATTGTGAATGACATGGAATATAAATATAAAGTATCACTGGAGCAGGGAAAAAGGTGAATCGTACACTTTTGTTATTTTTCTTTTGGAGGCTCTGAACTGGCTCTCATTTTCTTTCCATGGATATAACTTGGTAAGGCGTTTAAATGGACACAGTTCCCATGGTCACCCAAAATGGTTAAGTCACTAGGAAAGGGACCCTGGAAGGCGGTGGCACAGGCTGGATTTTTGGTGAATGTAATTAACATATTTGAATATCATAACACTTTTGGTAATATTATCAGATGGAAGAAGAGTCAGTTGACATTTTTGTCTCTAATTTCCTAGCAAACAGTGAAGACATCATCATTTTCTTGCAATAAGAGGAATGAATATGACCAGGTACTTACTGCACTAGTCCCAGGGCAGTTTGGGGACTGGCATTCGCCACTTATCCGGTTTGGAATTAAAACATCATCCCAGCAAGATGGACCCTTTGGGAAGAAACAACAATATATTCTTATATGAGTTATAATAGACATGTACTTCCTAAGACATTTTCTAACATGTTTCAAAGTGTGGTCTGCAGCCTCTGGAGGTCTTCCTGACCCTTTCAAGGGATCTGCTAGGCCAAAACCATATTCATAAATATACAGAGACTATATTTGACATTTTGCTCCAAATATGTTCATTTCCCACTTGTAGCCTTCCTCTAGGGCTGAGGTTAAATGCTACCTTGCTAGGAAGGCCATTTCTGACTTGGTTCCACTTCTCTGTCTGCCCTTTCAGGGTTCCTTTGCTTCATAGTAATTGCCACCCTCCCCCACCCAGCCATGCACTGCCCAGCACAGAGCGAGGGCTGTCTGTCCTGATTGACCGTAGCTGCACAAAAGGCTACTTGATCTACTCTGTTCCCTGAGGCATCCCAGCACCTAGAGAAGGGCCCAGCATGGAGGGGGTGTTCAGCAAACTTTCCTTGGCATCAAAGAAACAAAAATACAAATAACAGCAACACTCTCTGTTTTTGTCTTTTTTTTTTCAGATGGAGTCTCACTCTGTTGCCGAGGCTGGAGTGCAATGGCGCTATGTCAGCTCACTGCAAACTCCGCCTCCTGGGTTCAAGCGATTCTGCTGCCTAAGCCTCCAAAGTAGCTGGGACTACTGGCGTGTGCCACCACACCCAGCTAATTTTTGTGTTTTTAGTAGAGAAGGGGTTTCACCACGTTTGTCAAGATGGTGTCCATCTCTTGACCTCGTGATCTGCCTGCCTCAGCCTTCTAAAGTGCTGGGATTACAGGTGTGAGCCACTGTACCCAGCCTACACTCTCTTAAATTAGAGGAGACCACTTGAAATGAAATATCAGTGTCAATTATTGCATTCCTCTTGGAAAGCAAACCAGTAAAAAGCATCATAAGCATACATTTTTGTCTAAATTTTAAGAAATCCGGTTGTGCATTGTGGCTCATGCCTGTAATCCCAATACTTTGGGAGGCTAAAGGGGATGGATCACCTGAGGTCAGCAGTTTGAGACCAGCCTGGCCAACATGGTGAAACCCTGCCTGTACTAAAAATGCAAAAATTAGCTGGGTGTAGTGGCGTATGCCTGTAATTCCAGCTACTCAGGAGGCTGAGGTAGGAGAATCGCTTGAACCCAGGAGGCGGAGGTTGCAGTGAGCCGAGATGGCGCCACTGCACTCCAGGCTGGGAGACAGAGCAACACTCCACTTCAAAAAACAAAGGCAGATAGGGAAGAAGACACACGGGACCAGGAGCAGTACATTTCCAGATCTTCAAATTTTCCAGACAGAAAGGTCAGATCATCTACTTGGAAACAAAAATCAAAATAGATTTTTTAAATTGTAGCAGTACCTTCCATTTTAACCTAAAATTCTGTATCTGGCCTGATTATCAATTAAATGGGAAAATGGGAAAAAGCGGCTTGGGGAGATACAAGCTGGAAAGTTGGTTTGTGTGTCTGCAGCGCTCAGGGTCTAGGAAATCATCAGATGCCTGAGGAAAGCCCCAAGTGGCCGGCCCGGACCTCCTCCCTGGGGGTAGAGCAGCAAGGTGGTCACATAAGGGGCTGAGTGGAGAGGTGAGCTGTGGTCTCCCCAGCTGTGACACAGAAGGAAGGAGGAGGGAAGGTGCATCAAGGGCTGGAGGAGATGGACAGTTTCCAGGAGACGTGGTATGAGGCCAGAGCCCAGCACAAGGCAGAAGATTAGGATCCAGGGGTGGAGGTTATGGTGATTTTACTACCAACGTTTGGACCCAGCCAGTGTTTAAGCTGTAGGAACTAAATCGCTCATCACGAGTCAGCACAAGGCCCTTCTCTGCTTCTGAAAGCAGTGCAGAGCTGCCCTGCCACCTTGCAGCAGATGCTGGGGAACATGCTGTGGGAAGTGGAAAGGGCTCACAGCCAGCCCTGCCGGTCTGCAGGAGTGCTCCCTCCCTCTCTCCTTCACCATTACACATGTGCACAAGACATGCACCCAACACACTCACACATACATGCACATACCCCACACACTCACTCCTACACACACAGGAATGCACGCTCACAGCATGTCACACACCACACATGCATAAACATACCACATATGTACATGTGTACACACATCCCACACACCCCACACACCCCACATGCTTCACACACCCCACACACATACACCCACACATACACACCCATACACATACATGCACACCAAGACACACCACACATGCATAAACACACCACATATGTACACGTGCACACACATCCCACACACCCCACACACACCTCACACACCTCACAAACATGCATGTACACCAAGACATACCACACAAGCATAAACGTACCACATATATACATATGCACACACATCCCACACACCCCACACACAGACACCCACATGCATGCACATACCAAGACACACCACACATGCATAAACACACCACATATGTACCTGTGCACACACATCCCACACAACTTACACACCACACACACCTAACACACCCCACACACATACACGCACACCAAGACACACCACACATGCATAAACACACCACACACACATACACCCACACATATGCACGCACACCAAGACACACCACACATGCATAAACACACCACACACACACGCACGCACACATGACACCACATAGCACACAGGTGTACATATACTAATACACTCACACACTCATGCATGCACACATGCACTATTCTAGAGCAAAGCAGGGGGACACAGAGCAGTTCTCCAGCCCTGAGCTGTACCTGAAAGAGACTGAGCCATCTGACGAGGCTCTTTACCCCAGACCTCAAAGGGAGCCACATCTGGGAGCCACCGATCATTAACCCAAAAGCCACTGCTTAAGATGGAGGTAAATGTGCAGAAAAGGGAGCAGGACTGAAACTGCGATGCTTTGAAAAGCCTGCTTTCAAGCATGGACTTGGCTGGCATCTTGGAATGTGAATTTTGGAAGTGTTCTCATCATTCCCTTACTGCTATGGCTGGTGTGTAGAGCCTGAGCTGTCTGTACAAACCATAGCTATGTGCAACATCTCACCCTCTGCAAGTCTGGAATTTTGATAAGCGTCAGGCAGAGGTGGCTACATGACCAGTTCCCACTAAAACTGCTGGGCACTGAGTCTCTAATGAGCTTCCTGGCAGACAACACTTTACACACATTGTCACAAGTGGCTGCTGGGGGAATGAGTGCCTCTTGACCGACCACTGCGAGAGGACTCAGAGCCATGCCTGTAGTTTCCCCTGAACATCTCCTGCTGGGCCTTCTCCCTTTGCTTCATATCCTTTTGTTGCAGTGAATCTTAGCTTCGTGTGTGATGGCATGGCGAGTCCTGGTGAATCATTGAATCTGGAGGTGGGAAGTGGTCTTGTGGGCCCAGGACATGAAGACATATAATTGGTGATCAAGGCAGTGTTCTCCCAGGCACATAGGAGGGGCGGGGCGCATCATTAAGATCACATCAGTCACAAAGAAGAAGACGTTTCATTTTCTTTGCACATCCCAATATATTCACGATAATGTAAGCACTTATGTGATCGTCAACTTTAGAGTAACACTATTAAAAATGAACAGAGGATTTTAATTGTGATTATGTAACCAAATATATATGTCATTCAGCTTGGACGATATAAAAGGAAAACCAGAAATGTGAGGAATTGGAAGGCAGAAGTGAGGCTGGCGAGCGAGAAAAGTGGGGATTACTATCCTTACCTGCCAAGCTGCTATTAGTATAAGGCTGTCTGTACCTTTGCTTTTTAAACATGTGCATATATTCACTTGAAAAGTCATAAATGTATAGAAATAAAAGAGAGGTAAAGAAAAGATACCTAGGACCTTGATCACATTCATCAGCCTCATTTTTCCAGCTTAAGGTGAGAAATTCAGTGAAGATAAATGTGGCTAGAATGCAGTCTGCTACAATGAGTACACTTTTTAATCTGAGGACCTTTCTTACTCCTATACAAAAACGATGAGCCATAATTGCTTTAGCTATGCCGCTCCTGGAACACTGTGTGCAATGATTAGGCAATTAAGTTCTATATTTTCTATAATACGACAGGAGCAAAGTTAAATCTTCTTTGTCATGGTACAGAATCACTGGGACATTTGTTTCTATATTTTGGATAGTCATAACATTCATACTTATAGTGTGACTAGTATGGATAAACGAGCCTGTCCATTTTATTATACTGAATTCCCATATCCAACAGAGGATTTTAATTATGATTATTAAATATATATGTAATATACAAATTGCATGGCAAATCGCAAATCCTTTGACATGAATGCAGAGGGCACAACTTGCCCCGTTGTTTTAATGTCTGTTTCTCTGTAGGCTGTGGTTTGTTCCACCTTTATGGACACTACAAATCAGATTTCTCTCATTTTTAGACAATTAGGAAATCTTTAGAGTGAAATTTGTGGACCAGCTCTCGTAATTTTACGTAACTCATACTACACACTTCGTTTACGAATATTACCCTCGGCTTTGCATTACTTTCCTTTGATCCCTTTCCTCATGTAATTTAATTTTTCCTGGTTTTCATCTCCATTATCCCTGCAAGCTCGTCACATCATTCTCAAATGAGGCAGGGTATCATTAGGTAATTGTCCAGCCTCATGACTAAGCCTGACTGACAGCTCTGACAGAAGCAGCGCTGCCTTGGGATGGAAGTCATTTCTCCTCCAGGAACAAGGTGATCTCTGGCTAGATGCCTGTGCCGAGCTCTGGCTCTCATACGGTGACTGGTGGCGATTCCCAGTGAACCACACTGTGCCTGGGGCACCGAAAAGTCCCTGGGTTTAAAAGAAATCCATGTCACTGTGGTTAACCATTAAGTAATGGGACAATGTTGCTTCTCTTTTATGTAAACATGGAAGTTGTTTTGACTGACTGATGGCACATTCAATGGTAAATAACTTATCTATGTGGCAAAGCCAAGGAGGAGCACTAATAGGCGGGGCGCAGTGGCTCACACCTGGAATCTCAGCACTTTGGGAGGCCCAGGCAGGCGGACCACCTAAGGTCAGGAATTCAAGACCAGCCCGGCCAGCATGGTGAACCTCTGTCTTTGATAAAACACAAAAATTAGCTGGGTGTGGTGGCACTTGCCTGTTATCCCAGCTACTCAGGTGGCTGAGGCTGGAGAATCACTTGAACCTGGGAGGCAGAGATTGAAGTGAGCTGAGATCATGCCACTGCACTCCAGCCTGGGCAACAGAGCAAGACTTTGTCTTAAAAAGAAAAAACAGAGAAGGAGCACTAATAATGCAAGAGTTAGGTCCCAGTTATATTTTGCTCCACAGAGTAAGATTTCTTAATTCAAAGTCTAGAATTCAGTGAGACTTTTCTGTGCATATCACAGATATTTATTTTTTCATATTTAAATTTTTAGTGCCCAAATAGCAACTAAAATTTTATGGAACAATTCCTATAATTGTCACATCAGGTACTATGTCATCTGACAAACGTCTCTGTGTTTTACAGAGACGTTATAGAAAACCCATTCACAATTTTCTTCTTGATTTCAAGCCATAACACAATGGTATAAGTAGTAAAACTGAATGAAATTCTTCTGAACCTGGGACTTCAACAGAGTAAAATGATATGCTGGTTTATGCAGCTGCTCACACTAATAGTGTGAAGGCTATGACTATCCTGAAAATGGAAACAACTATCCAAGTGAATCTATACCCTTACGAAGCCGATTTAACACGCTCCTGTCAAATTTTGGAAAATATAAAACTTTAATGCCTAATCATTGAACACAGTGTTTTAAGAGTTTCCTGGCTAAAGCAATTACAGTTAATAGTTTTTATATGGTAGTAAGAAAGGTCTTCAGATTAAAAAGGACTGCAAAAATTCATGATAGTAGAAGGGAGCTATGGATTACAATATGTCGATTAGAGAACCAAAACCACTATTTCATCCCTCAAATCTACAGAATTATAGAAAGATATCTCAATAAAATGTCACATGGTCCATTAGGAAAAATATGGCTGTTTTTTAGAAAACTTTCTCTCTTTTTTGCCTAGTAATGCTTAGAACCAAGGGAAATATGTAAATTACTTTAGCAACACTAGCAGGGTGAGGAAACCATGGGCTGCTGGTCAAGTCCCACCTTAAATAGGCCTTGAGCTAAGAAATGTTTTCATATCTTTTAATAGTTGGAAAGCCTAAAAAGCATGTTTCATGACACATGGAAACCATGTGAAAGTTAAAATTCAGTGTCCATAAAGTTTTATTGGCATATAGCCACATATAGCATGGTTGTTTGCATGCCACAATGAGCCATTGCAACACAGACCTCATGAGGCATACAGCCTACCATATTTACTTTTGGGCCCTTTATTGAAAAAGCTTGCCAACCTCTGATTTATAGCAAATAAAATTTTCCAAACTCACAGAGAAAAGCACTCTTTTATTTTTAATATTGTAGCGGCTAACATATAATCACATTTATCTGTATGAGTAGGTATGTCCTGGGTCTCAAGTGAAAAATTACAATGAAACCCTGAGTGCTGTTGACCTGAGGATTCCGAGAAAACACTGACAGAGAGGCAGCATCTGAATCCTCAGATTCAAGAAACTGTTTGCATCAGTAAGTGGAAAAGAACAACTAGAGATGGCATTTGAGGATTGGTCCTGATTAATGTTACTATCTATACAAAAACATGAATCAAATATTATCTAAACACATCTGTATGATGCATGTAAGTCAGAAATACAGAAAAATGGTGCAACAGAGGGAAAGCCTTGATAAAATCTATAAAATGTGGGTTTTAAATTTATTTTCAAAACTTCTAGTACTAATAATCCAAAAGCCATTCCGGCTATGTCTTTCAATACCCAACAAAGTGGAATGTTAAAATATGTAACTGGCTAATTCATATCGAAGTATTCATCGGATTGACAAAGCAAAATGATTTTTTTTCTTGAGTTATCTAAATAAATGCTATAATCTCCTCTTCCTATGTTGGTCTATGCATTGATGCTTAAAATAAATTGCTAATTTTGTTTCCCAAAATGCTACTAGAAAACCATGGCATTTACAATTTTTTAAAAAAGTTATTTAATAGTAATTTTACTTAAACTATACTGCCCTATTATCTCATCTTGTCATCAAATATGAAGCATTTAAAATGTTCTCTTGAATAATCCACAAACATTAAGCCATATAATTAAGTGTAAGAGACTAAAATGATTTTGTAATTCATCCTAAGGATATAATACAACAAGAGCAGAACTATCTTGAAAACAGCTGTACTCAGAAGCTTGAGTCCTCCCTTGATGTTTTTCTCTCTCTGTCTGCAACAAAATGATAAAAAGGAGCTTTGAGGTTCAAAAACCTGTTGAATTTCATTTCTACCCATGACTAGCTATATGTTCCCGAGCTAGTTGCATGTACCCACTCTAGAGTTAGTACTCTTCGTCTGAAAAGTGAGGAATTAAATATCCACCTCACAGAGTGTGCATGAAGATTAAATGAAACAACACAACTGCAAACAACAGTGTGCAAAGGCAACACAACAAATGCCTTTACATGGTGCCTGGCGCATAGTGACTTAAAAAAAATGGCAACTGTTACAAGTATTATTTCTCATTTCTCCAAATAAGAACTTCCTGAATATGGTTATCTTTGGTTTAGTAAAAGCTGAGCCCTAAGAGGCCACTTCCAGGGGATCTGGCAGCCCAGTGGGTTTCTGAATTCCTCCTTTTTCTTAATTTCCCTATTAACAGCCCTCCCCCAAGGTGATGTCACTTTCTACGGCATGCTGTTTCTACCTCTTCTACAGCATGTGTGTCCCTGAGTCATTTGGTAGACACTGTTCGGAACACCCATCTGCCTCCATTTGATTGAAGGCTCCTATGCTCTCACAAAGCTAAGCACATGCCATGGCTAGAGCAGCGGCATAACAAATGCAATCACTAAATAGTAAGCAGGGAAAAGAAAGAAAGAAACTCATTAAACCAAAATATTCATCCACTCACCAAATATTTATTGTTGCTCTTAAACCCTGAGACTACAGTTACAAAAAAGAGAGAAAAATCCCTTTTCTTGTAGGCTTTATGTAGTAGCTACAAAAATGGTATTACAAATGAATCGATCACACCCATGAAAATGAGTAAGATTTTTGAAAATGCCCATATCAAAGACTGGCCGGATGTAAAACAACTGTAATGTACACACTGCTCGTGCAGATGTAAAATGGTACAGCCATTTCAGAAATATATGACGCATTTTTTTAAGTAAACATACAAGTAACATATGAGTAAGTTATTGTACCCTTAGGTATTCATGTGAGATAAATGAAAATCTATCCACACAGAATGTTGTAGGCAAGTGCTCCTAACAGTTTTATTCATACTAAATGCAATCTGGAGGGCATCCCCATATCTATGAAACATTTTATCTAAATGGATAAACAAGACGTGGTATACCTATTTGGTGCACTGCTACTCAAGAATAAGCAGTGTCCTCTTACCTACAAATGGAGCAACATTAATGATTCTCAAAATTGGTGTGAGTGAAAGAAGCCAAACATGAAACGGAATACTTGGCACGATTCCATTTATACGAAATGCAGAGGTTGCTTGGGGGCGGGAGCACAGAGTGGGTACGAGCTACGTAAACAGACAAGGGTTATTTTGGGGGTTATGGGCTGAACTGCATCCTCTCAAAATTCATGTTTAAGTGCTAACCCCTAGTACCTCAGAATGTAGATGCATTTGGAGATGGGTCTTGAGAGAGGTAATTAAGTTAAGATGAAGTCATTAGGGTAGGTCCCAACCCAATATGACTGATGTCCTTAAAAATGGAGGACATTAGGACAGAGACACACACAAAGGAAGGCTTCCGTATATGTGAAAATGTGGGGAGAAGGTGGCCATGTGTAAGCCAAGTACAGGGGCCTCAGAAAACAGCAAGCCGGCTGACATGCCTTGATCTCAGACTTCTAAACGCTGGAAATGTGAGAAAATACATTTCTATTGCTTCAGCTTTCCAGTCTGGAGTATTTTGTCATGGCAGTCCTAGCAGACAAATCTAGAGGTTATGGAAATGTTTTTTATCATGACTGTGGTGGCAGCTTTATGTTGTTACGTACTTATCAGAGCTCCTCAAATTGTACCCTTCAAATGGAGGAAGTCTATTTACACAAATTATTCCTCAATAAAGTGGGTAAGGAACTGAGATGTTGACAAGGAAATTCTGTAAGAGACACAGAATCTCTGTAGCAAGTGTTGCTTGAACAATTGAATATAAATATCTCACTTGATACAGAAAACAAACGGGAGCATCTTCATAACCTTGGAACAGGTACAATTTTCTTATAAGGATACAGAAGCCTCTGACCCCACATAAAGAAATGTGTAAATTGAACTTCAATGAACACTATAGCTCATCAAAAACACTATAAATATGAATACACAAACCACAGACTTGGGAAAATATTAGTAATACATATAATTGTCAAATAAGTCATCTAAGAGCATTTAAAGAGCTAACATAAAGAACACATTAGTAATATAGAGGCAAGCACACCAGTTAAAAATAAGCAAAAAACCAGAACAGACTATTTGCAAAACAAGATGTATAAGTGGCCAATAATTACATAAAACAATGGTCAACATCATTAATAATCAGAAAAATGCTGAATAGGAATGCTGAGAGAGGGCACCCTTGTCTAGTGCCAGATTTCAAAAGGAATGCTTCTAGCTTTTGCCCATTCAATATGATATTGGCTGTGGGTTTGTCATAAATAGCTTTTATTATTTTGAGACATGTTCCATTGATACCTAGTTTATTAAGAATTTTTAGCATAAAGGGCTGTTGAATTTTGTCGAAGGACTTCTCTGCATCTATTGAGATGATCATGTGGTTTTTGCCTTTGGTTCTGTTTATGAGATGGATTACGCTTATAGATTTGCATATGTTGAACCAGCATTGAATCCCTGGGATGAAGACTACTTGATCGTAATGGATAAGCTTTTTGATGTACTGTTGCATTCGGTTAGCCGGTAATTTATTGAAGAATTTTTCATCGATGTTCTCGTGGATATTGGCCTGAAATTTTCTTTTTCAGTTGTATCTCTTCCAGGTTTTGGTATCAGGATTATGTTTTGCTCATAAAATGAGTTAGGGAGGATTCCCTCTTTTTGTATAGTTTGGAATAATTTCAGAAGTTCTAGCTAGAGCAATCAGGAAAGAAAAAGAAATAAAGGGTATTCAATTAGGAAAGGAGGAAATCAAATTGTGGCTATTTGCAGACAGCATGATTGTATATTTAGAAGACCACATTGTCTCAGCCCAAAATCTCCTTAAAATGATAAGTAACCTCAGCAAAATATCAGGATACAAAATCAATGTGCAAAAATCACAAGCATTCCTACAGACCAGTAACACACAAACAGTGAGCCAAATCATGAGCAAACTCCCATTCACAATTGCTACAAAGAAAATAAAATACCTAGTAATACAACTAACAAAGGACATAAAGGACCTCTTAAAGGAGAACTACAAACCATTGCTCAACAAAATAACAGAGGACACGAACAGATGGAGAAACATTCTATGCTCATGGTTAGGAAGAATCAATATCGTGAAAATGGCTATACTGCCCAAAGTAATTTATAGATTCTACACTATCCCCATCAAGGTACCAATGACCTTCTTCACAGAACTGGAAAAAAACACCTTAAACTTCATATGGAACCAAAAGAGAGCCTGCATAGCCACAAGACAATCCTAAGCAAAAAGAACAAAGCTGGAGGTATCATGCTACCTGACTTCAAACTATACTACAAGGCGACAGTAATCAAAACAGCATGGTACTGGTACCAAAACAGAGATATAGAAAAATGGAACAGAACAGAGGGCTTGGAAGTAATGCCATACATCTACAACCATCTAATCTTTGACAAACCTGACCAAAACAAGCAATGGGGAAAGGATTCCCTGTTTAATAAATGATGTTGGGAAAACTGGCTAGTCATGTGCAGAAAGCTGAAATTGGACCCCTTCCTTACACAATATACAAAAATTAACTCCAGATGGATTAAAGATTTAAACATAAGACCTAACACCATAAAAACCTAGAAGAAAACCTAGGCAATACCATTCAGGACGTAGGCATAGGCAAGGACTTCATGACTAAAATACCAAAAGCAATGGAAACAAAAGCCAAAATAGACAAATGGGATCTAATTAAACCTAAGAGCTTCTGTACAGCAAAAAAAAAAAAAAAAAAAAACAAACAAAAAAAACACAATCATTAGAGTCAACTGGCAACCAACAGATGGAGAAAATACTTTTGCAATCTATGCATCTGACAAAGGGCTAATATCCAGAACCTGCAAAGAACTAAAACAAATTTACAAGAAAAGAAAAACTCATCAAAAAGTGGGCAAAAGATATGAACAGACACTTTTCAAAAGAAGACATTTATGTAGCCAACAAACGTATGAGAAAACACTCATCATCACTGGTCATTAGAGAAATGTAAATCAAAACCACATTGAGATACCATCTCATACCAGTTAGAATGGTGATCATTAAAAAAATCTGAGGACAGCAGATGTTGGCTAAGATGTGAAGAAATAGAAACGCTTTTACACCGTTGGTGGGAGTGTAAATTAGTTCAACCATTGTGGAAGACAGTGTGGCAATTCCTCAAGGATCTAGAAATAGAAATACCATTTGACCCAGCAATCCCATTACTGGGTATATACCCAAAGGACCATAAATTGATCTATTATAAAGACACATGCACATGTATGTGCATTGTGGCACTGCTTACAACAGCAAAGACTTGGAACCAATCTAAATGCCCATAGATGATAGACTGGACAAGGAAAATGTGGCACATATACACCATGGAATACTATGCAGCCATAAAAAACGATGAGCTCATGTCCTTTGCAGGGACATGGATGAATCTGGAAACCATTATTCTCAGCAAACTGACACAGAACAGAAAACCAAACACCACATCTTCTCACACATAAGAGAACAATGAGAACACATGGACACAGGGAGGGGAACATCACACACTGGAGTCTGTTGGGGGATGGGGGTCTAGGGGAGGGATATCATGGGGTGGGGAGGTTGGGGAGGGATAACATTAAGAGAAATACTTAATGTAGGTGATGGGGAGATGGAGGCAGCAAACAACCATGGCATGTGTATACCTCTGTAACAATCCTGCAAGATCTGCACATGTACCCTAGAACTTTAAGTAAAATAAAATAAAATAAACTGAAAAAATAATCAGGAAAATGTAAGTTAAAATCACAAAATACAATTTCACTTGATTTCACATCTTAGCCACTATGATAATACTACATGTTGGTGGACATTTGTTCTAGCCATGGGGGCAGCAGATTGGATGGTGGCCACCCACATTGAGGATGGGTTTTTTCCCAGTCCAATGACTCAAATTTCAATATCCTTAGGCAACACCCTCACAGACATGCTTAGAAACAATTCTTTACCAGCTATCTAGGCATCCTTCAATCCAATCAAGTCAACACCTAATATCAACCATCACACAAATCCTTATTTTCTCTCTCTCTCTTTTTAGGAAACACATATTAGCTGTGGCTAACATACATGTTTATTACAATACATATACTATACTCTTTACTATGGTCTAGCTATGTCCCGTAAAATTCATGTGTTGGAAACAGTTCCAAATGGAAGTGTTAGGAGGTCAGGTCTAATGGAAAGTGTTTAAGTCATAAAGGTTCCACCTGCATGAATGGACACATACCCCTAAGAAATGAGCTTGCAGGAGTGGGCTCTCTTTCTACTGCCCTTTGACCATGTGAGGACACACCGTTCCTCCCTTCTGGAGGGCACAGCATTTAAGGTGTTATCTTAGAAGCAAAGAGACCAGGCCTTCACCTGCTGTGCCCTTGATTCAGAATTGTGATAATAGATTTTTGTTCTTTTTAAGTTACCCAGCCCCAGGAATTCTGATATGGCAGCACAAAAAGGACTAAGACATTCTTCAAATACTTGAATCACTGAAACAAATCATATGACATTATCCAGGTGAAAAGAGATCTTTTTCTTTATGTTGTGGCAGAAGGTTTCAGTTGTCTCCTCTCTTCTTTTATGGTAATAAACTTTCTGATTTATAGCTGAGCATATGAGCCCCTAGAAAAAAGACTACCTCCCAGCTTCCCGTGTCTGAACCAAGTGAGTAATCGGTGACCGACGGAATATAACAGAAGCATCCTGTGGAAACTACCACTTGGCCTTTTCTTCATCTTTTCTTTTCTCTCCTCTTTGTAAAATACCTAGTGCATCTTGAATCACAAGTTCAAGGTTATACACAGTAGAGCAACAATATAAAAAGAGTCTGGGTTCCTGTCATCATGAAGTGCCATAGCAGCCTTGAATCACCTATCGAAACTTCTACATGAGAGAAAGACTGAACTCTCACATTATATAAGTCACTGTTACTTTGAAGTTTTAAGATATTCACTGTCAAATCCTATAGCCACTGTTATTACAATTATATTAACTTTGATTTAATGGAAAAATCAATGGAGCACACAAAACTGTGGCAATATTCTACCATGACCTAAAAAAACAACAAGAATTTTGTTTCACGTACATAAAGATGCTGACGTAGGAAGATAAACAAGCCTACTGGAAGACAAAAGTAAAATATTACTTATAATACATCAGGGAATAAGACCTTAATTGTAAGTTCATGAGTTTTTACAATTACAGAAGTTAACAACAAAACCCAAACTTTTAAGAAAGCATGGATCATTTTGATGAAAATCTTTACCAAACATGATCTATAATCCATGCTTACTTCAGCAGATTACATGTGACATGCACATGAAAACTTAGCTTTCTACAAAGAGCAATGGTATAATGAATATACGTCATTTGCTGGAAGCCGTAGTTAACATCATACATACCTCATCTTTAGTGACCTATAAACAAAGCAAGGCAGGCAGCACCATTACCTTTTTTACAGATAGACTAAGGATTGAAGATGCTACGGTTATGTCCAAGGCTACATGTTTACAAAGCAACAAAGTCAATTTATCGTAAAAGTGTTTGCTGTGTTGTTCACTTTTCAGACATAGTTTTAAAAAACACATGCCAAACAAATAAGCATTTTTTATTTACTGTTTTACCTTGAAATATAGTGATGTCCTTGCTAACTGTATCTCTGTCCTTCAGAGACAGGCTTCATGCCAGGGCGGTGGACACTTTCCTATCTGGTGGGCAGGAAACTGGTAACTCAATTTACTAACTATGAAAACAGGCACCAAGTTAAGATTTTGCCTCAAGAAATATGTATGGACATACATTTTTGGAATATGTATCAATATCCTTACATTCCTTCGGCCTCTTTGCTTATAACCTGCTTTTCTTTTAGCTATTTCTTGAGTTATGTGGGTGTTTTTCTTTTAAAAGCTCTATTATCGACAGCTTTTTCCAGGTACACGGTTTCATTTATCTCAGAAATCATATGAGACGTTATACCCTGCATTTGTTTTCTATCGCCGTGTAACAAATGACCACAATTTAGTGGCTTAAAATAACATGCTTTTATGATCTCACAGTTTCTGTGTGACTTCTGCTCAGGGTCTCATGAGGCCCAGTCAAGATGTTGTCTGGGCTGCTCTCTTCCCTGGAGACTCCATTACAGAGAAACTAGCTTCCAGGCTCTCTCAGGCTGTTGGCAGAATTAACTTCCTTGCGGCTGTCATTACAAGGTCCAGGGCTTTCTGCTGCCTGTTGGCTAGAGGCCTCCTGCTGTTCCTTGCCATGTGGGCTTCCTCACCTTGGCAGTTCACTGCATCAGGCAGGCAGAGAGAGGGTCTGCTCCAGTCTTCCCTGAATCAGCCACATGTAACGCATTCAGGGGAAAGCTTAGATAACATAATCAGCATGGTCAGGGACATGACATCACTTTTGCTGTATTTTCGTGGTCAGAGAAAGCAGTTTCACAAAATCATGTATAGGAGGTGGTGGGAGGTCATGGGGAGTGGGGGTGGTCGCTTTCATGTCTGTCCCTGCCCCACTTAACAGATTAGGAGAAAGACCCTTCATAAAATTAAAGTTTGAGAGAAGAAAACTCAATATACGACATTAGTTGCCAAGTGCTCAGGCTATTTTTAAAAAATATAAACACATATTTCAGTTTAGGTACATGAATATTTGAACACTTCCTTGGAATCCTCCTTTTAAAATTTCAAATAGGTGATTTTATAGTTTAGGAGATGATATGGTTTGGCTGTGACCCCACCCAAATCTCAATTTGAATTGAATCTCCCAGAATTCCCTGGTGTTGTGGGAGGGACCCAAGAGGAGGTAACTGAATCATAGGGGCTGGTCTTTCCTGTGCTATTCTCGTGATAGTGAATAAGTCTCACAAGATTTGATGGGTTTATCAGGGGTTTCCACTTTTGCTTCTTCCTCATTTCTTCTTGCCATCACCATGTAAAGATGAGCCTTTTGCCTCTCGCCATGATTCTGAGGCTTCCCCAGTCATGTGGAACTGTAAGTCCAATTAAACCTCTTCCTGTTCCCAGCCTTGTGTATGTTTTTATCAGCAGCATGAAAATGAACTAATCCAGGAGATATTAAGAAATAAATACGAGATGTAACCAGAAACCAAGTTTCTGTTTATTCTATCATGTTAAACTTGAAAAAATTAGAAGATGTTATAAAAACAGAAACATGCTTTGCTTTAATGAATGTATATACTCCTTTGTAACTTGAATTTATTCCCTACGATTTCTTAGAGCATGAATATATTATAGAAACAGTTAAATAAAAGTCTCACTACAACTAATTCTGTAGAAAGAAATAGAAGTCTACTGTCTAAGTAAAAGGATTAATTGTTCCTAAGTAAGCCATGTTATCTTTACAAATTTTTTAAAACAAATATTATTAGAAGGAAAACAATAAGAGAAGATCTTAAGAAAACACCTAGTCTAGTCCTTATTAATATTTTTCATTCCTGATTTTGATATTATATTAATAATAAATCCTTCATTTGAAAATACTTTTATATGGTGTACAGGATGCAAGAGAGGCAGAAATGATTTGGTAAATTTTAGACAGTCTCCAAGAGAATAATGATCATAATAAAAGCAATGGCAATGGTGTCACACTGCATTTGTATAAAACAGGTTTGTCTGCAAATCGCTTTCAAATGCCACAAGCCAACCCTGATTCCCAGTGAAAATCTGTGAAAGCTGTGCTCTATAGAGCTCTGAGACACACATGCATTACTGGGTCACGTGTTGACGATTTGCTCATGTGTAACTGCAGAACAGTTTCCCAACAAAACCCTGGCCCCATGCCCAAGTATTCACTGGGTTATCAATATGTAACTATTTGGGCATATCTTGATGATTATACGAGTATTGCATTTTCATAAGAGTATCCATTTTACATGATTGGTGAATCATCAAACAAGGATCTTCCCTCATTGTATAACGGAACAACTGAAGTCCATGCTTTTCCTGGAAAATATACTCCTATTTTAGTAAAAGTTTGATCACAAGGTTGGGCTGAGCTAGCTGGGGTAAGTGTGACTCTGCTCTATGTGGGGTCAGCTTGGATGGTTTAGTGGGACTGAACGGTTTCTTTTCAAAGTGGCTCATTTGCATGGCCAGGTGGATGCTGAATATAAGCTGAGGTCAGTGGGCTGGTGGTTTTAGTTCTTCTTCTTCTTCTTTTTTTTTTTTTTTTTGAGACGGAGTCTTGCTTTGTTGCCGGGTGCCAGGCTGGAGTGCAGTGGTGCAATCTCAGCTCCCTGCAATCTCCGCCTCCTGGGTTCAAGCAATTCTCCTGCCTCAGCCTCCCGAGTAGCTGGAACTACAGGTGCACACCACCACGTCCAGCTAATTTTTGTATTTTTATTAGGGATGGGGTTTCACCATATTGGCCAGGATGGTCATGATCTCTTGACCTCATGATCTGCCTGCCTCAGCCTCCCAAAGTACTGGGAGTACAGGCATGAGCCACCATCCCGGGCCCTTAGTTCTTCTTAACGAAGGGGTGACCTAGAGCAGTGGCACCCAACAGCATTTTAGTTGTCTGTCATTGTCACCATGCACAAGTTTGATGGAAGACAGTTTTTCCAGGGACCCAGGGGGCATAGTGGGGGAGGATGGTTTCAGGATGAAACTGTTCCAACTCAGATCATCAGGCATTAGATTTTCATAAGGAGTGTGCCACCTGGATCCACCGCATGAGCAGTTCACAATAGAGTTCCCCCTCCTTTGACAATCTCTTACTGCCTCTGATCTGACAGGAGGCAGAGCTCAGGCAGTCTTGCTCACTCACCTGCTGCTCACGTTCTGCTGAGCAGTCTGGTTCCTAATAGGCCATCCCTGCTGGCCCAGGACTTGGACACAGCTCCCCTAGATCACAGTGGGTGCTTTCTAAAAGTGACTATCCTCAGGGAGAGGAAGTAGAAGCATTCAGTTTCTTAAGGCCTGAGCCTGGAAATGGGCAGAGTGTAATTTCTAACATGTTTTATTAGTGAAGCAATCACAGAGCTCGGGTTTCCCAAAAGAGGGTGGTATTTAAAGATAAGAATTCTAACGGCACATCTCGTCAACTTTTCCTCTGGCATTTCGCTGGATGATATTCTACATTTGTAGTTCCACATTTGTGCCCTTGAGCACTGCCACCATGAAGAAGGTGTTTGGTGCTGCCCATGCCCTCGTCTGGGAAATGGGGGCACAGATGGCAGCAAACACCGTCTAGTGGATGAGCCCCTCTTCATCGGCTCTCTTCTCACTCGGCTCCCCGCATTTTCCCCACTTCCTGACAACGTGGCCCATTTTGATTTTCCTTTATTGGTATCCAAAATACCTCCCTAGTATATTCTTTATTAAAAGGCTTTAGATAATTCAAATATCATGAAACAGAAATGTATCTCATGGCATATAGTTTACAGACACATAAACCACACCACGGCAGCACTTCTGCTGGTTCTACGACAGCCCGTTAGGGTCCCTCTTAAATTTCCATCTGGACACGGGCATGGGCAGACAGTATCTATGAATTTATTAGTGGCTTACAATTATTTTACTGAATTTATTATTATTATTATTATTTTATTTTTATTTTTTTTAATTGAGTTTCAAGCTGTCGTCCAGGCTGGAGTGCAGTGGCATGATCTCGGCTCACTGCAACCTCCGCCTCCCAGGTTCAAGCGATTCTCCTGCCACAGCGTCCAAGTAGCTGGGATTACAGACACATGGCACCACATCTATTGATTTTTGTAATTTTTCAGTAGAGACAGGGTTTTATCCTGTTGGCCAGGCTGGTCTTGAACTCCTGACTTCAAGTGATCCGCCTGCCTCAGCCTCCCAAAGTACTAAGATTATAGGCTTAAGCCACTGCACTCAACCTATTTTACTTAATTTCTCTAGTTTCACAGAGATACTCTTCATTTCTCCTAGTGTTTTGAATCACTACCACATACTATCATAAAGTTCTGAAAAGCATTCATTGTTGCTAATTTTAAGTCATCAATTCATTAATTCCTTCAACAAATAATAATGAACGTCTAATAAGTGGCACACATTTTGCCAAATTGTGGAAATGGAATACTGAAAAAGACTTTTGCACTCAGGAGCACAAAAGCGATTAAACAGGCAATTAATACTGAGATTCTTCGAGGGTAGATTGGCAGGATGAGAGACCTCGACTTCTGAGAGAGCTGTGTTTTAACCTGAGAGCAGAGAAATGAGTAACATCAGAAGGTTTCATGGGAATAAGAACTATTCTGAACTTGGAGAATAGAAGCAAATTCCACCAGCCCTGAGACAGATTCTTGGAATATGGATCCCAAACAAGATGATTTCTCAGATACTGACAATTAATCCATAAACAGTCCATTTCTATTAGTATAATTCCCTAAATATCTCCATCCATACCACTAGTCTTGATAATACAATTCAATTAAAATATACAAGTAAATATAATAGTATGCACATTCCTGATTTCAAAGCAATGAGGATGCCAAGATGATAAATAGTGGTTTTGCACTTTGGTATCAGAATGACTGGGTTTCTAACCTAATGGCCACTACCAGCCAAGTAAGGATGAGGGTGTCTCTGAACATCAATTTTATTATATGTAATGTGAAAATAACAATTGCACCTAACTCACAGGATTGATGGTTAAATGAGATAAACTAGTTAGCAAAATACGACATGCCTAGTGAATACTCAATAAATGTTAATGGGTACTGCCGAATAACCATAGTAGAAGAACAATATGATCACGGAAAGAACTCAGTAGAGAAAGACTCAGAAGATCTGAGTTCAGCTAATCGATTTAGCTTCTTCATGCCTCACTATCTTGTCTGTATAATGTGGGTACAGGTCAAAAGAGCTCAGGGTCAAATAAGATAACAAACGAGCTAATGAATGTGAAAACCCATTGGAGCTACAACAAACAGGTCACACAGATATTAGTGAATAATCAAATGGAGCTAGAGGTCATCTTGAAACCGTCTGATAGGAGAGAGAAGTGGACTCAGGCTTACCTCACTTTATACAACCCCAAACCTGGGCCCACTTTGAAGTAAAAGAGAACTTAAAACGTGATGCTGCGGCTGCTGTTGGCCTCCGCATTAACCAGAGCACGCTTCTCCTCCTGTATTGATTACCCAGTACTGCAGCGTTAACTCAATGGCTGCCTAAACAAAACATCTCAGCTAGTCTTGAAAATTTTCCCAAGTACTACCTCCCCTATAGCTCTGGGTTTTTTTGGGATTTTGTTGATTTTCTGAGTCAGGGTCTTCCTCTATCGCCCAGGCTTGAGTGCAGTGGCATGATATGGCTCACTGTAGCCTCAAGTTCCTGGGCTCAAGTGATCCTCCCACCTCAGCCCACAGAGTAGCTGGGACTCCAGCTGTGCACCACCACACCAGCTAATTTTTATATTTTTTTGTACAGACAATGTTTTAGCATGTTGGCTAGGCTGGTATGGAACTCGTGGGGTCAAGCAATCTACCGGGCTTGGCCTCTCAAAGTTCTGGGATTATAGGCTTGAGGCCCTGCCCCCAGCCCTCTGCAAGAGCTTTTAAAACATAATTTGACAGATAATTCACTTCCAATACCAAAAAGTATTTGGTTTTATAAAAAGCAAGCATTTCATAATCTAATACTCAAACCATATTTTCCCCCCATGGAGAAAATTATCACAAGAAAAAAAGTCACATCTCTTAAGAAAAATTTCCATGAGTGTAAGTGAAGTGAGTTTTCTCCACTAACCTGCAGGTCTGCTAGGACAGTCAATCACCATCATTATTTACCCAGTCCCTCCATGCAGGGTGCAGCCACGTTAAAGGAATGAAATGTTAACGACGTGTTTCCCCTTCACAACTCCCAGTCACCAAACTGTTCCTGAACCACGAGATGGCTTCAATTATATTACTATGTGTTGACAGCTTTGCTGTAGGTACATCACAGGGATAGCAGGATTTAAAAAGCAGTAATTTTTTTTTGTTCCATTTCATAGAATGTAAACAATGGAGACGATGAAGACTTACAGATCTGGTGATTCACATTAATGCACTCTTAACAGATTTAATTTAGGAGAAACCATATGATTATCTTCATCTGTTCAAGCTCCCTTTACTAAAAATAATCTGGCTGTTGCATGGAGGAAAGTTTGCTGTAGCTCAGATTAGAGGCAGTTTCAGGCAGCAAAATATGTTTCTAGCTGTTGAGATGGCAGCACTCATTTCAATTCAAGACATGTGAATCTGTTTGAATAACATTTATTACCATATAAAGATTCATAGTTATCTCAGCTGGTTTTATATCTTGATAATTATGACTGAAAATCAGCTATGCTTACTGAATGAGATAAGAAGTTTATTAGATTTCTAGTGAATGCCCAGATACCATCATCATCATAGAAATATTATTATTTAGTTCTCAAAATTAAGCTTTATGAATAACACATCACATTTTGGTGTGTATTATAGTACTCTAAATCCCCAACTAAAACGTAATCACCCACGTTTATTTTTAAGAAAGGGAAAGGTAGAAATAACATTGGATATGGTTAAAATTGTAAGACGTTCACACGGTATTTAATTTTCTATTGCTTCCACATAATTTACTGTCCATGAATATGTATCATCAGTCTGGGCTATCTTGACCACTGGATAAAATCTCAACATTTTTGAGTGGTGCAGGTGATAAAGGCGTGAAGCACTGAAGTGAGAAGCTGTCTAGATAAGGATTTAGCAGGGACTAGAAGGAAAGTAGCTTTTCAAGGGTCCTAAGGGCAAAGAACTTAGGCTCCCCAGTGAAACAGTAAATATGTATGTAACAAGCAGGCTGCAAACTCACTGATATCTGTTTCCAGACCCTTCCAGGGCAGCCCTACAGTACCGTGACACACCACATAATGGCATTTTGGTCAACGACAGATAGCATGCTCACAGCTCATAGACAATGACACTACCGTGTATTTATAAGGTTCCTTTATCCTCATCTTTTCACAGGACTGTCTACGTCGTGGGTAGGGGTTCTTACTCTTACCCCTTACTGACTTGGGGTTTGTAGACATGAAAAGAGGAAAGGTTTTTTTTTTTGTTTGTTTGTCTTGAGACAGAGTCTCCTTCTGTCCCGTAGGCTGACCTCGGCTCTCTGCAACCTTCATCTCCCAGGCTCAAATAATTCTCCTGACTCAGCCTCCTGGGTAGCTGGGATTACAGGTATGCGCCACCACACCCAGCTGATTTTTGTATTTTTAGTAGAGACAGGGTTTTACCATGTTGGCCAGGCTGGTCTCAAACTCCTGACCTCAAGTGATCCACCTGCCTCAGCCTCCACTGATGGGATTACAGGCATGAACCACCGTGCCCAGTCAAGGAAGGCCTTCTTAATCCAAAAAATCAAATACAATTTGGCCAAAAGAAGAGTCACTTTGTCCTCGGACAAGTATGTTGGCAAAGACAAATATTTTGCAATTTTTAAATTTGTTTGTTTTGTTTTAACATGGTCTGGTTTAATAAACATTGCATTGCTTTTCTAGTCTATAATTTCTCTCTGAGTCTTTTCACTTCAAGATATTCTGATGCCTTGTTGTTACTTCCTCTTTTCTTTCATCCGATTGTGTTATAATCAAAGCCCAATCACCTCTAACAATCAGTTAGGCCTGTTTCTTTATGATCTAATCAGAGAGAAGAAGAAGTCTTAACTTTAGATTAAAACAAACTAAATTTGCAGTTACCTGGGCGTTCTTAGCACTGATTTCAACCAGCTAAGGTTTATTCTGAAAGAGTTTTAAGTTTCTCCAAGGTTTCTGCAACAATTTCCCCAATTTATTATTTTATCATTTATCCTCCTTTTAGATCAATGTTTTTGACTTAATAAAACCACTTCTCTTAAAATGTGTTCCTGCTATGTACATGGATTTCATCAAATGAAGTGGAAAAGATGGTTGCTGAAGAACAAATAAGCTCTTGGTTATAAATCACTGACATTCTTAACTTAGATAAAAATACTTTCAGGGGAACAATTTTCTTCCCTCACATGCCTGTCTTTGCTCAGAGAACTGCAACTCCCATTTTCTTCAGTAGCTCCCTCGCTCACTCATCCACAATGCCATCCGCACACTCTGTCCATGACGCATGTGTCACTTCAGCTGGAGGGTAGGGGGTGGGCAGGCTGCTGGGACCGCAAACCTGTGCTCAAATTCCCCAGACTACCTTCACCAGTAACGTAGCAGACGTGCAGGCTGGTAATCCAACATCCATTTTTCTCTTGGTTCAAAAGATGGAAGGGTACAGTTAAGACCCTGTGAACTACAGTAACTGCTACCTGTGAGCACAGCTGAAAATATCAACAGTCCTTTGCGTGCTAGACCAACACGCACATTGTTCTTTAGCTTGGGTGCCTTCATTGCCTATATCTTCTATTGGCTTCAATACTGGCCTATTCTACTGCTCTGAAAAGCAAACCTCATCCCAGCAGCTGCAAACTCACAGATACCTGTTTCCATTCCCTGCCGGGGAGGACTTACGGTACCGTTACACACCACATAGTGACATTTCGGTCAATAACGCATAGCACGCTCACAGTGGTCTCATAAGATTTCAATGGGGCTGAAAAACCCCTGTCACCTAGTTATCATAATGTCATAGCGAAATGCATCACTCACTTGTTTGTGGTGACGCAGGTGTAAACAGACCTACTGCACTACCAGCTGTACAAAAGTATAGCACACATAGTCATGCACAGCACATAATACTGGATAATGACAGCAAATGACTATATTAATGGTTTAGATATTTATCATAGTTTTGCATTATTTTAGGATATATTCTTCTACTCATAATTATGTCTATTTTTTAACGTGGACTGCAAAGTAGCCTCAGACGGGTTGTTCAGGAGGTATCCAGAAGAGAGCATAGTTATCCTAGGAGATGACAGCTCCATGCATGACCTTGCCCCGGAGATCTTCCGGGGGACCTCATGTGGAGGTGGAAGATCATATTGATGTTCTTGACCCTTTTATGGCCTAGGCTAATTTATAAGTTTGTGTCTTTATTTTAACCAAAAAAAATTGAAAAGGAAAAAATAAAACAACGGGCCTAGCGCGGTGGCCCACACCTCTAATCCCAGTACTTTGGGAGGCTGAAGTGGCCAGATCACTTGAGGATCGAGATTGAGACTTTGTCTCATTAAAAAAAAAAGAAAGAAAGCCTAGTCAACATGGTGAAACCCCATCTCTACTAATAATACAAAAAATTAGCTGGGCAATGGTGGCACATGCCTGTAATCCCAGCTACTCAGGAGGCTGAGGCAGGAGAATTGCCTGAACCCGGGAGGCGGAGGTTGCAGTGAGCCGAGATCGCGCCATTGCATTCCAGCCTGGGTAACAAGAGCGAAACTCCGTCTCAAAAAAAAAAAAAAAAAAAAAAAAAAAAAGAAAAGAAAGAAAAAGAAAGCTACACTAAGCTAAGATTAATTTATTATTGGAGAATAAATTTATTGTAGCCTGAGTGTATGTACATATAAAGTGTGCAGCAGTGTACAATAATGTCCTAGGCCTTCCCATTCATACACAACTCGCTCACGGACTCACCCAGAGCAACTGAGAGTACTGCAAGCTCCATTCCTGCCTAGGGGTACCTTTTAAAAATAAAAATCCTTTATACCAATTTTTATTGTACCTTTTCTGTTTACATATCTTTAGATTCACAAATAGTTACCATTGTGTTACTGTTACCTACAACATTCGATGTAGTAACATGCTGTAGTAACATGTTCACAGCATCGGAGCAATAGACGGACCACAGAGCCTAGGTGTCTAGTGGGCTGCAGCATCAGCTGCGTGTAAGCGCACGCTATGATGAAATCACCTGACAACACATTGTTAGGACCTATCCCACCACAGGTCAGCAGTGCATGACTGTACTTGTACCGCCCCAAGCATGTTTGCCACTTAATCGCTGTTCATTTCATTGACAGAGCAAAATTAGTGCAAGTAAAATAGAGGGACCTGGAGAATGTCTCTTATAAATTGGTTGCGGACTATTAGCTGAGAATTCTTTCAAAATAGCCCATTCCACCACTCCAACTACTAATCTTATCTACTCCATGAATGATTAATTTTTAACAAAAATGAAAAATCCAGGATGGTTTATGTAAGAAAAAAATTAAGAGTATTCTTTAAAGTGTTTAGTTTTTTACTCATGGCCATGCACTGTGGCTCAGGCCTGTACTCCCAGCACTCTGGGAAGCTGAGGCAGGTGGATCACCTGAGGTTGGGAGTTCAAGACCTGCCTGGACAACATGGAGAAACCCTGTCTCTACTAAAAATACAAAAGCTAGTCAGACATGGTGACATGTGCCTGTAATCCCAGCTACTCGGGAGGCTGAAGCAGGAGAATCACTTGAACCCAGGAGGCAGGGGTGGCAGTGAGCCAAGATCACACCACTGCACTGTAGCCTGGACAACAGAGCGGGACTCTGTCTCAAAAAATAAAAATATATATACATATTTAATTCACAATACTAGCATATAGCAGATTTCAATTTATTAAAACATAGGTCTCTGGTTAAGTTGAAATCTGATCTTCCAGAAACCTTTGGGTCTTTTATGTTAACACCTCAAATTGGCTTCATTAAAAATATATATGGCATCGGACAACAGATCATGGGTTCTCAGCATCTGAAGAAATTCAACGTCCTCTCCTTGTTCAGTTTTAACTTCTCATGACTTCACTGCATGGACACATTGCTCTGCTGTGTTCCATAGTTTAAAACATCTGATTATGCTTCTTGAAATCAGTCTGACAGCTGAGGCATGTTCATACTCAATCCTGATACATGCCATATTAATACATTTATTCACAGAAGTATTAGTGATTGTGATATCACTCGGGAATCAAAAAGCAAAGGGAAGCACAGAGCTTGCTTTTTGTCACAAATTGTGCTCCAGTTTAAGGAACCCTTTCCTCAATATCATGCTACTTAATTATAGCTAATTTAGATGACATCTGCCATTCTTTAACCTAAGGTCAAGAAAAATAGTAAAGTTTTAATTAGAACTTAGTATCAAACATTTGTAAGTTTTATAATAAAGCCACATTTCTGGCCAATTTTGCAGGGCCCCACTTTGGCTCCCTTTTACCCCAAAATGACTAAGCAAAGGAGAGCTGTAGTGCATTTATCAAGAAAACTATAAATAATTTATTGGAAATAAATATGTGTGCCATAAACCATAAACTTTTAAAGGCTTTTTGTTTTGCTGATGTGAATTTGATAGGGACATTCCAAATGGGAACCATTAAATGAAAAGAATAGGGTTACTAAGAAAGATTACAAATTAATGCTTAAAAAAAGATCAGGACAAGATCTGAATTAATAGATCTGACCCTTCTTTACAGCCTGTCTTCACACAAAATCACAGTCTTAGGTGACTCAAGTCTCTTTTGAGGTCATCAGAGGTTGCCATTCTGGGAATCATAAGAAGTGACAGCTGATATAGCCTGACAGTCATGAAGGAGATAGAAAAGTTAAAATAAAATTCCCAAAGCTCAGCCCTCGAGCATTTTCAGATGCTGGAAACCGCTGTTCACAGCTCAATGGCCCCTAATGGCATGGCTCTAAGCGAACAAGGTCCAGTGGAAGGGAGAGCCGAACAGGAATTCGTAGTCTGAGATCTCAAGGAAATCCAGCAATCTATTTGGAAAAGTGAGAACTATATTTGGGAACGATTAGCAACACTACAGACAGAATAGGCAGATACTCTGTCGCCCAACTCAAAAGGAAATTCTTTTTTTTTTTTCTTTGAGACGGAGTCTTGCTCTGTCGCCAGGCTGGAGTGCAGTGGCGCCATCTCGGCTCACCGCAGCCTCCGCCTCCTGGGTTCAAGCGATTCTTCCGCCTCAGCCTCCCGAGTAGCTGGGGCCACAGGCGCGTGCCACCACACCCGGCTGATTTTTGTATTTTCAGTAGAGACGGGGTTTCGTCATGGCGAGAATGGTCTCGATCTCTTGACCTCGTGATCCGCCGGCCTCGGCCTCCCAAAGTGCTGGGATTACAGGCGTGAGCCACCGCGCCCGGCCAGGAGATTCTTATTCTCCAAATCTTGACCTCTAAATAGCTGTTGTTCTTGTAATTTGTAAATCTGTGTCTTCCTTTCTATACCCAAGGTCAGAATCTTATTTTGACACCTCATACTCTCTTTTGGATGATGGCAATAACTTGTCAATTAATTTCGTGCTGTCCCTCTCAGCTCCCTCAAATGTACTCACATACCTGCCGGAGGAATATTTCCGACGGAAAACAAAACCCTGCCCATCTCCTGCGTAAACCCCTCTTACGGTTGCCCCTCATTTCAGAACACTTTATGCTCCCTGGTCCCTAACACAGCTCAGGAAGTCTTTTTCTTATCCGCCCACTTCCCTCCTTCCCCACCTCTCTCCACCCACCTTATTGTCACCCACAACATATAAATCCACCGGCACACCTATACGGAAACACAGAGTTATGTGTGATTTTGAATCTTCCTGGAAACTTTCTCTGCTTAGAAAATTTTTTAACTCTCTAGGGTCTTTCAATCGGAAGGTCTCAGGAATGTTTAATGAGAATAATGCATTTAGAGTTAGTATAATGTTGCATTTAAGTTCTGTTTTTTGGAAAAAGGAATTCCCAACTGTATCAAACATTCCTCACCCGTTCTGTGCTATTGCCTACTGCAAGTACATATATCTTAAGGTCCAGGTTGTCACATTTTGCTTTCCTGCTTGAAATTTTCTGTTGACTGTTTTTCCTTAGGATTCTTCCCCGGCAACAGAGACTGATAGAAACAAAAGTTTCTCTGTTTCAGAAGAAGATTCAGAATAATGACTGTCATCCTGTGTGTTTACTAGAACCTGCTGAATTGAGATGATTTCAAAAGAGAGAGTGCAATAAGAAATTATGGAATTTCACATGAAAGTACCTAAGTTCAAGATTCACTACTTTATATACAAAATTGTACCCTTGGGCAAGTAATTTCAATTCTACAATGCTCAGGTTTGTTTATGTGTAAAACAAGAAATAATATCAGCTCTCAATATCCTGTAAGTTTTTTGGTGAGGATAACACAAACAAAACACAAGAAAAGTTGTTTTCTGCCTTTAAAACACTGTAATGGTAGTTACAGGTATAAGTTGGAGATACTGTGGGCTCAGTTACAGATCACTGCAATAAAGCAGATATCACAATAAAGCAAATTACACAAAGCTGAGGTTTCCCAGCGCACACAAAAAGTATGCTTGAACTATCTTGTAGTCTGTTAAGTATGCAATAGCTTTATGTCTAAAACAAGAATATACATACATGTCTTAATTAAAAAATGCTTTATTGCTAAAAAAGATTAACTCTCATCTGAGCCTTCAAGTCATAACCTTTTTTGCTAGTGGCGGGTCTGTGTAGATGCTGATGGTTGCTGACTGTTAGCGGTAATGGCTGTTGAAAGCTGGGGTTGATGTGGCAATTTCTTAAAATAAGACAACAGTGAAGTTTGCCACGCTCATGGGCTCTTCATTTCATGAACGATTTCTCTGTAGCATGCCATTCTGTCTGACAGCAGCAGAACTTTCAAAACTGGAGTCAGTCCTCTCAAAAGCCGCAGCTGCTTGATCAACTAAGTTTTATTTAATATCTGAAATCCTGTGTTGTCATTTCAACAATGCTCACAGCACTTTCACCAAGAGTCGGTTTCATCTCAAGAAACCACTTTCTTTGTTCTTCTATAGGAAGCAACTCCTCATCCATCCATGTTTCATCATGAGATTGCAGAAATTGAGTCACATCTTTAAGCTCTACTTCTAATTCTACTGGCCTTGCTTTTTTCACCTCATCTTCACTAAAGTCATTCGAATCCCTTAAAGTCAACAATGAGGGGTAGAATTGGCTAACTGACTTTTTCCCACTCATGTTAATGTTGATATTTTGACCTCCACCCATGAATCATGAATGTTCGTAATGGCACCTAGAATGGTAGCTATAGCATTATTACATGTTTTTTTTAGATAATAAGTCTTGAAAGTCAAAATTACTCCTTGATCCATGGACTGCAGAATGGGTATTGTTTCAGCAGGCATGAAGACAACATTCATTTCCCTGTACATCTCCATCAGTGATGGCAATGAGAAATAACATTGTGAAAGGAATGTTTTTCCTGAGCAGCGAGTCTCAACAGTGAGCTTAAAAATGTTCAGTAAACCATGCTATAAGCAGGTGTGCTGTCATCTAGGCTTTGTTGTTCCATTTACAGAGCACAGGCACAGTAGAGTTAACATAATCCTAAGGGTCTTAGGATTTTCAAAATGGTAAATGAGCATTGGCTTCAAATAAAAGTCACCCATTGCATTACCCCAAGAGTCAGCCTGTTCTTTGAAGTATTGAAGCCAGGCATTGACTTCTCTCTAGCTAAGAAAGTCCTAGACGGTATCTTCTTCCAATTGATGGCTGTGTCCTCTACACTGAAAATCTGTAGTTTACTGTGGCCACTTTCATCAATGATCTTGGCTAGGTCTTCTAGATAACTTGCGGCAGCTTCTCCATCAGCACTCACCGTGAACTTGAACTGTGATGGAGATGGCATCTTTCCTTAAATCTCATGAATCTACCTCTGCTAGCTGAAAACTTTTCCTGTTCAGCTTCCTCTCTTAGCCTTCATAAAATTGAAGAAGGTAAAGACCTTTGATTTGGTTTGGCTCTGTCCCCACCCAAATCTCATCTTGAATTGTAACTCCCAGAATTCCCAAGTATCCTGGGAGGAACCTGGTTGAGGGTAATTGAATCATGGTGGCAGGTGTTTCCCATGCTACTCTCTTGATAGTGAATGAGTCTCTTGAGATCAGATGGTTTTATAAGGGGGAGTTTCCCTGCACAAGCTCTCTTCTCTTGTCAGCCACCATATGAGACATGCCTTCACCTTCTGCCATGATTGTGAGGCTTCCCCAGCCATGTGGAATTGTAAATGCATTAAACCCCTTTCATTTGTAAATTGCCCAGTCTCAGGTATGTCTTTATCAGCAACATGAGAAAGGATTAATACAGCCTTGCTCTGGATTAGGTTTCGGCTTAAGGCAATGTAGCTGGTTTGGTCATCTGTCAGGGCTACTAAAACTTCTTCCATATCAGCAATAAAGCTGTTTTTCTTTCTTATCATTTTGTGTACACTGGAGTAGCACTTTTAATTTCTTTCAAGGAATTTTCCTTTGCATTCTCAACTTGGCTAAATATTTACCACAAGAGGCCTAGTCTTTGGTCTACATTAGCTTACAATATGCGTTTCTCACTGAGCTCAATCATTTCTAACTTTTGACTTAAATGAGAGACATGCCACTTTTCCTTTCACTTGAACACCTAGAGGCCATCATAGAACTAATTGGTCTAATTTCAATGTTGTTGTGCCTGAGGAAATAAGAAAGCCCAAGGAGGGGGAGAGAGATGTGGGAAGTGCTGGTCGCTGGAGCAGTCAGAACACACACAGTATTTATCAGTTTCATTTACCATCTCATATGGGTGTGGTTCATGGCATTCTAAAACTATTATAATAGTAACACTAAAGATCACTGAGCATACCCGCAAATTATTAGAACACATTTCATTCTTTTAAAAAAAATTATTCTGCGGTATAAAGGAAGAAAAAAAGCTATTGTTTTGTTTTTTTTTTTTGAGAAAGAGCCTTGCTGTTGCCCAGGCTGGATGCAGTGGCATGATCTTGGCTCACTGCAGCCTCTGTCTCCCAGGTTCAAGTGATTATCCTGCCTCAGCCTCCCAAGTAGCTGGGATTGCAGGTGCCTGCCAACACGTCCACCCCATTTTGGTATTTTTAGTAGAGGTGGGGTTTCGCCATATTGGCCAGGCTGGTCTCGAACTCCTGACCTTGGGTGATCCGCCCACCATATACTTTTGAAAGACAAAAAATAAACTGCCTGAACCATGAACTGAAAAGAAAGATTCCCTGATCACCGTAATAGATTAATAATGACACAAAGGTTTAAAACATTGTGAGAATTTCCAAAATGCGATACTGAGACATGAGGTGAGCACACGCTGGTGGAAAAATGGTGCTGCTGACAGACTTGCTGCTCAGTATCAGGTGCCGCAAACCTTCAGTTTGTGAAAGACGCAGTATCAGAGGAGGGCGATGAAGTGACAGGCAATAAGGTGAGGTGCGCCTGTACTGTTTTCATTTTCTTTAAGCCAAACCATGAGAATCTTGCACAAAATCTATATTATTAGTGTTGCATGAATAATGTCTTTTATTGTAATTTGGATTTTACTTCTGAAAAGAGAAATCATTTCTTTTTCTGATCATGAACTAAATATGTCCTCCTGTCTAGTAATAGAACATCAAATCGCCTCCACAGAGATTAAACTTGTCTTTTTGGGAATTAAATATAGTCACAATCCACTTATCATTACGCAGTTAATAACTTGATGCCAGAAAGATTTTGACAAACCACAGTACCTTTAATTCTCTTTTACCTTAGGAATGATTTACATGTCAGGTTAAAGAAATTCTGACACTCAACTAAAAATACCTGCAGACACACATATATATATATAAAAGGATATATATGAATGATAGCATTTAAAAAATATTAAAGTATTTCTTCATTTTTCAAAAATTTAATGTTAAGAACAAATAGTTACTAGAATTAATATTTGTCCAGGGACACTAAGAATTTGATTATAATTGAGAATTTAAAAATAATTTTTAAAAGAAGCAAAATATATACAGCATTCTCATAAGAATAGAAATTATAATTATGATATTGATTTAGTTTTTGACAAAGTTAAGAACTATTAAATGCATTATATCCATATTATCGAAAATAGTTGAAGGTAGGTCATAGTTTTCATAGTTTTTCTTTCCAAATTTAAAATATAATATTAGGTTGGTGCAAAAGATTTTAAACATTAAAAGCAATAGTGGCCAAGCACGGTGGCTCATGCCTGTAATCCCAGCACTTTGAGAGGCTGAGGCAGGCAGATCACAAGGTCAGGAGATTGAGTCCATCCTGGTTAACATGGTGAAACCCCGTCTCTACTAAAAATACAAAAAAAATTAGCTGGGCATGGTGGCACATGACTATAGTCCCAGCTATTCAGGAAGCTGAGGCAGGAGAATGGCTTGAACCCCAGAAGTAGAGGTTGCAGTGAGCCGAGACTGTGCCACTGTACTCCAGCCTGAGTGACAAAGTGAGACTCCATCTCAAAAAAAAAAAAAAAAAAAAAAAAAAAGCAATAGCAGTTACTTTTGAACCAAACCAATGTGTACTCTAGAGCCAAATTCTATAATCTCTTCCAATTTGACTTAATATTTGCAACCTACATCCACTCACGCATTGAAAAGGCCGTTCCATGGAGTCAGCATCCGTTCAGGTAGCCTCAGAAGAGGCTGCCTCTATGGGTCCAGAACAAGTTCAAGAATTCATGAATTCTGATGAATTCAGATGCTGAATTCTTTCTATAAGAATGCTGGTTCCTTTCAATAAGGCTATGGGAAGTAAGTTTCCCTATATGTAGAAAATTCTGACAAATTATATCATCTAGTACTATTTGGATAGTAAGAACAGGACTTACACGGGGGTTCAGAAATAATCATAATAAATACATTTATGAATGTAATGAAACAACTGGGTTATACTATTGCCAGAGCTATGCAGACGATCTGAGAGGTCCGTGGGTTATTTATGTTTTTACAAACATAATTTACACTAGTGCTATACCCAACGAAAGTATACATTAGTAAATTTTCCTATACACTGTGTTTCTAAGAGTGTACTATAGTTACAGGCAGTGTGGCATCTCTATAGTGTGTGTTTAAAAAATACCCACACAAACTTCAGTTATAAGGCAATTATGATGCAATCGAAGTTCAATTATAAAATGGGTAACGAAAATACAGAAGACATAATTAGGACAAAATGTTCATATCTCTGTACGGTCAAATAGCCTGGAATTACTACCAGTAACCTGAACTTCACTTACTGTGAAGGCAGAGTCTACAAAATCCAATTCAAACAAAAAAGTGTAAAGTGACCTGTTATTCCAATATGACCCACTGTTATATTAATACAGACTAGTTGATCAGTTTTCTACCACTACACATACACAACCAGAGAGACTCACTCCTCATGTAGTCGGACAGTGGAAACAGACAAACAGATGTCTCAGAGGAAAAACCCAAATGGGACATAGGAGATAGGCTTAAAAAAAAACCTCCATGTAAGCCTGTATAAAGAAATTAATATAATTCTAGATTAAATCCCATCATGTTGCATAAATGGAGGTGAAAGGTAAAGAACTACCTCTGTGCCCCCCAAAATGAGTTGAAATTGAAAGTATAATTATATTATAGATCTTCTAACCTCACGAGTATTATCAACTTATTATTTTATATTAATGCATAGTCTTCAACCTAGATATTATTTCGTATAAGCAATACACATTTAGTCATTCAGTTACTGAAACACTGAAAATAGTTTTGGACTATTCGGTTTGATAAGGAAATGCATAACACACTAAGGGAATCCAGTTAATGGTGAGACCAATTATAATTTTGTTTCAAACTTAATGTCAAAGAAAAACTTGGTATGAACTATGCTTACCAACTGTGAGAGAGGGGAGTAAAGATATTATTCATTTATTCTGAAGTTAGTCAAATTCCAATAAAATAAGAATTCGTGAGGGTTACTCTTTCCAAATCAGGTGGGTAGTTGGGTCAGTTAGTGCAGGGCAGGTTCCCATTTTACTGTTCTCACCACCACTCCCTGCAGCAAAGAATATTTTTATGACAGAAGTTTACCTATGTTTTAAAAGCACTTTTGTTCTCAGAACTGAGAGATTTTATTGTTAAATAAAAGTGGCAGGGGAAGCAACATAAAGCATCAAAGACTGTTCTGATGAAGACACGTAACAGCACCTATGAGAAAGACTTGCCATTCTATTAGTCCCCCTAATGTTTCCTTTGCAAGGCTCTGAAATTTCCCCATAGAACTCCTTATGTTATTTTGAGAATTTTTATTTTACTTTTATTTTTATGTTATTTTTTTAGGCATGGTTTTTATTCACTTGAACACTGTACAAATATTACAATTTCCTTTTGCTGCAAAAAGTATAAAAATAATCTTTATATAGCAATCCATTCATTACTGTAAATCTTTCTAAATCTCTGCAAATGGCTCTAAATGAGGGTAAGTGAATAAGTGGAAATGAAGAGGGGGTTATGGGGCAGCAGGAGGTCAGGCCGGTGCTCAGGGCTGGACCACCCAGACTCCTCACCAGAGACCTCTGTTCCTTCTTGGTAGTCACCCCCCATCACCTGCAGGTTCCAGGGCTAAAGGGCCAGCAGAAGGGGGCCCGTGAGAATTTTAATAGTCACACAACAAATAAGCAGAGAAGAGCTCACAATTAATGAACTAATGCCCTTTTCTTTTAATAAAAATTATACTCTTTCATTATCCTATGAACAAATGATTCTTTAGGGAGCATTTCTTTAACGATAACAATGCTGGCATTCCAATTGGCACTCAACTATCTTAAATTTTTAATGAACTCATTAGTCTGGGCATCTCTCAAATCTTAGAGTCTCTGAGGACACGAGTGGACTTGATGTTATCAGGTTTATTGTTTCTAAAGCAAAGAAGACAAGGAATGTACGCAAAAGAGGAAACAAACAGGTAGTTTGAGAGTGTAGACAACTGTGACACACAAACACATTCTGAGGTAACACCTTTTTCACCAATAGAGAGAAACAGGAGGAAGAGATGGATGAGCAAAATGATACCAAACACAACGCTTAAAAATGTGTTGATGTTTCTCTGTATTTATCAACAGATAAACCCACAGCCAGCCAAAATCAGGTACTGGGGATTAAAACTAAATCCCTGGACAAAGATTAGCATCTCAAGGAGAAGCTGGAATACATTAGAGGAAAATGTGGTTGAGCAGACTGAAAAGGACACCTTTGCAGACACATCTAGGAGAATGCTAGCAGCTCTTAAACTACTTCTCCCTAGTAGCATTTGTCACAATCTTAACTACGTCATTGATGCATTAATTATAGGACACTTTTTCCCTCTGGTTAGAATGTAAGTCCCTTGAGAGAACAGACCTTTTCTGTCTGAATCCCAGTGACTAGTCTGCTGCTGTGCAGAAAACAGGCTCATAATTCATATTGGTGGAATGAAATTGCAGAACAATTAATTATATGAAGGAAACTCAAGCCTAAATTGAGACATTAATACAAATATGAAAATACAAGGAAAAATGAACTTTAAAAAGCAAATCATCTGCCACAGAGGTTCCCAACTGCATGATTCACCTGACTCATTTCATTTGGGGACCTCATTTCTAAGATCCCCAGATGCCCAGGGCTCCAGTCATCACTGACAGGGGTCCAGAAAATACAGATCCACCCCCAAGGTAGAGTCAGGGTTTGTTTTGCTTTATTTTTGTTTTAATGTAAGCATCACTTACCTTTTTCATGTGTGGCTAGACTCTCATTCCATGATACTAGTAAATGTTTCAAATGAAAATACCCCTGGTTGTAATATGATGACTAAAATTACATTAAGGTATCAATATAAATAGTATCAAAAACTTTCCCAAAAACCAGTTTTAATAAAAGAGGTGAGAACATGAGAATGCCCCTAAGAAAAAGGAAGTAGAAAGAAAAATCAAATACGCATCTGAAATTCATTAAAATAGATTTGGAGTTGGTATAGATTGGAGTTTTATTTATTTATTTTTTTAATTTGGGTCAGAAACAAGCACCTACTCTCTGCTAGGCACTGTGCTTCCCTATGAAAGGAAGCATGATTTCTGCCTCAAGTGGGTGAGTGGGGGTGACTAAAGGTGCTTATAAAGTAATTTTTAAACAACAATAATGCATATAGAGTGTACACAGCATGGAGATTCCAGCTTCGTAAACCCAGGAGTACTAATTAATACTGGGTTGAGAGGGAGGCATTGGAATACAAAGATAGAAGGAGACCGAAAAATTAGGGGATGCAAGGGACGAAATCCAGTATAGGCTCCAATTTCTAACACTGTCCCACATCCACAAGGACCTTTAGAGAGGGTACAATAATCTCCACAGTCTCATAATTCAAAAAGGAATTGGGCAAAGAAAAAAAAATAGTGACTATGGTCTAAGTTGATTCTGAACCCATATTATGATTCAATAAGCTAATTATCCCTGAAAGTTTCTAAGGATTCCAAGAATCCTGATGACCAAAGGGGTGAGATCTAGGGTCATCCCACAGCCTTATTATCCTTATTCTCTCTCAGCAGTTACTGAATTAATGGGGAGCTAGAAAAAAATTGTTTTCCTCAATCATTGGAAAGCAGCAAACGAATAATAGAGAGCTAGTTTTAACATTTACTGGACAGTTTGCCAGTTTTCCAAGATAGTTGTCATACGTTTCTAATCCTTAAGAGAATTGCATTTATTAGGAAACATTAAACGGGCTTGGTAAAAATTTAGTCAATATTTTGGGTATTTGTTTAGTAAATGAACTAAGAGATTAGAATCTGGATGCTGATAATTCACTGGTAAAGGCAGATAAGATTATACCAACAAACAGGTAACCTAAATGAAATGGGTAAATTCCAAGAAAGACACAACCTACCAAACTCACTCAAGATGATATATCAAATCTGAACAGATCCATAACAAGTAAAGACATTGCATTAATAATTTTAAAACTTCTAAGAAGAAAAGCCCAGCTCCAGGGTATACCTTAGTAAGTTCAAGCAAATATTTGATTCATTTTCAACAGGATAAAAAGATGATTCAATGGGGAAAAATAATCCTCTAAGTAAATGGGATAGCAGAATGAAAGAAGCTGACTTCCAACTCATATTACATATAAAAATTAAGTCAAATGGGTAGACTGCAAAAATTTTTTCCCATTCTGTTGGTTGCCAGTTTGCTCTAATGATTGTTTCTTTTGCTGTACAGAAGCTCTGAAATTCAATGAGATCCCATTTGTCTATTTCAGCTTTTGTTGCCTATGCTTTTGGTGTTTTAGTCATGAAGTCCTTGCCCATTCCTATGTCCTGAATGGTTTTGCCTAGGTTTTGTTCTAGGGTTTTTATGGTGTTAGGTCTTATGTTTAAATCTTTAATCCATCTGGAGTTAATTTTTGTATAAGGTGTAAGGAAGGGGTCCAGTTTCAGCTTCCTGCATATGGCTAGCCAGTTTAACACCATTAATTAAACAGGGAATCCTTTCCCCATTGCTTGTTTTTGTCCGCTTTCTCAAATATCAGATGGTTATAGATGTGTGGCATTGCCTCCAAGGCCTCTGTTCTGTTCCATTGGTCTATAACTGTTTTGGTACCAGTACCATGCTGTTTTGACTACTGTAGCCTTGTAGAATAGTTTGAAGTCAGGTAGCGTGATGCCTCCAGCTTTGTTCTTTTTGCTTAGGATTGACTTGGCTATGTGGGCTCTCTTTTGGTTCCGTATGAACTTTAAGGTGGTTTTTTCCAGTTCTGTGAAGAAGGTCAATGGTAGCTTGACGGGGATAGTGTAGAATCTATAAATTACTTTGGGCGGTATAGCCATTTTCATGATATTGATTCTTCCCAACCATGAGCATGGAATGTTTTTCCATCTGGTGTCCTCTCTTATTTCCTTAAATAGTGGTTTGTAGTTCTCCTTGAAAAGGTCCTTTAAATCCTTTGTTAGTTGTATTCTTCAAAGAGCTAATATCCAGAATCACAAAGAACTAAAACAGATTTACAAGAAACAAGCAAACCCATTCAAAAGTGGGCAAAGGATATGAACAGACACTTTTCAAATGAAGACATATATGAGGCCAACAAACATATGTAAAAATGCTCATCATTGGTCATTAGAGAAATGCAAATCAAAACCACATTGAGATACCATCTCACACCAGTTAGAATGGCGAACATTAAAAAAAATCTGTAGATAACAGATGCTGGAGAAGATGGGGAGAAATAGGAATACTTTTATACTGTTGGTGGGAGTGTAAATTATTTCAACCATTGTGCAAGACAGTGTGGCAATTCCTCAAGGACCTAGAAATAGATATTCCATTTGACCCAGAAATCCCATTACTGGGTATATATCCAAAGGATTATAAATCGTTCTGTTATAAAGACATATGCACACATATGTTCACTGTGGCACTGTTTACAATAGCAAAGACCTGGAACCAACCCAAATGCCCATAAATGATAGATTGGACAAGGAAAATGTGGCGTAAATACACCATGGAATACTATGCAGCCATAAAAAACGATGAGTTTGTGTCCTTTGTAGGGACATGGATGAATCTGGAAACCATCATTCTCAGAAAACTGACACAAGAACAGAAAATCAAACACCACAAGTTCTCACTCATAGGTGGAAGTTGAACAGTGAGAACACATGGACACACTGAGGGGAGCATCACACACTGGGTTCTGTTGGGGTGGGGCTAAGTGAGTGATAATGAAGGGTAGGGAGGTTGGGGAGGGATAACAGGGGGAAAAATGCCAGACACAGGTGATGGGATGATGGAGGCAGCAAACCACCTTGCCATGTGTGTACCTATGGAACAATCCTGCATGATCTGCACATGTACCCTGGAACCTAAAGTACAGTTTTAAAAAATTAAGTCAAAATGAATAAGAGGCCTAATGCAAGCGATACAACTCTTACCAGTCTTAGAAAAAAATTTAGGAATAAATCTTTGTGACCTTGGGTTTGGGAATGGTTACTTAGATCTGACACCAAAAGCATGAGTGAACAAAGACAACAGACACATTGAACTACAACTTCTGTGCTTCATCATCAATAAAGTAAAAAGATACCCCATCTAGAGGAAGGAAATATGTGCAAATCATGTATCTCATAAGGAACTTGTTTCCAGAATATATAAAAAACATTTATGATTTAACAAGGAGAGGACAAATAACTCAATTTAAAAAATGGGCAAAGAATCTGAACAGACGTTTCTTCAAAGAAGTTACACAAATGGTCCAATAGACACTTGAAGAGAAGATCAGCATCATTAGTCGTTAGGGAAATACAAATTAAAATTATGAGACATCACTCCACACCTCCAAATATGGCTAAAATTTAAAACAAACAAGAAAAGAATAATGGGCACTGTCAAGAACATAGGTAAATTGCAAATCTCATTCATTAGTGGTAAAAAGGGAAATTGGTACAGCCACTTTTAAAGAGTTTGGCATACCTTAAAGTCGCGTTACCATAGCTCCAGCTGCTTCACTGTTAGGTGTATATCCAAATGAAAAGAAAATTTGTGTCCATACAAAAACTTGTACGTGATGGGTCAATGCAGCACTTTTTCCTAATAGCAAGGAAGTTGAAAGAACCCAAATGCCCATCAACTGATGAATATGCAAAATGCACTATATTCATACAATGAAATATTATTTGGCAATAAAAAGGAATGAAGCACCAGAGGCCGCAAATAAACATCGTAAGTGAAAGAAGGCAGTCACAGAGGACCACGTATTACATGTTCCCATTTAAATAAATCTCCAAATTAGGCAAATTCACAGAGACAAAGTCAATTTGTGGTAGCCAGGTACTTGGGGAAGAGGGAAGTGAGCAGAAGCATGGCGAGTGACTGCTAATGGGGGCAGGTTTTCCTTTAGGGAGTTGTGGCAGTGTTCTAAAACTAGATGATGTTGATGATTACACAACTCTACGAATATGCTATTAAACTGTACGCTTAAAGATTTAATTTAATGTTAGGGAAATTAAGTCAATAAACTTAGTTTTCTTTAAAGCAGATAAGGTGATGGTATCTTAGATTCCATAGGCCAAACTAAAAATGCTGAAGAACCACCCAATATTTGTGTGTGTGTGTCTATGTATGTATGTGTGCGTGCATGTATGATAGGCCATTATCACAAAGAATAAGTCATGTTAGGCGTCACATACGTTTCATACATTGTTACCATAATGTTATAAAAACTGATAGTGGATTTATATTTTAGACACCACTAACGTATAGTTGGCCAGATGAAGTTTATTATTAACTTTTGCTAACATTTTATTCTAAAATTGTTATACCTCAGTCAGCACACCCTACGTTTTCCTAGTGGCCGAAAGTAGTGACCAGAATAAAAAAGTAAATAAATTAGGCAATAACGTTACTGAAGAGGTCACAGGTTCTGCTTATATTTTACTTGTTTTACCTATATATATTATCCATTGAACTAAATAGAGAGAAGCCACGTTTTCTCCTAATATTCTCTTCTTATAGTCCAGTGATTTTCTTTCTTTGTAAACATAGAAAATTATAAAAGCTTCTGTGTACACAACTATAGCAAGTATCCAAGTACCTCATTGCAATACACCAGGATATTTTGACTGTAAGAGCCGTGATAACTTTGCAATGATGTAGAAGAATGTTGGAGACAAAATATGAAGCCAAAAAAGGCAGAATGTAATCTGAACTGACATTTCCTATCTAGAATGACAGAAATGTGAATATGCTTTTCTCTAGTGCTTAAGGTTTGGAAAATGCTAGACCCTAAGATTTACCATGGAATTTGATGATTCATGGTGAACATGAAAAAGCAGATGCCACAGTCTGAGTTCTGTTTGGTAATTCATGGCACAAAAGTGTGTCCCTCATTGCTTTCCAGCTATTTACACTCGCCATTATAATACAAGATTCTTGATTAAGCAACCACGTGGATTCACTTTAAATAGCCTTGCTAGCTCTTTTGGGACCTCTTGAAATGTCATTCATAATATATATATGTTGGTAGAAATACCATCCCATTTTGTTACAGATTTATTTCTCTTGCTATCCTTTTTTCCCTTTAAGGTAGATTACTGTTACATGATTACTAACATTTTTTTTAAGTTATGGGTGGGGGCATTATCTAACTATATGTTGTAGTTATATGACATCTAAAAATGTGCTGATTAGAGAATGCATTTTAGTAATAAAATGATAGCTATTTACATCAGATAACTGCCTACAAACAGACAGAAATGAGCTGAAAATGGAAGAAGATGGAATTAATCAGTTTACTAAGAGAGCTTATACTTTTCCCATATAGTTTAAGAAGGCTTTTAAACACTTAAGCCAAGATTTAGTATCAAAGTCATCAGACTTACAAATATCACCATCAGCATAGAATTATTAACATGTAGAAAGTGTGAATATGTCTGGGATTGGGATCCCATTATGTAGGGACCTATGACCTACTAGAAATCCTTTGCAATTCTTACTGAACAATGTTTTCATTAAAATGAACATCGCAAGGACAGTTGAAGTCTCTGCAGGCACTGACAGTCTGATTTTCTAAAAGCATACAGGGCAGACAGTCAAGGTATTCACCTTGATTGGAAACAGAGAATCCAGGTTATATTTGAATCATCTACCTCCATCATATTGTGTTGCACTGTTTTGTTTAGTTTTATGAGTAGAAAGAAAAAGGGCAGGAAATGCTGTGACTCAATCCTGTAATCCCAGGAATTCAAGACCAGCCTGGGCAATAAAGCAAGATACCAGGTCTACAAAAATTATAAATATTAGCCAGGCATGGGGGCATACTCCTGTAATTCAAGCTAGCCCAGGAGGTCAAGGTTGTACTGAGCTGTGATTAGGCCACTGCACTCCAGCCTAGGCAACAGAAAGGGACCCTTTTACAAAGAAAAGGAAAAGGTCATATAAGTGTACCATTAATAGGCTGGGTGCAGTGGCTCGCACCTGTAATCCCTGCACTTTGAGAGGCTGAGGCAGGTGGATCACCTGAGGTCAGGAGTTCCAGACCAGCCTGTCCAACATGGTCATCTCTACTAAAAATACCCAAAATTAGTCGGGCATGGTGGTGCATGCCTATAGTCCCAGTACTTGGGAGGCTGGCACAGGAGAATCGTTGAACCCGGGAGGCGGAGGCTGCAGTGAGCTGAGGTTTCATCACTGCACTCCAGCCTTGGTGACAGAGAGAGCCTCATTTAAAAATAAAAGTTTACTACCAAAAGTTGAAGCAATAAATTTTGTTTTGACAAAGTGACATTTATAGTAGGTGATTATTCTAAAAAATTTTGTTTTAAACCATTCACAATTGAGTTCCCATCCTATTGAAACCCTATTGCTAATCTATTAATTACATGCATTATTGCTTTGGTCTTATGATACTACCTAGTAAATAAATATACATAAGTGAGTCATACTCCATATGTCTGAAATACACAGTTTAAGGGGCTAATGAGGTATATGTAATAAGAAATACACTGGTATCATCCTTATCTGCTGTTTCATGTTTTAATAACTTCTATTGCTGATATTTCAAAGTGAAATAAACAAGCAACTTCTGAACAAAGCTACCTCATAGACTAAAATCACTGGCTTTTCAAACATGTTTGTGGGTTTTTTTAAAGAATAAACATTTGGATGCTGATGAAGTAGAAAATTAGTCTTCTGGAGACACATTATGATGGAGCCTTAAGATCAATGAAAAGTGGAAACCGCCGCATCTAGGGCTGGATTTACTGTGCACACTGTAGAAACACCCTTGATGTTACTAATGGCTGCCTCACACTTAGCTCTCAGAGCCAAACGCCGTCAGGACAGATTGGAACTGCTCCCCAGAGGCATTTCACAGTTTGAACCGAAAGGTTTTCAGGCCCGATTCTAGCTAATTCTGTTGCTTCTAATTCCAGCTGGACTGAAACTCTTATCTTTGGATGCCAGGCCTACAGATAGGGCTATCACAGTAGCCCCAATTCCCAGAAAATACGCAACTCCATGACCCAGGTGAGATTAAATCCTCCCAGATAGCCTAAATAAATGGTCTATAACTTGTTCCTGTCACTCCCACTAATGCCTTTGTGCTGTGAAACAGACTAGCAAAGGTGTAAATATCTTCAAATTATTAGATGCACTACCTCTTCCTTGCTCCTACCAGGAACTCTAGCATCAGGCTCCTCATGGGGCAGAGGAAACCCAGAGGCAGCAGTTCCTGCACTTTCTTCTCCTGTGGTTATAAACCAGTACCCAGATCCCTGTGTATTACTGCTAATACAGGGGCACTCATTTTTTTTCTCTTTAACATCTTGCCAGCTGAATTCTCCCATAGCACCCTTTGTGCCCTCCTCTCTCTAAGAAAAATACCATAGTTAGAATGGCACAGACCAGTTATATAATTTAGTCCATTACTTTGGTTCTAACAGATTTCACCTCAAAACAGATGTACCTGACTGTAAAAGGACCTGCCCGCCAGTGTGTGGGGTAGTTGTGCTCTCCTTTACCCCCCTAAACATTTAGATGAAATAGTCACATCTGCAGAACATGCACATATATAATGAGAACTATCTCTTGAGCAGCACTGCGGCATTTGTGTTAAACCCCCCATAACCGTGCACCCATGCTTCCCAGCAGCCAGCGGTTCCCTGAAAGCAGAGTACAAAGCCATGGTCTTTCTTGTTTCTTCTGCACCTGACCTCATGCTGGGCGCATGCAGCTCAGAATAGATGTTCACTGAATAAATGAAAGGATGGATACATGAATACATTCAATGAAGCTCAAACATTACCTACTACGCTCTGTGCAGAACCGGTCAGAAGACAAGGTGCCTTGGGCATGCAGAACAGGGGACAAAGAAAGCCTGGGTCAAGCTCGGCAAGCACTGGGCATCGATTCCATTCGTCTGAGCGAGGCAGTACATCAAGGCGTGATGAAAACAGACACTGACTGAGTGGTCAGAGCAAGGGGTGGAAGTCAAGAATGCACAAGCGGCCCAGTGCCTATCTGTGAGCTGGGTTTGCAGGAAGAAAATATGGAAAGGTGGCTGGGTGTGGTGGCTCATGCCTAAAAGCCCAACACGCTGGGAAGCTGAGATGGCAGGACTGCTCGAGCCCAGGGGTTCAAAACCAGCCTGGGCAACACAGCGAGATCCCATCTCTACTTTAAAAAGTTAGCTGGGTGTGGCAGCACGCATCTGTGGTCTCAGCTACATGGGAGGCTGAGGCAGGAGGATTGCTTGGGCCCAGAAAGTTGGGGCTGCAGGGAACTGTGCTTATCCCACTGCACTCCAGCTGGGGTGACATAGCAAGACCCTCTCTTAGTAAATAAATAAATAAATAAATAAATAAATTTAATTTGGAAAGGCAAAGCTATGTCAGCAGAGCCCTGACATGGTGAGAGGAAGTATCCTTATTTGAAGAGCTTTGGATGTTTCTCATGTGATTGGAAAGACTATTCATATGCTTACCATGGCAAGATCTGAATTTGTGAATCGTCAAGCTCTCTCAGTAACATTGTTTAATTTTCCATTATTTGTCTTAACTCACTTTAAAACAAATTGTGGTAAAATTTAAGTTGGGTCCCACAATATAGTTCACCCACATTTAAAACTATTCCTGAAATAAACTATGAAAATTTAGGAGGGAAATTTTAATCTTTTAATGTATTTAGACATTTCCTATTCAAAGAAACATTATGAAGTCTTCTATTTTGTGTATAGTCCAGATTTTTAATCATGAATATGTGTGTGTATTCATTCAAACATGACAGGTAAATAGATGCTAGAGGGTACAAGGATAGTCACACAGATGGACAGGTGGTAGGTAGACAGACTCACACTATGACGAAGACGAAGAAGACTGAAGATGGCTGGGTGAAGCTGGTGGAGTAAGCCACTTTCTCCAGGGTCCTTACTGCAAGTGAATTCCATCCACACAGGAAGTTAACTTTTCTAGAGTTAGAGATGATCAAGCATATTTTGAAATAAATAAGTCCTGGTCACAAGCATGCCACTGCAGAGGTAAGTTAGTCCTCACGAGATAGATGTACGACACCTCCCAGATGCTCCCTAAAAATCAACAAGATGAGCAGGTTGTGAAGCCCAGGGTTTCTGTCTTATTGCTCTTTGACGGGAGGGCGATTAGAGGTAAATGCTGGCTTGGAGCTGACTAGAATGAACTTGCTAGCTTTGAATCTGATATGCAGCACACCGTATATTTTGAGAGGTTATTTAAATGTTTTTATAGTTTACATGGAAAGATGAATTATTTTATTTTTATGAGATTTCGGCAGTTGCCATCTCTGATCTATTAATTTAAATAACGTAATGAATTTTATAATTTTACATCTGCTGATTAACTCACAATCCTGTGCAGTGTTTCTGATACCTGTCTAAATATCTGTATTTATTCATTTTGTACTTCTCATGATTTAAGGAGGTATACTGATGCAAACTAAATATCCAGAAAAAACTTCTAGCACAGGAGTGGTTTGGTATCAAGAACATGGGCTCTAGGGGTGGTCAGATATGGGTCTCCAAGCTACTTCGTATCCTGTATAGCTTTGAGATCTTGGACAATTTATTTCCCTCAGTGGGCGACAGTTTCCTCATCTGTAAAATAAGGACAGTGATATTAAGTTCGGAGTGTTGTTGAGAGAATAATGTTAAAGAAGATCCTGGACACACACCCACAGTGCCTAATGAGCACTCCATCTGCAGAGGAAGTCTCAGTTATTTGATGGGATGGCGTGCACAGAGTGAAATCTGTGTCCATACAGGGGAACATACTTCCTCCTTTGGAGCACTTATTTCACATGTGGATCAGACAACTTAGCAAGATGGTAGCTATGTTGTCAACTGTAATGACAGAGATATCTATACATGCATAGATTATAAGATTGGTGCTTCTGGAGCATTAATAACAGATCAGAACATGAGGATTTGTTTTACCACAGATTAGGATATACTTCAAACACCTTTGAGAATGCCCTCACTCTGCTCCCTAAACTCTAAGAATTAGCTATAAATCACTGATGTTTAATTCTATATTCATACCCAATTTTGCATGGTTTTAAAAGTACAAGCATATAAAAATACATAAGCTAACCTCTTCCATGTAGCTCGTTAATTGATATTTTAAAGCAGATGAAAATTTGACTCACATTGTATGTTTTGCTTACAAGGTGTTCCTATTTCAATGACTAACCCTAGTATAGCTGGTGATGGGATTTGGCTGTGCCCCTACCCAAATCTCATCTTGAATTATAGATCCCATAATTCCCACATATTGTAGGAGGGACCTGGTGGAAGATTACTGAATCATGGGGACAGTTTACCTCATACTGTACTCCTGGTAGTGAATAAGTCTCATGAGATCTGTTGGTTTTACAAGAAACCCCTTTCACTTGGTTCTCATTCTCTCTTGCCTGCTGCCATGTAAGATTCTTTTTAACTTCCGCCATGATTGTGAGGCCTCTGAGCCATGTGGAACTGTGAGGCCATTTAACTGCTTTTTCTTGATAAATTCCCCAGTCTCAGGTGTGTCTTTATCAGAACATGAGAAAGGACTCACACCGCAGGAAAGATTTTTTATTTTTCGGGAAAAAGTTAAAACTGTCTCCAACATATAGCTAATGTGTCTGCACCATTTATGTAAATGCGATTTAAGAGAATAATTATTATGCTGAAACACATATTATGTGTAGTGTGTGCCAAGCATGTCACATGCATCATCCACATGAGCGGTCCCAAAGTCTGTAAGAGAAGATTCACACACTCATTTGACAAATGGATGACCTAAGGCTTAGAAAGTTCAGGTAATTTTCCAAAATATGTACATGGCAAGTGGTGGAGGCAGGATTCAAATGTGAGTCAATACCGCTTGGAGAATTTCCATAATGGGTGGTGAAGAAAATAAATTTTGCTTTGTAAATAGTTGTAATGTTTATTCTCTTATCTCTATGCTAACCATTTAACTTTTCGGCCTAAAATCTCCAGTGGTTCTAACTTGCATGGTTGTTTCCACAAGTTATGACTAGGCACACTTTTTGGTAAAAAATGCGAGTACACAGCTGTAAAATATCTTATTTGTTTATTCACAAATTTTATACACATTACTAAGAGATTAAGTACACCATAGAATACACACTGCTTGGAATTTAAGAGTAGAGGCCCAGTGCGGTGGCTCATGCCAGTAATCCCAGCACTTTGGGAGGCCAAAGTGGGTGGATCACGGCATCAGGAGTTCAAGACCAGCCTGACCAGCATGGTGAAACTTCGTCTCTACTGAAAATATGAAAAATTAGCCGGCATGGCAGTGCGTGTCTGTAAGCCCAGCTACTCAGGAGGCTGAAGCAGGGGAATCACTTGAACAGGGAGGCAGAGGTTGCAGTGAGCCAAGACTGCACCACTGCGTTCCAGCCTGGGCGACAGGGCAAGACTGTCTCAAACAAGCAAACAAACACAATTAAAGAGTAGATATAAATGAGAGGATTGTAATGTTGACATGTGGTTGCTAGTTTTTCTTTATTATTATACTTTAAGTTCTGGGGTACATGCATAGATCTTACAGGATTGCTACACAGGTATACACAGGTCATGGTGGTTTGCTGCCTCCCCCCCCATCACCTGTGTTAGGTATTTCTCCTAATGCTACCCCTCCACAATACCTCCACCCCTTGCTATCTCTCCCCTACCCACTCCACCCAATAGGCCCCAGTGTGTGATGTTACCCTCCCTGTGTCCATGCACTCTCATTGTTCAATACACACTTGTGAGCAAAAACATGCTGTGTTTGGTTTTCTGCTCTTGTGTCAGTTTGCTGACAATGATGGTTTCCAGATTCATCCATGTCCCTGTAAAGGACATGAACTCATCCTTTTTAATGGCTGCATAGTACTCCATGGTGTACATGTGCCATATTTTCTTTATACAGTCTATCAATGATGGACATTTGGGTTGGCTTCAGGTCTTTGCTATTATAAATAGTGCTGCAATGAACATACATGTGCATGTGTCTTTATACTAGATCGATTTATAGTCCTTTGGGTATATACCCAGGAACAGGATTGCTGGGTCAAATGGTATTTATATTTCTAGATCCTTGGGGAATCCCCACACTGTTTTCCACAATGGTTGAACTAATTTATACTCCCACCAACAGTGTAAAAGTGTTCCTATTTCTCCACATCCTCTCCAGCACCTGTTGTCTCCAGATTTTTTAATGATTGCCATTCTAACTGGCATGAGGTAGTATCTCAATGTGGTTTTGATTTGCATTTCTCTGATGACCAGTGATGATGAGCATTTTTTCATATGTTTGTTGGCCTCATGTATGTCTTCTTTTGTAAAGTATCTGTTCATATATTTTGCCCACTTTTTGATAGGGTTGTTTGTTTTTCTCTTGCAAATTTCTTAAGTACTTTGTAGATTCTGGATATTAGGTCTTTGTCAGATGGGTAGACTGCAACAATTTTTTCTCATTCTGTTGGTTGCCGGTTCACTCTAATGATTGTTTCTTTTTCTGTGCAGAAGCTCTTAGGTTTAATTAGATCCCATTTGTCTATTTTGGTTTTTGTTGCCAATGCTTTTGGTGTTTTAGTCATGAAGTCCTCGCCTATGCCTACATCCTGAATGATATTGCCTATGTTTTCTTCTAGAGTTTTTATGGTGTTAGGTCTTATGTTTAAATCTTTAATCCATCTGGAGTTAATTTTTGTATAAGGTGTAAGGAAGGGGTCCAGTTTCAGCTTTCTGCACATGGCTAGCCAGTTTTCCCAACAACATTTATTAAACGGGGACTCCTTTCCCCATTGCTTGTTTTTGTCAGGTTTGTTAAAGATCAGATGGTTGCAGATGTGTGGCGCTGCCTCCAAGGTCTCTGTTCTGTTCCATTGGTCTACATCTCTGTTTTGGTATTTTGATGACTGTAGCCTTGAAGTATAGTTTGAAGTCAGGTAGCATGATGCCTCCAGCTTTGTTCTTTTTGCTTAGGATTGTCTTGGCTATGCAGGCTCTTTTTAGTTTCCATATAAAGTTTAAGGTGTTTTTTTCCAGTTCTGTGAAGTTCAATGGTAGCTTGATGGGGATAGCACTGAATCTATAAATTACTTTAGGCAGAATGGCCATTTTCACAGTGAAAAGCTTCCAATGGTACTCATTAATGCTTATGAAATTTTATGAATTACCGATGACTTCCCCAAAGTTTGTCTTCAAGTTTTGGGTGGTTTCTCGGTAAAAGCCTTACTCATGGTCTCAGCCTCACACTGTAAAGTCAGCACCACGTTGCACAACACTCCCTCAGGACAAGGCTCATGGTTAATAGTGGTGGATGTGAATTCTTAATTCAAATAGTGCCGGACTCTTGTCAAATCTGATTAAATCACCTGTTTTTTTTCTTTTATTTTTTTATGAGATGGAGTCTCACTCTATCACCAAGCTGGAGTGCAGTGGCACAACCTCAGCTCACTGCAACTTCTGCCTCCTGGGTTCAAGCAGTCCTTCTACCTCAGCCTCCTGAGTAGCTGGAATTACAGGCATGATCCACCACAACCAACTAATCATTATATTTTTAGTAGAGATGGGTTTTACCCTGTTGACCAGGATGGTCTCAATCTTTTGACTTCGTGATCCACCTGCCTCGGCCTCCCAAAGTGCTGGGATTAAAGGCGTGAGCCACCGGGCCCGGTCCATCTTTTTTTTTTTTTTCTTTTTTTGCTTGCTAATGTGGCTGGCAAAGTGCCTTAGTGTAGTCTTCAGTACTGTTTCACTTTGTAAGAGATGCTTTAGTTTAAATGAGGTGATATTCTTGGCCAGGATCATGTCAACTACAAAACCCTGCTATGTGCTAGAGTAGACAAATCAATGCTGACATACAGGAATGTCCACTTTTCCCAAAGGTCACCTGTGACCATCTGATATATTCAGGCAACTGGGAGTGGGTGTACCAACCTGTATATTAAAATGAGCAAAGTGAGGCATTTTTCCTATTTAACTTAGATTAAAAATGAATAAAAAGAAAAAAGTTCTTGTATTTTATTCCTTCATGCTGATGGTGGTTTTGGCATCTGTTGGGATGCACTCAACTGATTTTGGAGCCTAGGAAAAGTCTAAGCTATCTGCACCTCAAGCTGCTACTTAGGACTCCTAGAAACCCCACGCCTATGCTCCCAGCTACGTCTCTTGCCACCTTCTTCAACATTCATATGCAGCTTACTGTGCTTACATACAACCTTTCAGGTCATGTCTGCATTCAAGCTGAGTCCCTTACCTAGAATATCCTTCCTTCCTATATTTTACTCTTACACTAAAATTTCTAGATTATTCCTACTTACCCTGTAAAAGTCAGATTTTTAGTGACTGGAAGACATTTCTTCCATGTACTTGTGAGAATTAAGGGTTAACGTGTCCAATACTCATTCCTCAGTAGGTTGGCTTGAAAAGGACTTAACCTTGCAAGCTCAGGGGAGAGAGTGGCGTTTCTCCATCAGGAATACTTAAGCAGCAAGTGAAGCAGGTGGATGGATGCAGAATGAGATGTGCACTTGACACTCTGCCGTCATGACGAATCTACAAAATCTGGAGTCCCTTACACTTGACATTTTCACACATGGAAGCCATGCATTTTTAAAGGTACTATATCTTTTAATAAAAGCTCTTTGGGCTTAGGAGAGGGTGTTGGATAACAGTACTTATACAAACTTGTTTTAAAAGAAGAAGAAAATTAATTGAGGCTAACATACATTTTTCCATGCCATTTCCAACTTTAACACCACTGGAATTTGGGCGTACACTTCCTTTAGATTCAGGCTGAAGTTCGCATGGAGTCACCTCTGGCCACTGGCAGTCAGGTACAACCTGGGTATTAAGAGGTCTTTTTTGAAGACCCAGTGACCTTGACCATTTAGGGCATTTCCGATTATTCTAAGGTATATTTTTAAAAGTAGGGTTTTTTTTTTTTCTACATGACTAGTTTTGTTAGACTTGTAATTTCTTTTCAACATAATTAAATTTTATACTGAAACAAGTTAAACTGATTTTATTGAAAGTCAGCTTTTGACAGAAGCATACTCCTCTCTAGAGAAACAGTTCTTCAGAATCTATGAATATGTAACACCAATGACTTCTAGCATCTTTAATTTTACAAATTCCCTTCTAATGGCTTTCATTGTAATTCATGGCATAAAAGAGGCAACAGGATAATACTTCATTGAAATGTTTAATTGAAGTATAAATACTTGTATGTCTTTTATGAAACAACCTCCAACTTAGCATTGCAAGTATAATACAAATAACTATTTTTAAACCAACAAAAATGATATATATTTATGTGTATAATGTTGTTTTGAAATATGTATCACTTGTGGAATGGCTAAATTGAGATAATATGTGCATTACCTCACATGCTTATTTTTTTGTGGTGACAACACTGAATATCTAGTCTTCAGTGATTTTCAAGAATGCAATACGCTGTTATTAACGATAGTCACCATGTTGTGCAGTAGATTTCTTTTTCCTCCTGACTCCCTGAAAGTTTGCTTCCTTTGACCAACACCTCCCCACACACAGCCCCAACTTCCAACCCCTGGCAACCAGCATTTTACCCTCTACTTCTATGATTTCAGCGGTTTTAGATTCCACATATAACTGAAACTGTGCAGTATTTGTTTATCTGTGCCTGGCTCGTTTTATCTAACATTATTTCCTTCAGGTTCATGCATGTTGTCAAAAATGACAGGATTTACTTCTTTTAAAAGGTCATATAGTATCTCATTGTGTGTATAAATATAACACATGTTCTTTATTCATTCATCAGTCAAGGTACACTTAGGCTGGTCCCTATCTTGGCTACTGTGAATAGTGAGGCAAAGAACGTGGGAGTACAGACATCCCTTGACATGCTGGCTTGCATCCTTTGGATACATACCCAGAAGTGAGACCTCTGGGTCATATGGCGGTTCTATTTTTAATTTTTTGAGAAACTTTCATGCTTTTTTCCGTAATGGTCACACCAGTTTACATTCCCACCAACAATGTACAAGGGTTCCCTTTTCTCCACATCCTCACCAGCACTTATTACCTCTTGTCCTTTTTTTTTTTTTTTCCCCCGAGATGGAGTCCAGCTGGAGATCATCTTCGCCCCATTGTTTCTTAATTAAAACTAACATTGTTACAAAAGTAATCTCAATTTTTTTTGAGGAAGGGATACAAAAGGATTCACAAAGTAATTTTTCTTGGCAAAATTCAGCTTTCTCTTGGCCCCAGAATTATTTATTTTAGAATCTTACTTTGTGCCAGGAAAACCACAGGTAAACCTCAGCAGGAATTTTTTTAAGACTCCTTCTCAAATTTAGCGATATATCACCCATTTCTTCTTGCTTTAACTGGATTTCTAAATTAAAATCAGCTATACACATCCAGATTTGCTCTGCTTCTTGAAGATATACAAGCACTTTATTTACAGCACCTACATTTTTGACTCCAATAATAATGCAGCAGGCATTGCCAGCACTGAAAGAACAAACTTACCAAGACTATAAAATAAGAAGTTCCCAGACACTGACTTTTCTAATTACAGAGGAAACAGGAATCACGTAGGTGTCAGATGAAGGCATCAAAGCACATCTCCTGCCTAGGGATAAACAATATGGATACAATGGGCTGATGAGCCACGACGTGTGAACCTCTGTGCTAAGAACAGATCGGTGGGCCAGAGATTTCTAGTCATACCTGTGATCGGCCCGAAAAAGGAAGCACAGCACACATGGCTTCTGCCTGCCTTGCGTTTGTCACCTTGTAAGAATTAAATTTTTTATTGTTTTCCCGTACTTCTGTTGGATGTCATTATGGAGATACGTGTTTAAACAGCATTACCCACATAGGAAACTGCTTGCTCACATGTTGCCAGCTCTCTACTTTATCATATTGGCAGCTTTTACATAAGCCAGCAGCTGAAATTTTGGGTAGGCTTATTTTTACACTTTTTTTGTTGTTGTTGTTTGCTTCTGATTAATGAATAAGAAGAGAAAAATCGGCTGTCTCTTCAACACATAACAAATTTATCATGAGTTCATTATAGATTTTATTTTTTAGCTTGCCAGTTTCTTAACTCATGGCACCAACATACAGAAGAAAGATTAGTTTATGTAAGATTAGAATGACATTTGGACATTTTTTCTCATGCAGATAGCAGTATAAAACATTTTAAATAGGAGCAACTGAGAGCTATTTTCTCCCTTCATTTGATATGCAGAAACATGTCCAAAGCCATCTTCCGTTCCCCAGCAGCTTCCACATCCAGTCAGTTTCTTGATTCAGCAGGGCATCAGCTTTCCTACAAATATAGTTTAAGTTGATAACAGGTAAACAGGGAGCTGTGTGCAGCCTCCTAGCTTGAATACAGTACGCACAGCAAAGCTTCTAAACATCCTCAAGGCAGCTTATTGTCTGTACTCTACAAAAGCTTCGGCGTTTTCCACTTCACAGCTTCGGCTTCGTCGTCAATTCAGCACTACAGGCAAGGTCGCAGCATTTCAGCACTGCAAGCATCGGCCTACAACATCTAGCTCTTCCCACCCATAGTGGAGGCCAAAAATTTCTCTTTGAGCATCCCCTTGCAGAGGGCTCATCTGTCTCCATTTCCACACCTCCTAGAATGTAGATTTAAAATGTTACCATAGGCCTATATTCCTTATAGACATATTTGATCATTAGAAATGAATCTCCTATGTTGGGCCAGAATTAGCCGCTTGGTAATTTACACACGTTCAACCTAGATTGGTCCACAGGAGTCCGAGAGATGCAATGCAGACATTTCTCTACATGGGAACAACATAATGCTCTGCCATCTACATCGATCAGCTGCTCCAGCCAGATCCCCCTTCTGCTTTAGGCTAAACCCTGGCAGTGGAACATGTGAGTTGAAGATTTCTGAAGAATTCTTTGTCTTTCTTTTTTTTGGTTTTGTTTTGTTTTTTTTGAGATGGAGTCTCGCTCTGTTGCCCAGGCTGGAGTGCAATGGCACAATCTTGGCTCACTGTAACCTCCTCCTGCTGAGTTCAAGCAATTCTCCTGTCTCAGCCTCCCAAATAGCTAGGATTACAGTTGTGCACCACCACACCTGGTTAAGTTTCGTATTTTTAGTAGAGTTGGGTTTTCACCACGTTGACCAGGCTGGTTTTGAACTCCTGACCTCAAGTGATCTGCACTGCTTGGCCTCCCAATATGCTAGGAGACAGGCGTGAGGCACTATGCCTGGCCAAAATGAAGATTTCTTGGCTTTGGACTTATAAGCAATACGGTGTTGAAGGGTGTCGTTTTGTGTCAGTGTTTAATTTAGTCTGAAGGACAGAAACCTTGCCATAGCACTTAGTAAAAGAGGCTTTGAGAAGGAAAGAAATAGTACACAAAATAATTCAATAAAAGAAAGGCTAAGAAATAGAAAACAGACAAAAATGAGAATTTTGATGACTAATAAAGTAGACAAATCTTTGACACACTTGATCAAAAAGATAAATCAAACAAAATCATATGGCAAAAAGAAATATCTGCTGATAAAGCAGAGGTTTTCTGGAAAAGCTATTGTGTAACACACCTAACATTCTAAATGACTTGATAAATTCCCAAGAATATTTTTGTAAAAAAAAAAAAGCCAAAATTGATACAGGAAAGAAATACATAACTTGAAAGAAAAAGTGTATTTATTAGCTAAAATAATATAGTTAAAACAACAACAACAACAACAAACAGGCTCAGAGGGTTTTATAAGTGAGTTCCATCAAACTCTCAAGGAACATTCAAATTCTTTTATGTTTAACAAAGGAAAAAAGAAAAAAACCTGTTCACTTTTGTTTTAATTAGTTTGAAAATAAAACAGGAGCAACAAAAGAAAAGGAGAATGAAACTCCATTTCACTTATGAGCATATATATGAAACAGATTCTGAATAATACCACCTTATCAGGATTTATCTCAAGAATGCAAGGATGGTTTATCATCTGAAAAATCCCCATAAATGTAATTCAACATAGGAACAAACTGAAAGGGAAAAGCACTTATTATCTCTTATAAAATGGACACAATGACTTAATAATAGCCCATATCTTTAATATTAAAGCAAACAGAAAACAACAGAGTAAATCAGGAATAGAAGTCCCTAACTTGATAAGGGCAATCTATCAAAAATTGCACCAAAAAGGTTTAAATTTCTGGAGAACTCTTAGCTACATTTTAACTTTTGAAAAAAAAACAAAAACAAAAACAAAGGATGATATCAACAAATAAAACAAACTCCAGAGACAAGAAATTGAAACAAGCACTCAGAGGACTGCCAGGACATTGGACCACCTGAGCCCAGAAAGGCTCGTATTCACAATGAAGGGACCCGGCCTAAAAGAGCAGGAGAGAGTGGCAGGCAGTGTTTAGCACTGTCCCTTACGAGATGCTCAGTAAAACGCCTTTGCCAGCTGCCTCCTCTTCCTCACCTTTATGTAGCTGTGAATCCTGGGAACTGTTATTGAAAGAGCATAAGATGCTCCAAGAGGGTCTGCCTTGCAACCCTCTTGGATGATGGCAGCCCTGTACTATGGATGTGAGAGCCAAAGAGCAAGGCCCGTCCACAAAGGGCTCAAAGCACTCTGAAACAGGAGAGCCCTTCTGCAGTGCAGCCATTAAGACCAGTCTGGGAAGCTACGCTGCCTGGGTTTGAACCTCAGCTCTACCACTTACTGCATGACTCAGTTTGTTTGTCTTGTGCTCTGCTCTCCCCATCTCCATCATGGGCTAATAAAAGCATCTACTTCAAGAGTGGTTGGAAGGGTCGAATGAATTAATCCAGGTAAAACGTTAGAACAGTCTCTGTTCTTCCTCAAGGGAAGTCTACTGATGCCTGAACACACACACATTCCACTGGTGTATTTCTGGTACAAGACGCTTGTGTGTATACACCTACAAAATGCAACGGGGAATCTATGTAACCTTCCAATCCTAAATAACATATTGTTTGGTCACACATATTAATAAACAAGCAGGAACCATCAGATTTCAGAGGTAAGTAAATAACATGAAAAAGAAAAGCCAAGATGCACGAAGAAGACAACTAACCCTGAAAAAGTAGAAGGTAACTTTTTAAAATAAGTCATTTTTACACTTCGCAATGAAAGACAAATCTACAAAAAAAAAGTTTTGGAGATAAAAATAAAGCAGTAAGCGAATAAGAAATAGTTGCTGGAAATTTAAAACATGATAAAAATAATCAAATTAATAGAAGGACTGTTTAATAGAAGGTACATCAAAGAAGAATAAGTCAAAGAACCAGACCTTCTCAGACTCTGATTACCAGGAGATTTGTTATTATTAAATAAATAAGAAGAATGCAATGCAGCCTGGGTCAGCAGGACTGGTGTGGACTCTGGGATTCAGCATTTCTAACAAGCCCCCAGTGTGATACCAATGTTGCTGGTCCACGTTCCACACTTTCAGGGGTGGGGATTGAAAAAATAAAGTCAAGAAATGTTTTAAGATTGGGAGAAAAAAGACAAAAATATACAACGAAAGAGAATTTTTTAAATAAATGCAAAATGAAGAAGTAAAATAATTCTAATAGACATCCTCAAAGAAGATGGCGGAAATCAGAGAGGAGAGAATATAATTTTAAAAATAAGGATATTTTTCTGGGCCATAAAGATAGAAGCAGTGGTTCTCGTATCTGGCCACATGCTCTGATTTTTGATGTCATCAAAGAATACCAATTCTTTGGCCATAATCTATGGAGGCATAGCCCATGTATCTATAGTTTTTAAAATCACAAGGAAGTGAAAAGCACTAATTACCCATTAGAGCAAAACAGCCCAAAGGGTATGCAGCTAAAAGAAGACAGAACCCTTCTTGACATATTGTATGGCTCTTAACTGGAATAGAAAATCTGAGAGGGTTTACAAGAAATACAACACCTGAAACCTACAAATGAAACAAATGTCAGAATTGAAATCACCTTCTCAATAGCAGTGCCAAGTCTTAGAAGAGCAGTGCCTTCAAATTGGAGAGAAATGCTATAAACACAGCAAAATCACAACAAAATAAAGGGTGAAACTAACAGTTAATGCCTTCAAGGAGAAAGGAGATTCTACAAGAACAAATTCTATGATAAAATATATATAT